>NC_090871.1:31179929-31204929 GCF_036669935.1 Montipora foliosa | reverse complement strand
CGGATGCACTTGTAAGCAATGTTTGGACACTCTCATGGTTCATATGGGGTAGAAAACTAGCACTTCAAATTACACTCTAATCAGTTAAGTCTGTTGAAATATAAGTGCTACACGGCCAATGGTTGCAAAAAGGTAACCCTTTCTTGTACTTGTACATGTTCATTGCTGTGACTTTAAGATCTTGAGTTCAGTTCCCACGGCTTGCTCCCGTCTGACCTTGTAGCTCAGTCGGTAGAGCAGCGGTTATTTAACCTGAAGGTTGTGGGTTCAATTCCCACCCTGGTCAGAGTTCTTCTCTGTCCTTGTGTGGGCCCCTACATTTCCATTAGTAGGGCTAACGCTCACATGTTTCACATGGGATAGAAAACTAGTACTTCAAATTACACTCTAATCAGTTAATGTCTGGAATAGGTTAGGCTCTTTTTAGCCAGATAAGTGTTTGATGAGCTCGAACCTGCGATTTTTGGCAAAATCTTCAACAACGATTGAGTTATAACAATCGTTTGTCTCGCGTTTTTGTGGCCGGCTACGAATGCTAATTTTGGAACTGACTGGAGCTCTGCTTTTAGGCTTGGTTAAATCTATATATTATACTATGACAAAATAAATGAATTGATTCCGCTGTTAATATTTGTTGGTTCAACAACGTTTAGGATAATAGGCCAGTTTCGTATTCTAACGATTGGACTGGATCTAGCATGAAATGAAGGCTAATGCGGGCAAATTAATTTGCATTCAAAACGTTTTGCCCGCATTAGCCTCCATTTCATGCTAGATCCAGTCCAGCCGTGAAAATTCGAAAATGGTCTATTGCATAATGTTAGCGGAGCACCATGGGTAAGATTTTCTGGGAAATCTATGGATGCGACCATATATATGACCATATATTACTTTTGCCGGTCGTTTTCTTTAATGATTGTAACAAATACTGGTTGATTGAACATTCAACAATGCAGTGCCAAAGAGTACCTAGAACACAACCCTTTCCTTATTTAATTTTCAAAAGTGCCGTTTCTGTACTATGGTTCTTACTGTACGCAGATTGTAGCGAAGGGTAAACATCAATTTGAATAAACACAGCTTTTTCAGTTACTTTTGAAATGAAGGAAAGATTGCTTACAGGCCGGTAATTCTTGAAAACAGTGTCAAGACCAGCCTTCTTAAGAGTTGGCAAAACTAAGGCTTCTCTCCATGCTGAGGGAAAATAACCACTATCAAGTGAAATGTTTATCATTTTAGTTATCACTGGAAGAAGGACATCGATACATTTGACTAACAGAGGTGTGGGTATCGGGTCAAGAGCATACGATTTCTTAGCCAGATTCATAATAATGCTATGAGCTTCTTCTTCTGTGATTGCTTGGAAGCTGCTAAATGACAGACATTGTGGAACCATAATGGGAGCACAATCTTGACAATCTTCAGTTGTACACTCTTTGAATTTGGATCTTATATTACTGATCTTTTGGACGAAGAAGTTAGCCATCTCATTTGGAAGCATCGTTTTACTAAAATGAGGAGGAAGTGGAACCTCACAGTTTTGATTTAATAATTGTTTTGAGACCCTGAAGAGCTTTCCTTGATCCGAACTGTTTTCTTGTATGAGGTTCTGATAAAAATCAAAGCGCGCCTTTTTCATCAAGTTTGTAGCAAAGTTTCTAGCAGATTTGTATGCAGTTAGGTCATGTATGGAGTTTGATAAACGCCATTTCTTTTCTGCTTTTCTTCGCATCCTTTTTGCGGCTAAAATCTGATCATTATACCACGGGATGCGTCGCCTTTGGGGAAGAATTTTTCGCTGAAACGGAGCATGTTTGTCAAGAACAGACGTTAAAGTTCTATTGTAACAATCTACAAGCTCATCCAACTCCCCAGGGGTGTCTTGACAGACTTTGGAAGCGGCTACATGTATCTAACATATATATATTATGAAATCGTATTGTGTGAAAGAAAAGAAATTGACTGAATGTACTGAGCCTTCAGGTTACAAAACAACTAAAAATGGTAGACTTATGTTTTATTGTACTTGTGTATCATGCGGTATTAAAAAGACCAAATTTGTTAAAAAAGAGAAACAGATGGGAAACGGTTTAGCCCGTACCAAGGTGCGGGCATATTAAGCACTGTTGGTGATACAGCAGCAGAATTATTTTTAACTAAAGGAGTACCTTATCTTGGCAAAAAAGCAGTTGAAATGGGTAGATATTACACATCAGAAATGCTACGAGATCCAAAGTTACAGAAAAAAGCTATTGATTATGCTTTGGATAAACTTAATCCAGCAATTCAAAATGTTGGATCTCAAGCTTTGAATCAATTGTCAACAAAAATAAGACCAAATAAAAAATACACAACAAACAGAAAAGGTCTTGATGGTGGTGCTCTTGATATTCACAAAGCTATTGGTAAATTACCAAAACCAAAAAGCGGATGGACACTACCCGGTCATAAATACACAGGACCTTATAATGATTTGGAAAATCAACTGAAGTATGACCCAAAAACTGGTCAAATATTAGAAATATACGATATACCGACTGGAAGAACTGATGCAATAGCAATGCAACACGATGTTGATTATTCCGTCTGCAAGGATGATAGAAAAAGTAAAAATAAAGCAGATAGAAAAATGGTTCAAGCTTTAGACAACATACCGTATAATGAAAGACAATGGGGGCATTGGTTGGCGAGAAATGTGATAAATACAAAACAGAAACTTGGTCTTGGTGTTTCAAAAAACGGAAAAAGCCGTCGGGTAAAGAAAACTGGCACGAAAAATTAGCAGATGAATTACATTCATCCATAAGACGTAATTTTACTCGGCGGCGTGTAATCGTAAATCATATTGATGAAACATGGGCAAGTGATCTAGTTGAAATGCAAAAATTTAGCAAATGGAATAAAGGTTATCGGTATCTTCTTATGGTTATTGATGTTTTCAGTAAATTCAGTTGGATCATACCATTGAAGGATAAGAAAGGTGAATCTGTCACTGAAGCATTCAAATCAATATTTAATAAAGGTAGAAAACCACAATATTTATCGGTTGATAAGGGGAAGGAGTTTTATAATAAACACTTGAAAGACTTGATGGAGAAAAATGGGATACATATGTATTCAACTGAGAATGAAGAAAAGTCATCAGTGGTTGAAAGATGGAATAGGACAATCAAGTCAAAAATGTGGAAGCAGTTTACTGTTCAAGGTAATACACAGTATTTAGACATGCTACCAAAAATATTGAAACAGTATAATAATACCAAACATTCAAGCATAAAGATGACACCTGTTGAAGCTAGCAAAAAGAGCAATGAAGGAACTGTTTACTTTAATCTATATGGTGATATGGAACAAGCAACATCTAAACCTAATTTTAAGGTTGGTGATAAGGTCAGAATATCTAAGTATAAACGGAATGTGTTTGACAAGTGTTACACACCAAATTGGACTGAAGAAGTGTTTACAGTTGATAAGATCCAATACACTAATCCAATAACATACAAACTAAAAGATCTCAGAGGTGAAGATATTCAAGGAAGTTTTTATCAACCTGAATTATTAAAAGCCCTACAGGATGTTTTTCTTATTGATAAAGTCATTCGGAGGGACTATAAGAAGAAACAAGCTGACAAAATTCCAGTAATATTTCATAATCTACGTGGGTATGACAGTCATTTTATAATGCAAGAGATTGGTGAGATAGTTAAAAAGCACACATATACAAATAAGAAAGGAGAGGAGATACAGATGAATATTAATGCCATACCTAACAACATGGTAAAGTATATGGCTTTCATGCTTGGCAATCATCTTACCTTCATTGATAGTTTCCAATTCATGAGCTCTAGTTTGGAAAAACTAGTGAGTAACCTACCAAGAGAATCATTGAAATATACTACTAAAGAGTTTAAAGGTAACAAGTTTGATTTAATGTCTCAAAAAGGGGTTTACCCTTACGATTATATGGATAGTTTTGATAAATTCAATAAAAAGCTACCATCAAAAGAAGCCTATTATATGATGAACATATAAGTGATGAAGACTATACACATTCTCAAAATGTGTGGAATACATTCTCTCTTAAAAATATGGGTGAGTACCATGACTTATATCTTAAATCTGACATCCTTCAGTTAGCTGATGTATTCGAAAATTTTAGAAAAACATGTTTGCAGTATTACAAATTAGATCCTGCTAATTATTTCACATCTCCAGGGCTTTCATGGGATGCTATGTTAAAGATGACTGACATTAAATTAGAACTTATGACTGATGTTGATATGTTTCAATTCATTGAAAAAGGTATGCGTGGTGGAATAAGTTACATTGCCAACCAGTATGGAAAAGCAAATAATAAATACATGAAAACATATGATGAGAAGGCGCCTTCAAAGTATATTATTTATCTTGATGCTAACAATCTGTACGGTTGGGCTATGAGTCAATACCTTCCAACTGGTTGTTTCAAATGGATGACAAAAAACCAGATTGATAAGATAGACTTAGCCAAGTATAACGAGGACAGCAAGAAAGGTTTAATACTAGAAGTAGACCTAGCATATCCAGAAGAACTACATGATTTGCATAATGACTACCCTATAGGACCTGAAAAGGTCAAAGTAACTGAGAATATGTTGTCCGAGTATTGTAAAAACATCGCGAAGAAATATGAAATATCGACTGGTTTAGTTCATAAATTAATACCAACATTAAGCAACAAAGAAAAATACGTGCTTCATTACAGAAACCTTCAATTATATACCAATCTTGGTTTAAAAATAACTAAAGTCCATCGAGTACTTGAATTTAATCAGTCACCATGGTTGAAGGAATATATTGATTTTAATACTGAGCAAAAGAACTTATGAACAACACTGTACTTGGAAAAACAATGGAAAACATCAGAAAACGAGTAGATGTCAGATTAGTGACTGATGAAAAAAAATTAATTAAACTAACAAGTAAACCTACTTATGTAAGCAGTAAGATATTTAATGAAAACCTTGTAGCTGTTCATAAGATTAAAGAAACACTAATCCTAAACAGGCCTGCATATATTGCTATGTGCATCTTAGATCTAAGCAAGACGTTAATGTATGATTTTCATTACAACTACATTAAAAAGAAGTATGGAGACAAAGCTAAGCTGCTATTTACCGACACCGATAGTCTTACATATGAAATCGAAACTAATGATGTGTATCAAGACTTTTGGAATAATAAAGACAAATTCGATAACAGTGATTATTCACAAGATTCACAATATTTCGACAGGACAAATAAAAAAGTAATCGGTAAATTCAAAGATGAGGCAGCAGGTATACCAATAACCGAATTCGTCGGATTGAGATCGAAAATGTATTCATATATGAAAGACAATGATAAAGGTGGAAAGACCGCTAAGGGTATCAAAAAAAATATTATCAAAAAGAACATCACTCATAAAAATTATAAAAACGTACTGTTTAATAATGAACAAATGCATCACAGAATGAAAACAATCCGAAGTAATAAACATCAACTTGAAAGCTATAAATTCAACAAAGTATCATTATCTTGCTTCGATGACAAGCGGTACATTCGCGATAATGGTGTGACAAGCTACGCATATGGTCACTATCTCATCAAATTTCTTCAATCAACATTGGCGTATCTGTAGAGACTGATGGTGTGGTTTGTGCTTGTGGTAGCGGTTTGTATTTATTGTAGGGGTTTTTTGTAACTCGATCCCTTTGTCTTTGAGTCTTGAGTTGAATCTTTAATTGATTGATGTTTTGCTTTGTATTAATGATTTCAGCTACAGATCTCCTCTTCTTTTCATAAGAAGTCATCTTTTTATACTCTTCTAAAACTTGTATTTGTAATGTTACAGCTCTTTCTTGCTTCAGCACATCAACTGCATCCAAATTTCCAATAGCTTGTGGCATGTCAAAGGAAAACGTCTGATTTGATCCCATAAAACTTTCAATAGTATTAATAGAATCCTGAATGTTTTGAACATAATTTTCATGTCGACGAGTAGCTTCATCAATACTCAAAGGCATCTTCGATGTTGTAAATTTAAAGACAACCAAGGTTTATCAAAATGCTTGTACTTCTGATATTTTTATCAGAAAATTGCAAACGAGATACAATTTTGATTGGTTGAAAAAATCATATGACAATCTCGTGATAAATGTTCCTGGGGGAGCCCCCCATTTTTATGACATCATCGACTTCCTGTTTTTCTCAGAAATTTAAGCAACACAAAATTAATTACATTGAAAAACGCGCTCGTACTATTCTGCTTTTGTTAGGTATAAAACCGCAAAATGGAAAAATGCGCTGGTACCCCCAAGTCCTATACTACTATCTTATAGTGTAAAAAATAAAGGTAATAACAAACCTGAGAAATTTACAACAAATTTTACTAGACCAATAATTTTGGATAGTAATCTGCAATATTTAATTGGTCTTAATAGAATTATTAATATGTCATTCACATGGTTTAATGTAAGTCCATCATATAAAAATCAATTGATTAGATATAGTTTAGATAGTGGTTCAACATTCAAAAATATTGAATTTCCAGCTGGAGTTTGGAATTATACAGATTTCAACACCTATGTAAAAAATATAACAAAAACTGGTGATACTTATCCTATCACTCTTGAATTTAATGAAACAACGTTTAGAGTTACGATTACTTTAGCCAAGAATTATCGACTTGATTTAACAAAAGGTAATTTTAACAATCTAATTGGGTTTGATAAGAAAGTATTATCTGATGAAATAAATACAGGGCCAAATATCCCAAATCTATCACAAGATACGGATTTATTAAACATCCATTGTGATCTGATAGGTGAAAGCCTTGTAGACGGTGAGGAGACAGACATCATTTATTCATTCTCAACCAGTATACTCCAACCAAGTTATTCATTTGAAAAAGAACCAGAAAGAATTACGTTCAGTCTAGTGAATAAGAGCACTATAAGTAGCATCAAAATATGCATCACGGATGGAAAAAGAAGATTGGTTAACTTAAATGGTGCAGATACATCTTTTTCACTAATTCTGAAAAGTGTATAATAATATAACATAATAGTATAATGAAGCCGTATGAATTTAAAAGGTTTTACCATCCAAACCTCGGTAGATTTGTATATAAACACAAAGGGTCTGGGCTTATCGTTGATAGTATTTTCAAACCATTGAAGAGTGTGGCATCATCTGTTTTAAACAAATTTGCTAAACCAATATTAAAAAAGGCATTAGAATCGGGGGTATCCTGTACAGGTGAGCGACTTGGTAAGATGGTGTCACAGAAGTCAGGAGACCTACAGTACTGTGCAAAAAGAATGCAAACGAATTTCACTACTTTTCGGCACTTTTCGCTACTTTTTGACGAAATAAAACGAATTTTCGTGCAAACTTCCTCGAATTTTCGAAATGCCTATTGTTTCAGTAAAAGTGAAAATTCGTGTAACTTTCACAACGGCCACGCGAATTTTCGAGCGAAATTTCGTTGTGATATAACGAAATTTCGAGTGCTTGTCGAAAATTCCCATTGAGCATTTGCCTTTTACATTTAAGGTATTCCTGGAGGCTAAATTAACCGAATTTGGGCTATGTTTGGCGGTGTATGTCAACAGAATAAAAAACAGTAGCTAGGCCACTTTACGGCCAGTTATTAGTCAATCCTCAGAGTTTTGAAAAAAAATTTCCGGGGGGAGTCAACTGCTCAGGAATGCATGGAATTCAGGAAAATATGGGGCGTGGTCAGGTCCCCTCAAACTCACCTTAAAGCTCAAAACGGAAACGGGATTTAATATTTCACGACAACATTAGGTATGCAAAAAATATAAGCAAAAACGAAAGTTTTCACCGCAGTGCGCATTCAAATGTTATATGGTTACATCTTTATGAACAAAATTATGATTGTTTACCTTGACGAATTTTGAGAATCCTTAACTCTGGAAATATTTTGCTCCAGAGTGCGCACTGCGGTGTAAATTTCCCGTCTTCTATTTACTTTTGCCCTGCCAAGTTTGAAACCCCAACAATTTATCGCTAAGAGGCAAGATTAAAAAACATAGTTCCCTATCATGGTGTATTTGGCTGTTGTAGTTGTAAATCGGCCATAAATTGCGGAAAATTTCTCATTTCCCGTTGTTTCGAGCGTATTCCGATGGCATCCATGTTTGCTGTGTCCACAGTAAGTATTTGCAGCGGTGAAACATAAAATACTCCCCCATATACGGTAAAGTTGACCTTTTTTGTTTATCTATTTTTCCCGCGAAACCAATGAGAGGGTGGCATAACGCCTTCACCTAGCAACGACACCTTGCTGGCCATAATCTCTGCATGTTGACAGGTAGACACCATTCGATATCCTTTGTTTGACAACGCGTTCGGTAGACGATTTTGAAAGAAAATATCGCAAGGATTTATATCATATAGAAATTATTTATCCAAAAAGAGTTATATATAGAGAGAGTTTCATTTATCAAAGAAATAATTATACCCATTGATGGCCAGTGGCGATCAGAAAGACTGGTCAAGAAGTCGTCACGAAGTTCGCGGCTTGGGAAGCGCTTCAAGAATTCGCCTGAACACTGGACTACTTGAAGAAGCTGGGTGGAAAATCTTGTCTCGCGAATCTGGAAATCGAGTACACTTAACGTACATGGATCCAGAGGGTAAGAAATTCAAGAGCTCGAAAGACGTAGAACGCAAACTAGAGGCTAATGGAATACTCGATCAATTTGTGAAGGAGAATACGGGTAGCTCAGAAGTCGCCATAGAAGCGTCGTCCACAAGCAAAGATTGCGGGGAAGATTCCGATGAAGATTACCAACCACCATTGAAAAAAACAACTACCGAAGGTCATGTCAAATCTGGGTAAGTATTTTCTCTGGTCGCTCGTAGTAATGTTCCGTTTTCCTTTTCTAAAATTCCACAATTTGAAGTGATACATTTGTACTTCAGTATGCTTTCACATTGTCAAAAATGAATACACTTCCCTTTGCCGTCTTTTTAACATTTCATGATTCACATTTTATTATGTCAAATTGTGAACTGTTTCTACACATGGAAAGAACGCTTTTTTTTTTTTTTAATCGGCAGTTTGATCATTCCAGAGGGATTGTTTGTGAGCACAACCTCCTCCATGTTACAGCTTGTCAGAGATTTCAACAACGTTTTCTCTTGCCCTTCATACAATGGGAGGTGTAAAGGTGCGTATGAACGAGAAATTTATACCCGTGTCTTCAAGTAAGTAGTGCAAATAAAAATTTTGTTGAGCTTGATTCAAGAGATGTCTGTGTTTGTATGACCTTCATATCATCAGAAAAACGATCGAGTGTATAATTTTAGGATTTCAGTGTGAAAGGTTTTTACATATAATCATACTCGTGTTTATCACTCATATGATTACAAAAAAATACAGACCAAATTGGACTCCACTCAGTCCTATTACCATTATAAATCGTAGCACTCACCTCTTGTTGTGTGATTCAAGCTTACCATGTCATTCAAATTGCTGAACCGCTTTTTGTTTTCTTTTTTCAATGACATCCTGACTGATATGAAAAATGTACACTCTGGACTGAAAACTATTTTTGACTTTAAATTTTTGGTTTTTTTTTTTTTTTGTCATAGGCAAGCTTGTTCTGACTGCATGTGAAAAGAAGGGATTTGGAGGGGCTATGATGTTTATCTTCAAGTGTTGTGGGTGCTGGACCACAGAGATAGACTACAAGAGCAGCCAACTTGCCCAGAATTCACGGAGGCAAATAGTATCCTTGGCCCTCTCTTTAGCATTTTTCATAAGTGGGCATGGGTATGCTAGTTATAGGAAAACCCTTGGGAGAGGTTTGGGTTTGGGTGTTACCTCAGAAAAACCCTTCTTGGAAGTGATTGACCTTGCCCTTCCTCATATTAAAGACATGCTTGATGAGATGTGTGATGATGCCAAACATCAAATGATACAACTCCCATCAGATCAAATCGGTAGCTGGTCCAGAGCAGTAACATGCTGTGATGGTTGCTGGCTAATACGGGGGCATTTTAGTCAAAATTGCACCTTTGTGATAAAAAATTATATCACAGGTGCCCTTCTGTATTATGGGCACCTGTCAATGCGAGGTGCAGACAGGATTTACGATGAAGATTTATGGCAAGGTACTGCTAAGTCAGCGGAGGGCCATATTAGCCAGAAGCTTTGGGCTCAGGCAAAGGAAGAAGGCCTAAATGTTGCAATCAATTGGCAGGATGCCGACTCTTCTTCTGCCAAAGGGTTTCGATATTCATTCTCTAATGAACAGGAGTCTAGAGTTATGTTATGTGGGGGGCATGTAGGTAGAGCACATGGGAAAAAATTAGAAGATTTAAAGGGAATGTCAACATTTACCCCAGGATTTATTGCCTTGCACAAATCAGAATTTCCTTCTATAGAATCATTGAAATGCTGCTGTGCTGGCAAAAAGCATACTTTTGTTGCAACAAGGAACAAACCTGTATGTGGTTGTATAGGGCCCGGATTTATTCAAAATGCCAAGCGGAATCACTACTGTGCACCAGTTCAGGCTGGTAATAGTCCTGAAAAGTACAGAGAGACCATGTGTCACAAATACCACAGCAAGGACATTCATGAATGGGAGGGAGAGTCTTGTTCTTTTCATCCCCTGACAAAGTGCTCTTGTAAGAATTGTGATTGTGATGAAAATGGGTTTTACCCAGATATGAAATGCCAAGGACAGCCATATCACTCTACTCACCCCCTGAAATGTGAGTTTCATGGGCTTGCCTATGAGATAGAGTGTGCTGAAAGGGCAAAAAATGCAAAGAGTGTGATTGACCCAGAATTAGGGAAAGGGCACTCAAACATGCCAGAGGCCACCTTTAGTGTTTTGGCAAAATTCAGGGCCAGGGATACAAATCTACACCAAAAACATTACCAGGCCTCTACCAATCTGGGCCTTATTCAGGCAAACATGACATGGCTGTTTAAAGAAAAAGGGGCACAATACCACTGGATCATTGAGCTGTATTCTCGGATGGGCCTTCCAGTACTCAGTGGAATTCAGGAGATTGTATGTAAACAAAATCTTGTCGATTTCATAACAAGAAGGTGTTGCTTTGTAATGATCAGGTGGGGATGATTTGGGATTTGAAGTTCTGTTTGGATATTATAATGATCATATCAACTGTTAAAAAAATATTCCAATATAGTGAGGAGAACAGAAAAGGAATAGACAAACTTCAGCACCTGTGTTCAGTGTTCTATATTATATGCCTGTGGACATGTGATTTGAGTGCATACTTATAATTTCATTGAATATTATGTTCAATGTATTCTTCTTTTCACAAGTGCCAACATGACAACAGAGAGAGAATGAAACGGTTGTAATACTACAAGACGGATGCGGGGAAAAAGAAAAGAGTCAAGAGAAAAGTAAACCGCGCCGAGGAGCAAGAATTGAGGTATAACTAATCAGTGCAGTTGTCATCAACTATAAACAGGGTCACCAAATTATTTTTTACAACTCTTTTCAGGTCTTCATTGAACAAACTGAATCAAAATGTAATTACTGCCCATCTAGATAGCCCATTGGTGGGATAGTGTAACCTTTTTTATTTGTAATGATAAGATTGTTACATATCTCACAAATGGGTGGGAAACGAAATGCTACCAATGTTTCTGTGTTTCTGTGTTTTTGGCTTTTTTGTTTTGTTTGTCTTTTGAGTTGCCTGCGGTTTACGGTTCCTAGGTCTGCGGTACTAGGAAATCCACTACTTACTGAAGGGGAAGTATAACAGTGCTTGCAAACATAGTCGTACGTCTCTTTCTTGTCTTGTAGAAAGAAATATGTCAAGAATTGCCAAATTAGGCACACAGATGGAGAGGAAGAGCAGACTGATCTTTTGGAAGAAGAAGCAGTCCTCCTTGCACAGAATGCTGTTGATGAGGGACTGGTCAGTGGCACTGAAATAACATCAGTTCCTGTTCCTGATGCTCCTGAAAGTGCTGTAGTGACTCTTGGGGGAAAGAATTGCAAATGGTGTGGGAGTACCACACACAGTCGCAAAACGCACAAAGACTGCCCCCATAATCCTAGAAATGCTCCCACAATATAAAATATTCTTTTTTTGTAAACTGTAGTAGTCAATTTTGGTTGCTATAAAGGTACAGTTGAACCTCAGTTATCCAGACCAATTCTTCTGATCCCATTATTTTTGTGAAATATTAATAAGGCATAATGAAGATTCCTTAAAGGCTATTCTTTCGATTTCATTTTAATTTAGGCACTGAAAATGTGAGTTATGACTGGCTGAGACTTGTTTTGTTGCCAAGTGAAACATTGGTGTCCTAATTAATTTGTGTTTACCTCATCAATAGTCACATTTTCAAATTTCTGGACTATTCACTACAGTCCCATTGACTCTGGATAATCAAGGTTTGACTGTATATGTATTTGGTTATGTGGGCCCTTCCTTGCCTTGGGTACCAGGCCCATCACAATCCCAAAATGTAAAGGTCACAAAAAAAATCTATTGTAGGTGAAAAACACGGTTTTGTTTATGTTTTATGTGAGATGGAGCCACAAGTATTACAATTAGACAAGAATACCAATATTACTATTACCTAGTATCTAGAGATTGTGTCACTAAGATGAACTAATTCCAAAAAATTACCTTGTATGCAAAGCATGGGGTGACCTCTTCCAAGTTCTACCATTCTTACATTACAACTGACAGTATTCAGAGTGTCAAAGAAGGAATGCAAGAAAGATTTTTTGGAGCGCAAAACTCTGAACCTATGAAACTCAGGGTGCCTAGCATAGTAATTTTGTGCATACCTTGCCATCCATAGGCAAAAGTAAGTCTTCAGGGGCCACTGAGCACTGCTAGAGCACAACCCTGAGAACTGTACTCTTTGGTAAACATGGTGTTGATATTTGGGTCTGGTGCCTTAGTTGAATGCATACATATGTGATCAAGACAATGATACAATTGAATCTTTTCATATCTTTTATTGTCATATTGAATGTGCTGTAAATGAATGTACATGTGGCAAAATTGGTATCTCATCAGTGTAAATAATATTTTTCAAAAAATTTCAATGTTTTCATTATTCACAACTTCAGTTCTTTATAATTATAGGAAACATTCAGTGTGTAAAAAATATTTTTAAAAAAACAAATGACAACAGTGCAGATTGTAGATTTTCACCGAATAGCTGGCCATTTTGCCCTGTGGAGGTCTTCTAGAGTCACGTGGTAAACCTAAAAAAAATTAAAACATGATCAATGAGTGAGTGTCAAACATGCTGCTCTCATTTTCTCACTAATATAATTGTAACCTCCACTGATTTTTATGTAATGTTCTACATTCATTAATATATTATATGAATATCGATACTTGCTTTGTTTCAAGTTTCATCCACTTTACCTACTGGCTAGAAAATGAGCACTTTCAGTGAACATTATTATCTAGAGGTAGACCCCACTCCCTCCATCCTTATGAAATTGTAGCGTTCCTTTAGCGGATCTCTGTTCAACACAAACATAACAAAAAGGGGACAAGAAAACGTGTTCATTTGGATTGGAAAAATGAATAAAAACATGTTACCGCAGCGTTTTCCGGGTCCTGATAGTCCCTCAGGTTTTCCTGGATTATGGCCCGGACAACATCTTTGATGCATTCCGGGTACACGTACGTGGGGAAAGTCTTTCCCCGAAATTGCCCTGCGCCGATTTTGTTCCCAAACTGAGAAAATAAAAAGATCGTCACTGAGTGTAATGATCGAGAACAATAGTCTACAATTATGTCCATTTTATAATAGGACTAGAGTGTATACGGACAAAAAATTGGCCTCATATGCGTTGTGATGCGGGTGTGAGATAAATACGACGGCGGTGTCAATTCGAAGATCGCCAGTTTTGAGATGGAGTCACATTGCTTATTCTTGGGAACTCAAGATATTGCCGGGAGTATTGAAAAAATCCTAGGACACACTGCACGTAGCACTTTACTCACTGCGCACAAGAAATTCAACTTTCGGGACGTGCTTGATGACTTTGTGACGATGTCAGCGAGTAGCTATGAGTTCAATGCGAGATCGAAGGTCATAAGGACATGGTTAGGCAAACAATGAAGGTAAGCTTCATTAGTTTCCCTTCAAAAAAATGACATAATATCACACATAGAGTCAGAGACTTACCCAAAGTATGCCAAACAAGCGCCTATAACAGCGCCTTCTGGCTTGGTCGGCGCTTTCACCCATTTTGCACGAAAAACGTGCTAGAAGGTGCCTTAGTCCTGGAGGCGTAGATCTGAAACTGCAAGCAAAAGGAGGTCGCATCATTGCCAGCTCTTATTCTCAATAAAATGGAAACAAGAACTTCACTCAAAAAGAAATCTTGTTTACCCGCGTTCTTGAAATCTGCGATCTAACGCCACCAGTGCATGTTCCCGACTCGCGTCCATGATCAAAGAGGATTCGTATTTCATTATCGAATGGTTTTATCAAATGGATCTGTCAACAAGGCATATTCCAGGAAATTCCTTCGGGGACCGCAAACATGTTTGCTCTGGCATCAAATCTCTATTTTGCCGCGAAATCCCTACTTGGAAACGAAACTTCTAAAACTTGTATCTCACAAACCCGGCGTTTTCCAGCCGTTAAATTTGGCAAGTATGCTACTTTATCAATAATGTTTCACATGTCAAAAAACCGAAGTAATCCGAGAAGATAACTTTATCCTCCAGGAATACCTTAAGTTAACGTTCGAAAAAGGCCCATCAAAGCCTTCATAAGTGATCACCCCGGGAATTTGCAAGAGCCTATTTTCGCATTAAAGCCACCAAAATTTAATATAAACAATCGAGGGTGGTCGCTAATGAGAGCTTTCAGCAAAAGTCTGTGGGATTTTTAAATTCTTATTGATGGTAGAAAAGATTACGTTCAGGAATGCACCTATTAAAAACTGGAAACTTCTTTCTTCGTTTACCGGAATGGTCGCTTATTTGTTGACTTATTTGTTGAATGGTAAACGACTTTATTTTTTCTTTGCGTGATACTTGCGTGACTTGAACAGTTTCATTCACGTGGTGTTTACACGTAAGGTTGAGAGAAGAGTACAGTTGTTGATTCCATTCATTCATTAAAATGCGAAACGCTAACCGATACATTTTCAAGATTACGATATTTCGATTAGGTTCTTGAATTTTCGTTTCAGTACGTACATGTATAGATCACTGCAGAAAGAGTCCAAGTCAATTGATTTAATTTTCCTGTAAACTCTTTCCTTCAATATGATTTTCGGTTTAGTTGCTCTTAGCGTAGTTAATACGGATATATGATCTGAGAAAAGATGATCCATGACAGGCAAGCCGCAGATGATGGAATCTGATTGACGCGTGATAATTAAGTCAATTGTGTGCCCAAGTTCATGTGTTGGATGAGTAATGTGCTGACAAAGACCCATTGAATCTAACAGGTCTAATAATCTTGTTGCATCGGGATTAGTTGAGTTATCAACGTGAACGTTGAAATCGCCAGTAATAAGTAATGGTTCAGCTGAGAGAATCAAAGTTTCCAGGTAGTCTGCAAAATCAGCAAAAAAGGTGCTTGTTGTGACAGGGTGTGAAGGCGAATAGGGTGGGCGGTAAAGGATGACAAGTCGAACTTTAAACATGCCAGATGAAACAATGAGCTCTAAATATTCAAATGAACGAAGTTCCTTTGCTGCGATTTTTTGAACATTCAAATTTCCTCTGAATAAGAGTGCAGTTCCTCCCCCGCGACGATTATTTCGCGAATGATCGATAAGCTTGAAGCCAGTGGGTGTAATTTCTGCCTTGTGAGCGTCGTCATTTTCACTGAGCCATGTTTCTGTGAGAGCAAATAAATCTGCTTTGCAGCTAGTGACATAGTCAACAAACTCGGCAGATTTGTTTTTAATTGATCGAACGTTCATAGTACAAAGGTGAAGCAAAAGCTGGCTCAAAGTGGATATCTCAGGACATGTCGAGGTTGCAGATATATTTATGCAGTTGAGAGGCTTGTGGCCAAGTTGACGTTGATAATAAAGATGGTTCATATGGGCATACCTTCCATTGTTGATACACACCGGAATAGTCGTTGAACGCGAAGCATTGACAATCCTGCGTGTGTCGGTTCGGTTCGACGTAGCGTTAACATACTGGTGATCCATGGATGTCAAGGACGGTCCTGGATTAGTTTCAATATTGAAGGCAGTGTCAGTGTTTAAATAATAGCGAAATTTCGAGTTCAGGTACTTTCGCTTACATCGGTAAGGATTGTAAACCTTCATAAAGTCGAAACCAAGATGGCAGACACTTCTGTTAACATTTGAAGTCGTCGAACAGACCATGATATTTTGTGGTGTTCTGCCGTACATTGTCTCATTTGATGTTGAGGTTGCTGACATACCATTTCGCAGAAAAAACAAACTGCTTTGACCAGCAAATAATGTGAAACATGGAACCAACAGCAACTTAAACACGGAGCTCAAGTTTACACGCCCATCCGCCATGTTTAGGCTTACTTGAAGACAGTAAAAAAAAGTCTTTCTCCAAAATCAGCGTATTTCTTCTACTAACTGAGCTATGAAGCCACTGAAATTGGGAGCTGGTCATTTGTGGGTTCTAACGGTCCCGTGAGGAATGAATCAATGATAAAATGGTATATGAAATGAATCATATAATCATATAATCATTTAATGCACATGTTAGTCTAATCTTAAAAGATTTGCTATTCTGACTAAATGTTTTAAGAACTCTTACATGTACTTCTCCTGCATTCCAAATGATGGCGCAAGTCCTCCTGGCGATCCTGGTGCGGCGATTGTTCATGAGGCGGCATATTGTCTACATATGCAGAAGAACACACATAATTAACATAATTACAGAAACTGTTGAAATGTAAGCTGCACTTTTTGTAAGCACTATAACTAGGCTTGTGTGTAGAACCTTGTCAATATTGAGAATCAGCGAGAATGAACGATGTAAAAGTATTGTGCATCGAACAGCAAAGAAAACATTGAATAATTACATGAAGTAATAGGACTGCTCACCGTTGTCAGTTTCCCTTGGGCCCACGTTAAAAGCATAAGCGGGAACACGTGGGTTGATTGGTCTCTCTTTCTCACTGATCATGTGGGGGAAAAAAAAACAAAAAAATTAATTAGCCAGCTGAAGGGTACGAGGGTACGTAAAATAGATAACATGGGACTCGGTTCAGAATTATTTTTTGCTTTTCAGCAGCAATTTTTAAATCCATTGGTTGCACATTACTCGCATTAATGCCTTAGTATCAAGAATTTCGTAAAAAGAATGACAAAGAATTTTGTGCTAGTAAACCATTCACGACTGACGAAACTTTGAACATACACACACAAAAAGGCTTCCCTACCATCGCCCTCTGCTGAGTTTGATTGGCTCCCGGCATTTTTACTCATTATGGATAATTCGGTTGATTCTGTAGACGTGGAATGGAGGTTAAATTGATCAAATATTTAAGGCAACATGTGGAATGAGGCTCAAGCAGTTACTTTAGAATCTCTAGTGTGATTACAGACTGAACTGCACCCCACTCACATCTATTACCGACGTGGATGGCACATAATTTAGCGGTGCCCTCCAAATCTAACATGGGTTAAATAACCATGGAAGTGGTACTGCACCATTTGTCCCCTCTCCGGCTTCTTCTCCCCTTCCTCTCTCCTTTGCTTTGTTGTTTTCTCCTCCTTCTTTTTACTGTCCTCCAAGAAGTTTTCACTGAGGGGCAGTCACTGGCCTTGTGCCCTTGTCCACGGCAATTGAAGCAACATACCATAAAAAAAAGGAAGTTCAAACGACCATTCAGAAATACACTGACTAGAAATAGTAACGCAGATATTTTAAGTGGAGATCTTCTGTGTTGACTTTTGCTCAGGTATCGGTGACTGCATCACATTCATTGGGAACATTTTGCAGGGTTAAATGAGAGTGAGATTTGCGAAAGGAAAGCTGAGGTTTTAGATGAGGCGTGCCGCAAGTGCAGCAAATATTGGGATGGTAGGAAAATAGTCACAAAGGAAATGACCGTGAACTCCTAAAAGCCTGAGCGAACAGTAGTACTTGCCGGTATATTTGTAACTACAAAGCTGATGAAAAACGCCATAGTATCCTGATGAATCACATGAGAAAGTAAATGGCTAGACAGATATCACAGAAGGCCCTACAACATAGCTAATTATATCTTTATGTCTCATTTTCTAATAGCTATGAAATAGCAGCATTCGTGTAGCAAGATACAGCAATAAAGTTATGTTCTCGAAGAATATATTGTTTTCTGGACATGACAGACAAGGTAAAGAAATTTTTCATGAAAATACACTAACAGTTTTAACTAGGAATTTACTATATTCAGTCAAAATTTTTACAAGGGTCATTTAATATCCTGAGAAACCTGTTGTCAATTAGCAGCTTTAACACCATTGTTTATAAGTCACGGAGATCACCAAAAGAAATGTGCCGGTTACAGTCTTTTATGATTGATTTGCATTTCCTGATGATGATTGAGCGCTACTCAGTGCTGTGCATGAAGTTTTCCGACACTTCATGTTGATTCCTTCCCGAAGGTCCGGCCCATCTTAAGTCTTACATATGCTTCTGGGTGCTTTTGGGATGCTGATTTCATGATTTTCTTTATTCTAGCCGGTGAAAGACCCTTCTTGTTAAATTCTCTTCCCTTGTATTTCCTCTTCCCTCCCTCTAAACTCGACTTTGCTAATTGTGCTTTTGAAGAAGAATTTCCTATCATTTCACACACTTCTTTCAGACAGGCTTTGTTTTCGGCATGCTTTTTTAACTCTTCGGGTTTCAACGTTGTATTTTTAGTGTTTTCAGGGTTTGAATTTCCAAGAAACGGTTCCAAAATTTCCTTTTCAGGAGAATCAGACCAATGGAAGAGGGGCTTTTGATCAATTCACTTTCCAAGTTGGACGCACTTACTGATTCATGCATATGCTCATCAGGCATACCAAAATCTGCCACATCATTAGGTACAACTGAACTAGTCAAGAGTGTACTGTTTAGGATCGGGGTAGGATGTTTGATTTTCTTTGTTGACATTGTGTGGCCGTAACGCTCATAATGAACTCTTAAAGATATTCCCCGTTATTCTGCCTTTTCATTTAAAAGGTTAGATATCCGTCTCAGATTTTCTAAAATGAGATTTTGGTTGGCTAATATAACCTCTTGTTGAATTTGAAGCCTTTTAATGTTATTATTGGTGGCAAACGATTGCAGATCACCCCCACCAGTGGAGTGCAGGTCCCAGTCATCCCCAAAGTCTATAACTAGGCTCGTGTGAAGAACCTTGCCAATATTGAGAATCAGCGAGAATGAACGATGTAAAAGTATTGTGCATCGAACAGCAAAGAAAACATTGAATAATTACATGAAGTAATAGGACTGCTCACCGTTGTCAGTTTCCCTTGGGCCCACGTTAAAAGCATAAGCGGGAACACGTGGGTTGATTGGTCTCTCTTTCTCACTGATCATGTGGGGGAAAAAAAAACAAAAAAATTAATTAGCCAGCTGAAGGGTACGAGGGTACGTAAAATAGATAACATGGGACTCGGTTCAGAATTATTTTTTGCTTTTCAGCAGCAATTTTTAAATCCATTGGTTGCACATTACTCGCATTAATGCCTTAGTATCAAGAATTTCGTAAAAAGAATGACAAAGAATTTTGTGCTAGTAAACCATTCACGACTGACGAAACTTTGAACATACACACACAAAAAGGCTTCCCTACCATCGCCCTCTGCTGAGTTTGATTGGCTCCCGGCATTTTTACTCATTATGGATAATTCGGTTGATTCTGTAGACGTGGAATGGAGGTTAAATTGATCAAATATTTAAGGCAACATGTGGAATGAGGCTCAAGCAGTTACTTTAGAATCTCTAGTGTGATTACAGACTGAACTGCACCCCACTCACATCTATTACCGACGTGGATGGCACATAATTTAGCGGTGCCCTCCAAATCTAACATGGGTTAAATAACCATGGAAGTGGTACTGCACCATTTGTCCCCTCTCCGGCTTCTTCTCCCCTTCCTCTCTCCTTTGCTTTGTTGTTTTCTCCTCCTTCTTTTTACTGTCCTCCAAGAAGTTTTCACTGAGGGGCAGTCACTGGCCTTGTGCCCTTGTCCACGGCAATTGAAGCAACATACCATAAAAAAAAGGAAGTTCAAACGACCATTCAGAAATACACTGACTAGAAATAGTAACGCAGATATTTTAAGTGGAGATCTTCTGTGTTGACTTTTGCTCAGGTATCGGTGACTGCATCACATTCATTGGGAACATTTTGCAGGGTTAAATGAGAGTGAGATTTGCGAAAGGAAAGCTGAGGTTTTAGATGAGGCGTGCCGCAAGTGCAGCAAATATTGGGATGGTAGGAAAATAGTCACAAAGGAAATGACCGTGAACTCCTAAAAGCCTGAGCGAACAGTAGTACTTGCCGGTATATTTGTAACTACAAAGCTGATGAAAAACGCCATAGTATCCTGATGAATCACATGAGAAAGTAAATGGCTAGACAGATATCACAGAAGGCCCTACAACATAGCTAATTATATCTTTATGTCTCATTTTCTAATAGCTATGAAATAGCAGCATTCGTGTAGCAAGATACAGCAATAAAGTTATGTTCTCGAAGAATATATTGTTTTCTGGACATGACAGACAAGGTAAAGAAATTTTTCATGAAAATACACTAACAGTTTTAACTAGGAATTTACTATATTCAGTCAAAATTTTTACAAGGGTCATTTAATATCCTGAGAAACCTGTTGTCAATTAGCAGCTTTAACACCATTGTTTATAAGTCACGGAGATCACCAAAAGAAATGTGCCGGTTACAGTCTTTTATGATTGATTTGCATTTCCTGATGATGATTGAGCGCTACTCAGTGCTGTGCATGAAGTTTTCCGACACTTCATGTTGATTCCTTCCCGAAGGTCCGGCCCATCTTAAGTCTTACATATGCTTCTGGGTGCTTTTGGGATGCTGATTTCATGATTTTCTTTATTCTAGCCGGTGAAAGACCCTTCTTGTTAAATTCTCTTCCCTTGTATTTCCTCTTCCCTCCCTCTAAACTCGACTTTGCTAATTGTGCTTTTGAAGAAGAATTTCCTATCATTTCACACACTTCTTTCAGACAGGCTTTGTTTTCGGCATGCTTTTTTAACTCTTCGGGTTTCAACGTTGTATTTTTAGTGTTTTCAGGGTTTGAATTTCCAAGAAACGGTTCCAAAATTTCCTTTTCAGGAGAATCAGACCAATGGAAGAGGGGCTTTTGATCAATTCACTTTCCAAGTTGGACGCACTTACTGATTCATGCATATGCTCATCAGGCATACCAAAATCTGCCACATCATTAGGTACAACTGAACTAGTCAAGAGTGTACTGTTTAGGATCGGGGTAGGATGTTTGATTTTCTTTGTTGACATTGTGTGGCCGTAACGCTCATAATGAACTCTTAAAGATATTCCCCGTTATTCTGCCTTTTCATTTAAAAGGTTAGATATCCGTCTCAGATTTTCTAAAATGAGATTTTGGTTGGCTAATATAACCTCTTGTTGAATTTGAAGCCTTTTAATGTTATTATTGGTGGCAAACGATTGCAGATCACCCCCACCAGTGGAGTGCAGGTCCCAGTCATCCCCAAAGTCTATAACTAGGCTCGTGTGAAGAACCTTGCCAATATTGAGAATCAGCGAGAATGAACGATGTAAAAGTATTGTGCATCGAACAGCAAAGAAAACATTGAATAATTACATGAAGTAATAGGACTGCTCACCGTTGTCAGTTTCCCTTGGGCCCACGTTAAAAGCATAAGCGGGAACACGTGGGTTGATTGGTCTCTCTTTCTCACTGATCATGTGGGGGAAAAAAAAACAAAAAAATTAATTAGCCAGCTGAAGGGTACGAGGGTACGTAAAATAGATAACATGGGACTCGGTTCAGAATTATTTTTTGCTTTTCAGCAGCAATTTTTAAATCCATTGGTTGCACATTACTCGCATTAATGCCTTAGTATCAAGAATTTCGTAAAAAGAATGACAAAGAATTTTGTGCTAGTAAACCATTCACGACTGACGAAACTTTGAACATACACACACAAAAAGGCTTCCCTACCATCGCCCTCTGCTGAGTTTGATTGGCTCCCGGCATTTTTACTCATTATGGATAATTCGGTTGATTCTGTAGACGTGGAATGGAGGTTAAATTGATCAAATATTTAAGGCAACATGTGGAATGAGGCTCAAGCAGTTACTTTAGAATCTCTAGTGTGATTACAGACTGAACTGCACCCCACTCACATCTATTACCGACGTGGATGGCACATAATTTAGCGGTGCCCTCCAAATCTAACATGGGTTAAATAACCATGGAAGTGGTACTGCACCATTTGTCCCCTCTCCGGCTTCTTCTCCCCTTCCTCTCTCCTTTGCTTTGTTGTTTTCTCCTCCTTCTTTTTACTGTCCTCCAAGAAGTTTTCACTGAGGGGCAGTCACTGGCCTTGTGCCCTTGTCCACGGCAATTGAAGCAACATACCATAAAAAAAAGGAAGTTCAAACGACCATTCAGAAATACACTGACTAGAAATAGTAACGCAGATATTTTAAGTGGAGATCTTCTGTGTTGACTTTTGCTCAGGTATCGGTGACTGCATCACATTCATTGGGAACATTTTGCAGGGTTAAATGAGAGTGAGATTTGCGAAAGGAAAGCTGAGGTTTTAGATGAGGCGTGCCGCAAGTGCAGCAAATATTGGGATGGTAGGAAAATAGTCACAAAGGAAATGACCGTGAACTCCTAAAAGCCTGAGCGAACAGTAGTACTTGCCGGTATATTTGTAACTACAAAGCTGATGAAAAACGCCATAGTATCCTGATGAATCACATGAGAAAGTAAATGGCTAGACAGATATCACAGAAGGCCCTACAACATAGCTAATTATATCTTTATGTCTCATTTTCTAATAGCTATGAAATAGCAGCATTCGTGTAGCAAGATACAGCAATAAAGTTATGTTCTCGAAGAATATATTGTTTTCTGGACATGACAGACAAGGTAAAGAAATTTTTCATGAAAATACACTAACAGTTTTAACTAGGAATTTACTATATTCAGTCAAAATTTTTACAAGGGTCATTTAATATCCTGAGAAACCTGTTGTCAATTAGCAGCTTTAACACCATTGTTTATAAGTCACGGAGATCACCAAAAGAAATGTGCCGGTTACAGTCTTTTATGATTGATTTGCATTTCCTGATGATGATTGAGCGCTACTCAGTGCTGTGCATGAAGTTTTCCGACACTTCATGTTGATTCCTTCCCGAAGGTCCGGCCCATCTTAAGTCTTACATATGCTTCTGGGTGCTTTTGGGATGCTGATTTCATGATTTTCTTTATTCTAGCCGGTGAAAGACCCTTCTTGTTAAATTCTCTTCCCTTGTATTTCCTCTTCCCTCCCTCTAAACTCGACTTTGCTAATTGTGCTTTTGAAGAAGAATTTCCTATCATTTCACACACTTCTTTCAGACAGGCTTTGTTTTCGGCATGCTTTTTTAACTCTTCGGGTTTCAACGTTGTATTTTTAGTGTTTTCAGGGTTTGAATTTCCAAGAAACGGTTCCAAAATTTCCTTTTCAGGAGAATCAGACCAATGGAAGAGGGGCTTTTGATCAATTCACTTTCCAAGTTGGACGCACTTACTGATTCATGCATATGCTCATCAGGCATACCAAAATCTGCCACATCATTAGGTACAACTGAACTAGTCAAGAGTGTACTGTTTAGGATCGGGGTAGGATGTTTGATTTTCTTTGTTGACATTGTGTGGCCGTAACGCTCATAATGAACTCTTAAAGATATTCCCCGTTATTCTGCCTTTTCATTTAAAAGGTTAGATATCCGTCTCAGATTTTCTAAAATGAGATTTTGGTTGGCTAATATAACCTCTTGTTGAATTTGAAGCCTTTTAATGTTATTATTGGTGGCAAACGATTGCAGATCACCCCCACCAGTGGAGTGCAGGTCCCAGTCATCCCCAAAGTCTATAACTAGGCTCGTGTGAAGAACCTTGCCAATATTGAGAATCAGCGAGAATGAACGATGTAAAAGTATTGTGCATCAAACAGCAAAGAAAACATTGAATAATTACATGAAGTAATAGGACTGCTCACCGTTGTCACTTTCCCTTGGGCCCACGTTAACTCCATAAGTGGGAACACGTGGGTTGATTGGTCTCCTCTCTTTGTCACTGATCATGCAAGAGACAAAAAAACAAAAAATTAGTTAGCCATCTGAAGCGTACGAGGGTACGTAAAATAGATAACATGGCACTCGATTCAGAATTATTTTTTGCTTTTCAGCAGCAATTTTTAAATCCATTGGTTGCACATTACTCGCATTAATGCCTGACTATCAAGAATTTCCTAAAAAGAATGACAAAGAATTTTGTGCTAGTAAACCATTTACGACTGACGAAACTTTGAACATACACACACAAAAAGGCTTCCCTACCATCGCCTTCTGCTGAGTTTGATTGGCTCCCGGCATTTTCACTCATTATGGATAATTCGGTTGATTCTGTAGATGTGGAATGGAGGTTAAATTGATCAATTATTCAAGGCAACCTGTGGAATGAGGCTCACGGAGTTACTTTAGAATCTCTAGTGTGATTACAGACCGAACTGCACCCCACTCACATCTATTACCGACGTGGATGGCACATAATTTAGCGGTGCCCTCCAAATCTAACATGGCTTAAATAACCATGGAAGTGGTAATGCACCACTTGCCCCCTCTCCTGCTTCTTCTCTCCTCCCTCGCTTCTTTTCTTTGTTGTTTTCTCCTCCTTCTTTTTACTGTCCTCCAACGAATTTTCGCTGAGGAGCAGACCCAGAAATAATGCTGAAAGCTAACT
>NC_090871.1:31149929-31174929 GCF_036669935.1 Montipora foliosa | reverse complement strand
CTTAGTTCTCTCTGATGCACTGGAATGTGTTGTATATACAGCTTATTTATATTTAGGGGTAGAGGAGTGTTTGTTCCAGAGGATAAGATAATGTCAGAGAATCTATTGTAACTCAGACTAATTAAAAACGATGTAAAGCTGATAATTAAACTTTAAAATCTCAAAAATGTTGATAATAAGCCAGAGTGCAGACAATAATAAACACAGTGTACCTACCCAAACTTTAATTCTTATGTTTGTATCTAAGGGGAAATGATGAAGTTGCCCATGTTCTTCCTTGTTTATAATGACTTTACTCGATTATTTTGTTAGTCTGATAAAAAGAAACAAAGCTGTGAAGAATATATACAAGTTGAAATCTAGCTCTTACCGACGGATATGCCAGAAGTTGTTAATCCATGAACTCACGTGACTTCTCTTATGTTTATCTGCCCAGTCAAGTAGTGCATGCCGCTTGGCACCAAGCACCAGGAGTCTCAGCTGTGTAAATTGAGTGCTCCATTGTTATGAAGACTTTTCTCGACTTTGTGCTCCAACTTTATGTGCACAGTCGTAGAAGTGTAGTTCACAACATTTGGTCTGTTCCACTGTTTCTGGTTTGAGTTCTTGGTGGATACTTTCACGATTCCCTGCTTGTTCATCAGATATCACACCTTCTCGGATCAAAAATGTAGTTTTGATTACCAGTGTAATCCCTCAGTGCCTAAAAGAGTAGCATAAAAAAATGTAAGATGATTTCAGAACACTGACTTTTGTTTTACTGAGATGTAATATTACAACCGAAATAGAAGACCTTCTTAAGGTGGGGGGCTTCAGAATGAAAGAGTGGACATACTCTTTTGACAATGTTGATGCGCATCAAACTCTATTACCTACAAGAATCAAAGAAGCCACGGAAAAAGTGCTTGGTATTGCATGGAACCCTATAAGAGATGAATTTCTTTTCAAGGTAAAACTGGACATAAGGAGCCAGGATGGCACAATTGGTTAGTGCGCGGCCTTGGTGCAAGAGGTTCTGAGTTCGATTCCCTGGACCTCGCAACCTTGTTTTGATTTCTTTCCATTATGTGTAGCTTAAGTAGCTTTATATACCCGTAAAATGGAGCACCGATGGCAAGGGGGGAGTAAAATGAATGCACCGTTGACCTCAGGTTTGTCAGTTGAATTACTGTTACAAGTTATCAACGTTAAATATGGTTGCTATACTTTTACGTTACTTCACTGTAAAGAAAGGAAATCAAAGCAGGCAAATTGCATCGCAGTCCACACCTTCTGTTTGCTGTCGTATTTTAATATTTCTTTCGATCAGTTCCAGTTCTCTTTCTTCTTTGATGGTGTATGCTTTTCTTCCGAGCGAACACTTTCCACATTTACATCCTCCGCATTGTGGTTTTCATTCAATGCCAAGATTCTCAACGTTGTAGAAGTTTTCCACTTTAAGGGACATAACGTGTCCTGCTTATATAGTGTCAAGCTTATGGCTTACGTTAGTTTCTTTGCTTTTGGGATGCGATCCACCTATGCATCTTCCAAAGTGGTTTTTGAGCAACAGCAAATGCCCTGAGCTTTGCTCTTTTTCAGGGTGGAATCCGTCGTATTCGTAGCCTATAAGAACGTCAACTGATCCGATTGGTCTGGTTATTTCCTCCCGTGATACGTTGAACATGTTGGTTACACCGCCTAAATTGACTGCTTGAATATCAGAAGTGATCTTTTCGATGCCATAGACGATGACAATTACCTCCTGACCTTCTTCATCAATCCGAGGTAGCTTATATTTATATGTTTGAGGCTTCTCGTTTGCCCCTCCGACTTTGACGATAGATACGTCGACTCTAGTACCCTTAAGCCTCTCTTATCTTGCCTTCTCGTTTGTTATGAAGCACCATTATCCCACAACACATTGACAAAGTTTTTCCTAGTCGCGATTCTTTGCAGCAGCAATAAACATGATTCGGCCGAAGGGTTTTTGCATGCGTTAGTTGGCGCTGGAGGAGGCGGATTTGGTGCGTCCATGGTCTGGGTCTCTTCATGTAGAGTTTGATGGTGTGTTTCCGAGCAGTGGCAAAGAGGGCCGGACTTCCTCAATTTACCGGAGGCTGAATGGCCAATAACGAGGGTATATTCCAACCAACCATGAAGACCCGCGCCTCCCTCGGGGACCAAAGGGCAATTAAAGCTTTAACAACATTGAACGTTGCCTTGAACGCCCAGAAAGACACGCTTGCTTCCAGAATCAACATCAATAATTACTCGGGATATCAAAGACTGATAAAGCAACATTCAGAAACGCAACCAAAACTTTGACACCTGACAACATTACCAAAGCCAAACGATTCTGGATCCTAGATGCACAAGGTTCGATGCGGAATGATATCAAACATGGTAAATATAAACGCCTACGATCCCCAGATACATGAAGACCGCATATACATCGTGGGAGGCCGAACAGAGAGATGGACAGAAATGAGCCTCGACAAGGCTGTAGTCATCCTCTTACCCTACAAACATCGATTTTCCCGCTTGTATGCCGAGCTAGTTCATAGCAAGGGACACTCTGGAGTCTTAACAACCGCAAGCAAAATATGCGCGAGATTCTGGATTATCAAACTACTAAAACTTGTGAAGTCCATAAAATTCAACTGTGTGACATGCAGACAGCTAGAAAAGAGAATGAGCGAACAGATTATGGGGAAACTTCCTCTTGAGAGATTGAAACCAGCATCGCCATGGTCTTACACAGCCCTTGACCTGTTTGGGCCATTCAAGATACGGAATGAAGTGAAGAAAAGAACCTTCGAAAAGGCATATGGAGTAATATTTAAGAGTGAATGTCCGTAAAAATCAAGCAACCTTTGAATTCCGTGGCAAACCTTGAAAAATCGATTTCGCTCATACTTCCAAGTTTCAAAGAGTAATGTCTACCAAGAAGCATGCTATACTTAGTTTGGGTTGTTATGGATTTATTTCGGAGAAAAATGCAAATTACTGAACACCGCCGAAAATGCCGCTCGGACAAGCGATTTGTCTCTTCATTTTGACGGTCTTGTGAGGTCAACTGAAGCATCCCTCATAAAATATTCCTCCTAATCCTAACTGAGCAATCTCTTAATTGTCGTTTGGCTAAGTTTGAGTGCATTTAAGACATTCTATAGTTTCCAAATAATTTTATTCTTGGCGCCTATATTTTATGTCACTAAAACTGAGTCTTACGAAATATCTTACAGAGAATGTGCTCTACCTTTAAACCCTTTGAAACTTCGGCCATCGAATGTTGAAACAAAGGTCTTTCGTCTGATAGAGAGAAATCTCTGGGCAATTACTTTTGCGTGATGCCTCAAGCGCGTAAAATGTCGTTAAAATGCATTCTTGTGACCTTTCGGGTCAAAACACAGCAGGCCGATATCTGTCTTTGATTTGATATGAAAATGGATGAGACCGCTTTAAATAAAGTGCAGAAAGTAAAATGATACCATTTTAATCCATACCTGTTTTTTAGTGAGAAGTGGGAGCTTTAACAATGTTTGGAACTACACTTATGTAAACGGCCACAGCAGAATATAAACATGACAAACGTTTGTCAACACAACAACCACAGGATACCCAATGGTAGATCGAAGTGGTCCTTTTTCTCAGGGACGGCGGAGCTAGGGGGACTGCCCATGAAGAAAAAAAATAGAGGAAAAAAAACTCATAAAGCATAAAAAGAGAAAACTAACAGAAGGAAAAAGTTGCATTTCCGAGCTTCAAGATTTGAAAATTTTCTGGCGGAGAATTTCCTTCAGGGAACCCCGTACAAGTTAGCGGCTCTTGCTTGTTAACCCCCCACCCCTTCCCCCCACAATACAATATATGCTCCGTCGTCCCTGTTTTTAGCTATTCGCTGACATAATGGTGTCATCAGTAAATATGTTAGCAAGCAAAAATTTAAGTCGGAGAATTTGCGTTCTGTGAAGAAACTGTTATTTTCCTGTGGTGGAAACACAAAGCATGTGAGGGTGGCATCGTATTATCTAAGGCAATAATTTACCTAAATGGTGGGATGAATGCTTCGGCAAGATTGATAAAATGTTGCTGAGAAAATGAAACAATAGACCATTTTACAGTTGTGGCTAAGTTACCAGGCCTAACAATGGAAGCGAGGCTGCCGGTGACCCTGTTTTGATACAAACCTTCATGCTTTTGTAATGTTAATATGGACTAATTAGCGTTACAACAACACAATTTACATGATAAAAGCAGTGAGGTCTGTATCAATGCAAGGTCACCGGCAGCCTCGCAGCCATTCATAGGCTTGGTCGCTGAGCAAACAACTGTAAAATGGCCTATTATCCAATATTAAAAATACCATAATATTCTTTGTTCGTCCAGTAGGGTAGTAGCCAAAACGCCGGGCCGGGGACCGGGGTTGGGGTGTCTTTTTTTCTAAAGTTTTTTTGTTTCAATTTTTGTCGTTATTCTCCTGTAATGTTATATCCGCATGTTCGGTATTTTTCTTTCATTTGTTTTGGCTACTACCCTCCAAAAGTTTGCATAGGAATTGTTTTTATTTCCACTTGGGAATTATAATGGTCCCAAGAGAAACTGGAAAAAATGCTTAGGCAAAATTTGGAGGGACAAACAAAGAGTAATATGATATTTTTGATATTGGCTAATTGATACTGTATTTACTCCATTAGGTGCTGTCCTAAAAATAAACGCCAGGTCTCGTCGGGATCTTCAGTCCTGTCCAGCCAGCGGTGCAAGATGTCAAAGAATATTTGTTGTACATGAAGCCGCTACCTGCGAAGTTTCCGCACCTGCACCATTAATGGAGACATTGCTTTTGACTGAGTGAAATTAACCCATTCACACCTGAAAAAAGCTTTTCAGGCATTTAACAGATCAAAATTTATTAAGTTTCACTTTTGGGGGTCAATGGTTAAGTTACT
Source organism: Montipora foliosa (assembly GCF_036669935.1). Lineage (NCBI taxonomy): Eukaryota > Metazoa > Cnidaria > Anthozoa > Scleractinia > Acroporidae > Montipora > Montipora foliosa. Next base: position 31,169,998 of record NC_090871.1, on the reverse strand, counting down.
AGCTTTTTCTTCTACCTCAATGAACGAGAACCATGTTTTGTTTCCACTGTAAGTCCACTTTTGCTGAAGGTTCCAATTACTGCTCCAGCTGTGGACAAGGTAAGTTTTCCCTTGCCATTTTCATACTGTATTTCCTAAAAGGTCAATTTCAAATGACTAGGGAAAACTTACCTTACTTACAGTGGAAATAACACTTGTTCGTGGAGGTAGAAGAAAAAGATAGTACCAGTAACTTAACCCATTGACCCCTAAGAGTGAAACTTAATAAATTTTGCTCTGTCCAACGCCTGACAAGCTTTTTTCAGGTGTGAATGGGTTAATTTCACTCAGTCAAAAGCAATGTCTCCATTAAAAGTGCAGGTGTGGAAACTTCGCAGGTAGCGGCTTCATGTATGACCAATATTCTTTGACATCTTGCACCGCTGGCTGGACATGACTGAAGATCCCAAGCGTGGTTGATAATTTTGAATTTGCCTTGATGATTTGAATTTGATGTGAGTGATTTGAATTTGCTGTGAATGATTTGAAAATGTTGTGAGTGATTTGAATTTGTTGCAAGCATTTGGTTTTGATGTGACAGTTGTAGCAACAACAACAACAACAATAATAATAATAATAATAATATCGTACACTCTTATGGTTTAATGTCAAGTCCTCTTTTTCAAAGTTATTTCTATCTTATTCTAAACTTTTTAAAGGTTTCCAAGTTTGGAAACTTTCTTGGAACAACAAAAATGGCTACATAAATTTGAAACTCCATAAAAGACTGGAACCATAATGGTTGAAGAGTAAGACAGTACATGTAGCAAACATGACTTTTGAAGAAGATGCTGACTGGTAGCAGAGATGTGCATTTGTTATACTGTATGAAATCGCTTAGAATCTGAAATGAACCTCTGAACAAGCAAAAATAAGGCCCTATTTTCACCATGAGAAAGACATGAGGACCCATGCAACTATTGTGATTGCCAATTTCAAATCTTATCCCCATTAAAAATTGATCTTATCGACACAGAATAATAGGCATCCTTAAGGTCGATGGAGGCCATGTAACAATCTTTTTCAAGGAGCTTGATGACTGTGTTAAGGGTGTCCATCTTAAAATGCATTTTGTTGGTGTATTGATTGAGTTTCTTTAGGTTTAGTATCATCCGATAGCTACCATCTTTTTTGTTTCTCAGAAAGATGTCGGAAATTATCTCTCTGTAGCTATGCCCAGTAGGCTCGATGACACATTTGGATAATAGTTTTGCTATTTCCAAATCTATTACCTGTGCATCAAAATCTGATCTGACAGATTGGGAAAGGTAGTGTTGACAAGGAGGGCTATCGAATTCTATTGCCATGCCAGAAACAGTCGATAAAATCTCTTTATCGGATGTCAGCCGACTCCAGGCGTCAGAGGAATGCGAAACACATCCGGCACGAAAATTGTCGCAACGAGCTTGGAGATAACCACGAAGGGAAAAAGTAATGAAGCTGGGAAAATCACTCACCGATAATTTGATTTGCTCGAGGGAGCGCATTATTTCTTCCCTGCAGGGTTGCCGACCTTCTGATAGGGTACTTTCTTGCGACTGTTCGGTCGCGTGCCCTTCCCCAAAAAAAAGGCGGTCTTGAGTGGGAGCCGCTCTTCTTGTGGTTTTCCCTTTTTGTGGACCATGAGTCATGGCGATATCCACGGCTGTGGCCATGAGAGGAACCGACCGTGTTTCCAATGCGATGGGTTTCTTTCACATCGCGTACTTGTTTGGCGAGGTCCTCCCCAAAGAGAAACTTTGCAGAGGCCTTCGTCTCTGAGGAGCAGAGGGCATGGAACTCAGGCTTTAAGGCGGGTTTCATTTGTTCCCGCCGCAAAAGAGATATCTCACTTGCAGCATGCCCTAGCAAGGCCACAATATCGATACTGCTTGTAAGCAGTTTCTTTTTGGAAGCACCGCTTAAATCAGTAATGCGGAGCAATTTATCGGCATTCGTTAGGGTTGCAAACGTTGCCTTCTGGAAAGCCTGTTGCAAATTGGCGAGCTGAAGGTCGGCTTTCTTCCTGAAGGAGTTTAGTGACTGCCAAATTTCTGAATTGACACGAGTCACTGTTATATCCACGCAGTTTTCCTGGGGGTCATATTTGGTCAAGAGGCTCGACATTTTTTCCTGTTCAAGCTTCTTGCCCCAACGTTTGTTGGCCATTTCGGCCAACTGTTTGTTGATGGGAGGACCCTTTTCATCCTCGTCCCAGAAGGTGGCAGTCAACTCCTTAAGAATTTCATCGTGGTCTTCGGCGCCTTCATTATTGTCGTTGTTGTGGGAGCTCCCCCCACTTACGTCATCGAGCAAATTCTGAATCTCTTCTTCTGAGGCGGTAACGCTTAGCGCGTTAGAGTCCTTGCTAAATTTTATGCAAGGGCCGTCGGCTTCTTCATCTGAAGAGAAGCTTTCGCTGCCAAGTTATCGTTTGCGTTCAGGCTCGTTTGTGCCCGTTGGGTCGTGTGAGCCAGCTTCCCGCGCTTTGCGAGAACATTCCCCGGTGGGGATGCTTTGGCATAATTGCCCCAAAAATGTTGACATTCTGTCCATGTGGGCATTGAGCTGGTCCATGGCCTTTTCGAGTTTGTTTGTGGTGCCCGTTGGGTCAGTAGTTGTCGCGCCCGGTGGGCTCTCAACAGAAGGCGTGCTTGTTGACTGTTCTTCCATTGTGCTTGGCATAATACAGTAATCTGAATGCGAGAAATGGTTAGCAATTTATAATAACACGAAAGAAAAAACCTCAGGTTATATGGAGAATAAAAGGTAAACACAAAAGAAAGCGAGTGCAGTGAGGAAAAAACCCGTGGTGATCGACTAGAAAGCACTGATGCAATTGACTAGCTAGCATGCGCATGCTTCTTATGTAGCTCCGCAGTGACTAGGACTGGTGACAAGGTAGAACTCCTGTTTGTTTGTTTGTTCGTTTATTCCAGATGATTTTGATGTCTTGAGATAACATTTAAATTATCAGAGAAGTTAAGATGAAGTGACATTTGGCTCTTTTCTCCCGAAAATTTTGCGATTTTGTACAAATTATGTGACTTGTGGTGATTTTAGGTTTATTATGCAAAATCGCAACATCGCATAACATTTCCATAAACCAAAATTTTGGGTGTGTAATAAATTGTGCAGTGCCATGTTGTCACTAGTCTTTAAGACTGAATCGAACTTCATCCACAATATAAGATCTCATTTACATGCAGATACCTGTATACTTTAACTTTTATTCAGGCAACTACCTGCAACACTGCTGCTTCTGATTGTGACAGTTCTGACTCCTGCACATCCTGTGGTGATAATACAAGTGATGCTGAGAGCCTTGTAGGTGATGAAGATCCTGATATTTGGAGTGACATACCAGAAGATTATCTCCTTCAAGGTATCACAAATGATGAATCCCTTCCAGAGCCTAAACGACATCAGTCATCGGTACAGGCAGTTACAATACTACTTCAGCGGTTTGTTTATTTCCTGCTACTCTGGCAAGCAGCTTGCAAGATTAGTGACAATGGTCTGAAATGGTTGTTACGCTTTATGTTTCAGTTTCTTCATATGGCAGGTATAAGCTGCAACAATGATTACCTCTGCCAAATGGCCCTTATGTTCCCAAGTTCATTGTATCTTCTATGGAAATTTATCATGTTTAAACGTGATAACTTTGTTAAGATGGCTGTTTGTCCAAAATGTGCATCACTCTACAACTTGGAAAACTGCACAAGAAAAGTTGGAGGGCAGATTGTCTCAAACATTTGTTCCAACAAACCTTTCAAGAAAGGCAAAGAATGTGGAGCATCATTGGCAAAGAAAATCATCCTGAGCTGTGGAAAAGTAAGGTTTTATCCACATAACGTCTACTGTTATAACAGTGTAATTGATCAGGTTGAAGGACTGCTAAAACGGCCAGGAGTTCCAGAAATGTATGAACAGTGGCGAGAACGTGAAGTGAACGAGAACATTTTTTGAGATTTCTATGATGGTGGCATCTGGAAAGATTTTCTTCAATACAAGGGAGAAGATTTCCTAGCTGTACCCAGAAACCTTGCCTTTGCAATTAATGTGGATTGGTTTCAACCTTTTAAGAGGAGAAATGACAGATCTGTGGGAGTACTTTATTTAGTTCTTCTCAACCTACCCAGGGAGCAGTGGTTCAAGTGGGAGAACATCATAGTTGCAGGCATCATACCTGAAATGAGCAAGGAACCTAAATCACTCAATACTTTTTTGGCTCCAATTGTCGATGAATTACAGGCGTTGTGGAAAGGTGTGAAACTGTCAACCAGTTCATGCAATACCCATCTTACTAACCGTGGTGCACTTCTTTTAGCAGCAGCAGACCTCCCTGCCATACGAATGCTGTATGGTTTTAAAGGATATGCTGCATGGGGTTGTTCAAAGTGTTTCAAGTACTTTCCTGGAAGTTTTAAAGACAAGAAAGACTATTCTGGTTTTGACACGGATACTTGGCCTCCACGACACATTAGCAGTCATAGAAGGCATGCAGAAATGGTACGAAAAGCTTCTATTCAAACATAGGAAGAGCATCTAGCCACAAAGTATGCAGTTTATTACAGTTCTCTATTACAGCTTGAGTACTTTGATGCGGTAAAATGTACAGCTATTTATCCCATGCATAATCTGTTTTTGGGAACAGCAAAGCATGTTTTCAAACTATGGACTAAGACGAACTTACTAACAAAGAAAGATCTCAAAGTGCTAGAAGAGCGTATCCATTCCTTTAATGTTGGAACAGGTTTTGGTCGTCTTCCCCATCGTATTGCCTCAAACTATGGTGGTTATACTGCTTCGCAATGGAAGAACTGGACACTTGTGTATTCAATGTATTTTTTGCAAGGTCTACTTCCAGTAAGCCATTTGAGATGCTGGCAAACTTTTGTCCTTGCCTGCCAGTATTTATCGTTACTAGTTGTTTCTGAGGTTGACATTCTGAAGGCTGACATGCTGTTCGTAAAGTTTGGAGAACAATTTGAACATATATATGGAAAGAAGTCTGTAACACCAAACATGCACCTCCACTGTCACTTGAAAGAATGCATTGCTGATTGCGGACCAGTTCATGCATTCTGGTGCTTCAGCTTTGAATGTTTTAATGGAATTCTAGGATCAATGCAGGTGAATGGAAGGTCGCTTGAGGTACAAAGATACCTTTATGCCTTTCTTTACCCAAGAAAGGAGTGATCCTGCTGAAAGTTTAATTGTGAAAAACGCTACTGCACTGAGATATGTCCAGGTTTGACCCTAATTAGATGCACGCGGATTTCAATAAGCGTCACGAAGTGTCCTCTTGCTCCTCTAGCCAACTTCAACATCATTTGTGTCTCAGAATACAGACAATTTATGTCACAAAGTGTCCCCCAAATGCTGCTCTTTAAGTGAAGATTAACTGCTGCATTTACCGAAAGCTTAGAATGACGCTAACCTTTACCCTTACCTTATTGTTTAAAATAGGTAGCAAATGCTTAGACTTAAAGGGACACTTTGTGTTGGATGTTAAAATTGGGTGTGCATCTAATTAGGGTCAAACCTGGACATAAGTGACTGCACTATTTAATAGTGCATGTTGCTTGAATTTGGGAGACTGTCAGTGGAGTAATCGTACACATGTTACTCTTCCAAGATCATTCAAGCACTTTGCATTGGATCGTGATGAGCTGAGGGTGCTTCTTCACTGCTACAAAACATTGTATCCTCATGAAACAATTGAACTACCCTTTTTGTCCAGGGTTGCCAGGAAGTATTCAAACATGCTTGGAACTGAAAAATTTGGTTCAAAGATGGACTGTCGTAATCTGCGATCAGCTCGAATAATGGCTTCTTGGACTGTCTCTGATGGCTTGATTGATATTTCTGCAGCTAGAAGACCAGGAATAGTAACTTTCTATATTGTGCACAATGTAAAGATTAATGAAAATTTTGTTCAGCATGTGTTTGCTGTTGTTTGGTGGAATAAAGCTGATGAAGATCAAGATTACTTTGGAAAACCTGTTCAGGTTTGGAAGCTTGATGAATATGAACCCTGTGGACCTGCTTTGTTTATGCCTGAGCAACGCATTGCACAAAGGTATGCTTGCTGTTCAGTGACACTACACGAACAAGCTAAATTAGTAATCAGTCCACTTCCAAGATTATTTCATTAAGTTTGTTTTACAGTAAAAGACCTATTAGTTGAACTTCATTCTTAGTTCAGCAACTGATTTGCTGAAAAAAATCAGTCAACTTCCTTGGGCAAGTCAAGTCAAGTAACATTTTGACCAAAAAGTAAAGTTGCATTGAGCCACAATGACTGTATGTCATTGACAGGGTATTTTCCTGTTTAGGATTGCTGTATTAATCTACAAATCATGTAGCTTACACCACTGAGATAAATATTGTTTAGCATATTTTAAGTAAATGTTTTAAGTATTACTAAATGTTTTCAACATTTGAAAAAAATAAAGTAAAAGGTTTCACATGCTACATGTATGTATTTTGGTGTCTGTTATTGTCTTGCCTTTTGCATATAGTTTTGAATGACATCGACGCTGACTATGTGAAAGCGAAAGCTGATATCAATCCATAGGTGAAAAATGTTTTGGGAAAGAAAAAGACTACAGTCGAACGAATCTCGATTATCCGAACTCGTTGGGACCTCAGTAAATAGTCCGGATAATCGAGAGTCCAGATAAACGAAAATATGAATATTAATGAGATATAAATGTAAACAAAAGGTATACAGCAAAGAAAACAAGATTTTAATTGTGAAATCTACACAGCCTTTATGTATTAACAAATAAATTGCAAAAACTTTCAGTTCAGGTATTTACAAAAGTTTCAAGCATGTTTGTTTGCTTCAATGCTTGATGGCATTGCGAAGTCCATCATTTGTCTTGGCTGTATTAACTGCACAGGGTCAATATCATTCAAGATCACAACTAATTAATATTCATGATAAAATTGGGACCAGAGAAAAAAGTTCGGATAATCAAGGTTTGGCTGTAGTCCCGATGGACTGAAATGAAGAAGCACAAAGAAAAAATACAAAATGAACTCGAAAATTTACAGTAGTCAATAGAATAAGGGCATATATTTTTTTCCTTCAAGCCGACTTTAATTTGTGTGTGAGTTATAGGTACCTTTCGGAAGGTACAACATCATGTAGCATTAATTTACCTTTATTCTGCAGCATAAATCTTTTTGGGAAGCTTTATGCTAGGTAAAAATCTAATTTAAGCTAAACATCTTCAAGTGCAACTTTACACCATCTGTACGCCGCAGTAGAAACATGCATAAACTCGGTGGACAACCTTTATGATAACTTTACATCACCTTTACGCGTAGAGGTGTAAATGAAACTTTACAAACATTTAAGAGGATATAACTTGTAGCGTAAAGTTGGATAACCTATATTAAGGAGATTTAAGCCAACATTAATTTGTCATAAATCTTCTTTTTCATGCTGTGAGTTAGCTTTGTTATGAGATGAGAATGACATCGTAGGAAATTGACATGTTTGGTCCAACGCTGGCAGTAACGCGGATGGCTTACATTTGGCATTGCATAGCGTTTGGAAATCAAACATTTTCTTCATTCTCAGGATTGAAATATGCAAAGTCGCCAAAATTCTCAGGACTGACTCTTTAGAAGATGAGAATTCCATTGTAACAAGCTTTTTACTATCACGGCATTCTGACCAGGCCAGCCCAGGCTTACTCCACGCTTTCATCTTATTATGCTGAAGCTAAGATTTTCCCCCCACTTGGTATGTCCGATCACTCGAGTGTCTTTCTCCAACCTTTGAATGTTTTGCCCTCACACCAACCAACCATCCGTATTACCAAGCGGAGCTGCAAGACATTCAACAAACAAGCCGTTTACTCTTCTCTCCAGTCTTTCAATTGGACGTCACTTTACCACCTACCTTCGTGTGAAGAGCAATTCTCCATGTTCCAATCAACAACCAACAACATTATTGATAATCATCTTCCTGTACGTCATTTTAAACTTCATCCAACTGATAAGCCCTGGTTTACCGCTGACATAAAAGAAGCGATTGCTAATCGACAGCATGCTTGGATCAAGGGGAATTCCACCTTATATAGATTTTATAGAAGGAAAGTCACCAAGCTTTGTAAATCTGCTCGCCAAAACTTCTATCACCACAAAGTTATGAACACCCAACATCATAATCCTAAGAAATGGTGGGATAGCATCAAACAACTGTCCGGTCAATCAAAGTCTACATCTCTTTCAAAGATGGTTATAAACGGTTCCACTGTAAGAGGTCTTGAGCTGGCAGAGATTATTAACGCCTCTTTAAATAAGGTTAATGCTGATATGCAACCTTTACTGTTTGATGGTATCCCTGTTCAGCTAACACCTGACGAATTCATAATATCACCTGGGGTAGTTGAAACTTCCCTCCTAGCTATCAACGAATGTAAATCCATTGGTCCTGACAATATACCGAATTCGTTACTCAAGGAATGCACCTCTGTGATCTGCAGTCCAGTACCTTCTATTTTCAACGCATCTGTCAGCCAAGGAACGTTACCAACTTTGTTGAAGTGTGTGGACGTTGTTCCTATTGCTAAAATATCTAAGCCTATGTCTGTCGACTCTGACTTAAGACCTATCTCACTTACTACCACTTGAGGATTTTGTTTTTGGCTGGCTACGTCCTATCATCATGCCTCATCTTGACCCTCGCCAATTTGGAGGAATCAAAAACTCATCAACTACTCATGCGTTAGTTCGCGTGATTCACGAGTGGCTCCAAGCTGCTGAGACCCCAAAGACCATTATCAGAGCGTGTCTCATTGATTTTTCGAAGGCTTTTGATGGTATTGACCACAACATACTTATCCGTAAACTCCAGCCTCTTAACGTGCCTCCCATCTTATTGAATTGGTGCGCAGCTTTTCTTAGAAATCGACAAAACAAGGTGTTAAAATCGGACAAGATAAATCAAACTGGTTACCCATCCTCGCTGGCGTACCCCAAGGAACTAAACTGGGACCTCTGTTCTTCTTAGTCATGATTAACGACCTCTCCACAATTGCTCCAATCTACAAATACGTGGATGACTGCACAGTTTTTGAAGAAACATCCCATTCGAGTGCTTCATCCGATCTTCAGACGCATCTTGATTCCATTAATCAATGGATTGTTAACAATACTATGCGTATCAACGCATAGAAGACTAAAGAACTTAACATCTGTTTCTCTAAATCTCCACCCATCCTGCAGTCTTTAACAATCGATAACGTCCCGCTGGACTGCGTTCAATCAACCAAACTGCTAGGAATATCGATTCAATCTAATCTTAAATGGGACTTGCATGTTGGAACTATTTGCAGGAAAGCAAGTAAACGTCTCTACGCTCTACGGTGTTTGAAGCGAAGTGGTGTGCTTCCTAGAGACCTTTGTTCTGTTTTCTGCTGTTTTATTCGACCCGTCATTGAATATGGATGTCCTGCATGGCACTCTTCACTGTCTAATGCCCTGTCTGACGAACTTGAACAAATACAGAAACGAGCTACAAAGATCATGCTTCCTGGCCTGTCCTACCGAAAGCGACTCGCTCATCTGAAACTACCCACCCTACAAGAGCGCAGACATGAGCTTTGTCATCGTTTTTACAAGACTATAATGCGACCTGAAGACCTAATCAATGATGTTTTACCTCCAGTAACTGAATCTGTCTACTCTTTCCGGAACGCAAGGAAAATTCCACTACTTAAATGTCGCACGAAACGTTTCCAGAATAGCTTTATCCCTTACGCAGTTAAGAAATGGGACGCGTCACCTTAATTTCAGCTGACATTGTAAATATTTATTAAATATTTTGTATGAATTTTATTAGTTTTATATCATTGTAATCTTGAGTTTTCAAATACATTGTATTGTCACATTTATTTGCCATTCAAGAATCATTAAAGCTTCAAAGTTGTTTCTATGCCGCCGAGGGGAAGATCTTTTTCCTGATTTCGTGGACGGAAACATGGAGCGTGATGCTTGTACACTTGAACACAAAGTGCTATTTTTCTCTTAGGTTGCTCTGTCTTTGAAATTTGTGCATAGACATCTGAAATCTTTGATTATTTTGATATTTTGGATGATTTTTCCCATTGATATCTGCCGCAAGAAACACAAGAAATTTTAAGATGATGATTATTTTGTGCATGGGAATGTTACGCGTGATGCCCTAAATTATGCATATTTTTGGAAAAATTAAATTTGTAAAAAAATTAGAATTCAATAAAAATCCATGATATTACACAAAGTTGCAGAGTATTATGCCCCACTTTGGCTTAACTGCAGAATACTCCGCCATTTTGAAGCTGCACCTCTGAAAAGGCTGGATACGCGGATACGCAGTCGAAAGTACCACCCCTCCCCAGGTAAACTTTAAACTATATTGAGAAGTGGATACATGGATACGCAGTGGAAAATATGGATACCCGGATACGTGGATACGCGGACATCACACATGGGAACTGGATACCAACTTCGTGTAACATACTTCAAAATGCTCTGTAGTATATGCATGGATATGTGGATACGCGGATACGCGGTGGAAAATACTTCACGTATTGTTTCAGTGATTAGGCCAAAGCACTCTCGTAGAATTTTAGCTTTCATTGTACACTTCGGTTAACTACAATTTTTCACGAGATCGTGTGAAGAAGAAAGCACTCGTTTACTGATTAAGCCTAAGCGCTCGTTTCAGTGATTAGGCCTAATAAGCAATCTCGTAGAATTTTAGCTTTCATTTTACGCTTCGGTTAACTACACTTTTTCACGAGATTGTGTGAAGAAGAAAGCACTCGTTTACTGATAAAGCCTAAGCGCTCGTTTCAGGGATTTGGCCAAAGCACTCTCGTAGAATTTTAGCTTTCATTTTACGCTTCGGTTAACTACACTTTTTCACGAGATCGTGTGAAGAAGAAATTAAAGCACTCGTTTACTGATTAAGCCTAAGCGCTCGTTTCAGTGATTAGGCCTAAGCATTTTCGCGAAATTTTGCGGTTTGGTTCTTACAATATATTTAGAAGTTTACTTGGGGAGGGGTGGTATTTTCGACTGCGTATCCGCGTATCCGCGTATCCACTTCACAACATACTACTTAGAAGTTTACTTGGGGAGGGGTGGTACTTTCGACTGCGTATCCGCGTATCCACTTCACAATATACTTAAAAGTTTACTTGGGGAGGGGTGGTACTTTCGACTGCATATCCGCGTATCCACTTCACAACATACTACTTAGAAGTTTACTTTGGGAGGGGTGCTACTTTCGACTGCGTATCCGCGTATCCAGCCTTTTCAGAGGTGCAGCTTCAAAATGGCGGGGTATTCTGCAGTTACTCCTCCACTTTATTTATGCAAAGTCTCGGCATTGTAGCTCTAAAACTATCAGAGTTTTTTTTGTTCATGTTTACTTCTGTGTGTTTGTACACATGAACTGTGCTACTGATCACTCAATGTGCCAGTGAGACAACAATCAAAGTTTAAGTGCCCTTTTAGGATTTGATTTCATCTGGTGCCTTGAAAAAATGAGCTTAATTTCAACATTTATAACAAGGTTTGGTCTTAATTCAAAGCAATGTGAATGTGATATTATCTTTCGAGTTACTTCACTGCTTGTTATACGTGTACTTAGCTTAAGCAATATCCTTTAAAAGCTCCAAACTTTCAAGATAAAATTACTCTGTACATGGAGAAATGAAAATAAAGCTTTAATTCTGATGCATTCTACAGACTGTGAGAAATACATATGTGTCATCAACAGATTACCTTATTTGATACTCTCATAATTGGCCTTATCCCAAAAGGAACATGATGCATTACTCTTGAAAAATTACACACTTCAAGTCAATGAGCTCCAGTATCTTTCGAATATAATCTTGTTCATTTAAAATGAGTCCTTTGAAAGAGTGTCATCCTCTGCCATCTTGGATAACATGTAAGAGACCGGACTGGAAACTAGTGAGCCCTTTTCATTTTGGTCAGCAGTCAGCAGTAACCAGTGCTCTTTCAGTTTGGGCGGTTTTATTCAAACGTTTGTATCTTCGATCACACTTTTGTGGTAACGATTTTTTTTGTTACCGTAGTTTTACTCTTTAAATGCTGATCCAGGCAAGGATATGCTTACAACAACTCAAGTAAGAAGGTAAGCATTAACTTTAAGCGAATAACATTTGACTTGATGCCTTATTGTCTTCAAAATGAGGAACGATTTACATGCATGTTGAATTCATTTTCACACCTTCAATTTGTGAAGCAAGGATACTCAATTTGGCTTAAATGCTTTAACCCTTTAACAAGAATACTTTTAAAAAGAATAATGAAGTCTTAGATCAAATGGTGAAGCAAATGCTTTGGGAAAAAAGTGCTCATACGGCAAGTTACATGTATACGATTGACAAATGATTCCTTCTCGTACAAATGGGTTATTCCATTTTTTATCTGCACCCCCCCCCCCCCTCCCCGCCATGGAGGGTATATTTTGGTTTGGTCAACTTACCCCTGTCGGAATCGTCAATTTTCGCTATTAGCAGTAGGGTTGGAATCAGCAATTACATAAAAGAAACCCATCGGAATCACGAAAACATGAAAATGAGAAAATTCTGACTGCTACTTTTTTGATTTAAAAAAAAAAAATATATATATATATAGTAAACACACAAGGGAAAGATCAGCTGTTGCTACTCTCAGTTCCACGCCAGTTGGCGATCTTCAGGCAACTGGCAGACGCTCCGAAATGTTTAGTAAATGTCGTCATGTAATATAACACCATTGTTTTATATGTCACCTTTGTTTATATGCGCTTGTAATAAATTGCCTGAAGATCGCCAACTGGCGTGAAACTCAGAGTAGCAACAGCTGATCTTTGCCTTGTGTGTTTACTATATATACAATATGTATACAGTGTGCCCTCCCGGTTGTCACCATAATGGCTTTATGGCAACTCCTGAACTTGGGCACAGGATGTACGGTTACACATTGTTGGATTGCATTGTGGAGTCACAAGAGTGCTCAAACTGCAAGCAGTGAGCGAAGCATTATGCCAATAGTGAACACCTATTATGAGGCTCTCCACCCAATCCAGAGAGTGCTCAAACTGTATGAACAGTGATATATATAGATATATATGTATATATGTTGATCCAGCGTTATCACACAGAAAAACTGGCCCATTAGGGAGTCCCACGTAAATGCCACACATTAAGTGATAAATCGGCCATGTTGCCAGCATGGTTGTCCTGATAGTGTAGTGGTCATCACACCCGACTAGTGATCAGGGGGACGTGACTTCAAATCCCGCTCAAGGCAATTACAGTTTTCCCCAGAAGTTGTCCAGTGTTGAGTTTCCCATAACTTTCTCTCAATTTCTCCTCAACTTGGACTGTGAATCCATTTGCGATCCTCCTGGGGGTGATTCGTTGTTGGCTCAAGGGATCTTCTTAAGTGACTTTTTAAATTAATTACCCTTGTCCGCCTGTGAATCACATGTTGATCCAACGTTATCACATAGAAAAACTGGCCCATTAGGGAGTCCCACGTAAATGCCACACATTAAGTGATAAATCAGCCACGTTGCCAGCATGGTTGTCCTGATAGTGTAGTGGTCATCACACCTGACTGGTGATCAGGGGGACGTGGGTTCAAATCCCGCTCAAGGCAATTACAGTTTTCCCCAGAAGTTGTCCAGTGTTGAGTTTCCCATAACTTTCTAAATATATATATATATGCCACACATTAAGTGGTAAATCAGCCATTATATAGCTCTTTGGCATCTTCTTCTTTTTAGAGTACTACCACTCTACTTCCAGGCCTGGTAATAGCCTTAACATTGCTTGTATCCGTTTTCTCTCTATTAACTTCTCTTGTTGCTAGGATGACATTCTTGAAATCTTCAAAAATGTTAGGGAGATTACTTAAAGATGTTCCCACAGGAAGTTTTAGTTCATTGTTTCCTTTCCTTTCTTCATTTGATCTGGAGGCACTTTCCCGTGGTCTCGCGATAGAAATACTGGCATTTGTCCCTCGCTGATATTCTCTTTCGCGATAAAGGACCTTATCCTCCATAACAAAGGCTTTTATTTGCTCCCTAATCACCCGCTCGGTTACTCCTATTAAGTCTTCTAGTGATGTCAACTCCCTTGGGAATAGCAGGTGCTCTGTTCCCATCCTTATAGGCAAAACGCACAGTACGAGTTGATCTTTGGTGCCAATTGTTGGTATGTTGTGAAAGTGAAGTACTTGCTTGAGGGTACTAATCGGTTGCTTAAATATGTCTTTCACAGTTAACGGTATAGATGAAATATCACCAGAATACTGCTCGAGTTGGGGTAGTGGACTTGACGACTGCTTGCATGCAAGGCGTTTGACAAGCTCGTGCTTGCTACCAATGCAATCTAGCCTGTGCTGCTTGCATTTAGCTTCAAGGCCCTCCCTTTTTTTAGCAAATAGGGGATGTTGCCTCCAACGTTCTCTTTCCAGGCAATCATTGTAGCTTGCTTCCATTTCATCTGCCTTTTTCTTGAGGTATTTTTCTACTACATGTTCAGGAAGGAGGCCAACGGCTCTAAGTATGCAAGAGGGCATACATGATATACATAAGAAAACAAGGTCAAGACTACGGGTCGGTAAAAACAATTCAGGAGTGCAGTCCCATGGTCCAGTAACAAAGTCACACCTCTGTTCAAATGGCATATAGTGCATCTCTCCACCTGTCAAGTACCATCTCACGTAATCAGGAACTGGCTGGAGGATATAGTTCTGGAACAAAAATGAGTCATCGAAAATTGCTGTTGTATATTTCTCTCTCCAGGCCGTTCGGGCAGAGGAGCCAGTATCATTCTCTAGAATTTGATAATCTTCTGCATACTTTCCTTGAAATGAAGCGTTTAAGCCCCATAGCAAACTTAATTCCTGACTAATTTTATTTTTTTATTTATACCTCATAGGTAAGCGGACATTGCACTTTCTGTTGCTCGTTCATGGCAAGAAAATTGTGCATCTCCTCTTCATCATCGAAAATATAATCTTCTCCTTTTAAACCCCTCACGCACAGTATTGGATTCCCTGCAAATTTTGCTTGGCCAAAAACGATGCAGACTTCCTCTGCCATTTCCTCCATTTCCCTCTTATGCTCCTCCGTGTAAAGATCGTGCTCAGGAGTCTTGAATGGTCCATGTTTGGCAAGGACCTTCTCTTCTGAGGCATGTACGCGTTGCACCGGATTCCGCTTGCTCTGGTATTTGGCAAAGGACACTTGACAAATTTTCTTTAGCCCAAGAAACCTAAGTAGTTACACAAGTAACATCTGGACAAACGGACTCCATGGCATATCCACACCATTGTCCACGATGAACACAAATGAAGTTTTAAGTTTTCTAGTGTTGGGGTCACGAAAGTGCCTATCCAAGTGGGGAAGCATCATCAAATATAACAACAAAACAAAAAAAAACGGTTTCATTTTCATATAATGATAGCCTAAGAACTTTTATTTCTTGTCCTGTCCTCTGTAGATGAATCGTTCTCTCCTCCCTTGCATACGACCTGAACAACCCATCAGATTTATTGGCACAGACATCCTTATTGCATTTGATTTCACGATGTGTTTGCTCTGTCTTTAAAAACAGGTGACTCATAGGAGTGATGGCATTATTTGGTGACTGCTCATAAGTGTGATCTTGATATTCACACCGTCTCCCCGTTTTATTGTTATGTTTATCATTGGGATGAACAACCTGCTTAGCATCATATGAATCGACGAACGTTTCCGAGGGACTTTCATCTGCTTTGTCAAGTATGGTATTCACATTGGCAGAACTCCAGTGGACGTTGAATGGCGAAGTAATGGGGTCACGGTGTGTGGTCACGTTTTTTCTGCTCTGTGTCTTGGTTTCATTTTTGCTTCAACATCATCCTACCGAAAGGCATAATTATTCTCAACAGAGTTTTGAACAGATACTAGTTACTAGTAGCAAATCTTTAGCCGATATATCACTTCATTCGAGTCTTATGTGGGTCTCAACCAAGGATGCTGTTCTTCGCAAAGCAAGTTATCCTTCTTACTACAGATACGGTTTACTCTTTTTGCTGGAAAAGCCTTTCCACCTTACATTGTTAAGCCTTCTTGTATCAGGTGATGTGAAAGTAAATCCTGGTCCTGTCCTAACTAGAAGTAAGTCAAAAGCACTCTCTTCCTTAACAACATCTACAGTGCAAAAAGAATGCAAGCGAATTTCGTCGAAATTCTGTTATTGTTCTCTCGAAATTTTGGAGAAAGAAGTGTGATTTTTCGGCCGAAATTTCCAAAAAATTTGGCTGAGCCGCACGAAGGTTCGAACAGAGGACGAAAATTCGCTAATCTGACAATGAAATTTCGGTTGGAGTTCATACGTACTGAAACGAAAACTCAAGAACGTAATCGAAATATCATAATCTTGAAAATGTGTCGGTTAGCATTTCGCATTTTAATGAATGAATGGAATCAACAACTGTACTCTTCTCTCAACCTTACTTGTAAACACGACGTGAATGAAACTGTGCAAGTCACGCAAGTATCACACAAGGAAAAAATAAAGTTGTTTACTATTCAACAAATAAGCGACCATTCTGGTAAACGAAGAAAGAAGTTTCCAGTTTTTAGTAGGGGCATTCCCGAACGTAATCTTTTCTACCATCAATAATAATTTAAAAATCCCACAGACTTTCGCTGAAAGTTCTAGTTAGCGACCACCCTCGATTGTTTATATTAAATTTTGGTCGCTTTGATACGAAAATCGGCTCTCGGTGATTACTTATGAACGCTTCAACGGGCCTTTTTCAAACGTTAACTTACTGTAAAAGTCAAATGCTCACTGCGAATTTTCGATAAGCACTTGAAATTTCGCTATGTCGCAACTAAGTTTCGCTCGAAAATTAGCGCTGCCGCGTTGCGAAAGTTACGCGAATTTTCGCTTTTACTGAAACAATAGGCATTTCGAAAATTCGGGGAAGTTCGCACGAAAATTCGTTTCGCCTGAAATTTCGTTATATTTCGTCGAAAAATAGCGAAATTCGTTTGCATTCTTTTTGCACAGTACTGTATATGTCAGGGATTGAAACTTTGTCATTGGAATATTCAACATCTCACTGACATCAAGTTCGAGGAGATAAAAGTCATGTTCTCGAAGGAATTCAAAGACTTCAATGTAGTTTATCTCACTGAGACTTTTTGTACCAGCAAAATACCGGACTCATTTTATTACATTCCTGGCTATGCACTTTACAGAAAAGACAGACTTCGTAGATAGGGCAGAGGGATTTTGGCTTTTGTAAACAACATGGTAGTTGCCAAAAGAAGGCCTAACCTTGAAGCTGACGGCATTGAATCACTTTCGTAAGAAGGTTGCCCCAACAAGTCTAAGCGTTCACTTTTATTGGAGGCATCTATCGACGACCCTCATTCCAAAGTGCGGATGAGGAGAGATTAGCAAAAAATATTGAGAATGTCTATCTCAACAATAAGGAAATTATTTTATTGGGTGATTTTAATGTCGACTACTTAACCTCCACTACTTAACCTCCACTTAATTCAAGAAACACCCACTTATAAAAACACTGTATGATTTGCATCTGGTCCAGCTCATTAATGCAATTACCAGGCCTTTGTCAGACACTTGTTTAGATCACATTTGGAGCAGTCATCCTGAACGAATGAACACCATCAGAACAATATCATCCCGTTTGTCTGATCATCTTCCTATTGTTGGAATAAGGACGTTTAAGCGTGAGACTAAAAATGGAAAAAGAACATAAGACTATAACCTACAGGGACTTTAAAAAGCTCAACAAAGAGCAGTTGAATAATGCTTTGAAAGATGCCCCTTGGCATTCTGCTTTCATCTTTGAAGACTCTAATGATGTCCTTGATGCATGGTATAAAATCTTTGAAGATGTTGTAAACACACATCTGCCACTTAAACACAAACAGGTTAAAAAGGAAAATTCTACCGAAATGGTTCACAAGTGAAGTATCCCAAGAAATAAAGCAAAGAGATAAGCTACTGCGAAACGCAAGACAAACCAAATCTGCCAATGACTGGCTTAAGTATAAACAAGCAAGAAATCGAGTATCAAAATTGATAAGGACAACTAAAGAGACTTATTTCAATAAAAAGATGAAGGAAAATAAGCACGATTCAAAAAAGTTGTGGAACCTAATCAACTGTCTAAGTAATGGTACTGAATCTAGTCGTGATTGCATTAAACGTCTTAAAGAAGGAGACGGGTTTTTGACAGAAAAACTGGACATTGCTAATGAATTGAATAATTTTTTGTTAATCAGCCAAAAGATCTGTTACATGAGCATGATCTTGGCAGTGGTCCTGATCCTGAATCGATTGATCCTAACAGCTTATCAAGTGAAAGTGCGCTTAATATTCCATATATACCTAATAAAGAAGTTGCTGAGATCCTAGTATCTATACCACCACACAAGGCTACAGGAGATGACGGGATCAGTGCTAAGCTATTAAGGATTGCAGCAAACTCTGTATCAAACTCTTTGTGTAGGCTGATCAACCATTGTATACTTACTGCGCCTTTCCCTTTTAAATGGAAAATCGCTAAAGTGACTCCGATTTTTAAAGGGCAAGGAAGTAAGGATGAGAAATGCAATTATAGACCGATTTCTGTTTTGCCTATTCTTTCCAAAGTAATTGAGAAGCATATCTGTAAATCTTTTTACGAACATTTACAGAGCAACGACATGCTTCATAAACTCCAGTCTGGATTGAGGAACTCACATTCAACAGAAACTGCGTTGATACGTCTGGTGGATCAGCTCTTTTTCGATCTTGATGAAAACAAAGTAACCGTGCTCGTTTTCATAGATTACAAGAAAGCATTTGATCTAATAAATCATGACATACTCCTAGCAAAGCTACGTGGTTATGACATTGGTGAGAAAGATCTAAAACTTATTGGCAATCATTTAACTGGACGTTGTCAATATGTAAATATTGATGGAAAACTTTCTCAGTCCAAGCCTGTTCACCTGGGAATACCTCAAGGATCTATTCTTGGGCCGCTCTTATTTCTTGTTTTCATAAATGACCTTCCAACCGCAGTTGGACACTCTGGTGTCAATATCTATGCTGATGATACGACGTTGAGCTACTGAAGTGACGTTAAAAATGCACCTTACACTCTATCTACAAGTCTTCAGAGGGATATGGATGAAGTTGTGAGATGGTCAAATGAAAATAAGATGATCCTTAATGGAAGTAAGACCAAATTCATGATGGTTACTGGAAAAAGACTTGCTAAAAACATGGAAGAAGACGAATTGTTACTCAAAATTAATGGAAAAAGGTTGGAACAAGTTACGTCTCAAAAGCTTTTGGGGGTTATCATTGATGACAAATTAAATTTTGACGATCACATTGAGGAACTTTGCAAAAAGATATCCCAACGTATACCAGTATTAAAGAAAATAAGATGTTTCGTGCCACTCGAACAAAGAATGCTGTACTACATGTACAACTCAATGATCAAACAAGTATAATGCTCTATGGTTCAAGCATATGGACCTCTTGCACTATTGATAGCCTAACTAAAGTGTTAAAGTTACAAAAACGTGCAGCCGGTGTAAGACTAAATGCCGACATTAGAGACAATCGTGTTGAGCTATTCACTAAGTTAGGATGGCTTCTCTTTTATGATAAGGCGAAGATCATGAAATGTTTGCATGTTTTTAGACGACTGGTTGGGGATAGCCCGTCTTATATGAATAGTTTACTAACAAGAAATGCCGATGTACATGGTAGGGAAAGCAGACATGGGGATTTTAATTTAGTTTGTCCACGTTTTAAGAGGGAAACAGAGGGAGGGCGTTCTTTTTCAGTATCAACCACAAGATTTTGGAATTCCCTTCCAAGAGATATTAAAGTGCCCCTGTGATCAAAAAAACCACTTCCTTTTTTCCTTCAGATTTTGAAAGTGTCTTTGCTTAACACCTGACTGGCAAAATTTTGAGCTTTGATTTTTATCCA
>NC_090871.1:31137429-31147429 GCF_036669935.1 Montipora foliosa | reverse complement strand
AACATGAAGTAGCTTGCAAAGAAGCGATGCATGGTCCGAAATAAAGCGATCAGTTTGCGGTGGATCCTGGACAATTTGATCGGAGTATCGGGTGATAATGAGATCCAGTGTGTGTCGGTGAACATGGGTAGGCTGGCTGACGTGTTGCTGAAGACCAAGAGACTCCAAGAGATCGAGTAACTTGAGAGAGTCGGGGTCATCAACAATATCAACATGGATATAAAAGTCGCCGGTTATCAGTAGCTGCTCCTTGGACAGTAGGATGGATTCGAGATAATTCGAGAACTCTGTAAAGAAGGCGTTGGTGGTGACTCTGTGTTCATCAGAGTATGGTGGACGATAGATGATAGCAAGGCGAAGATTGTACAGAGATGGTGACGTAACAATCCACTCGGAGAATTCAAACGAAGCCCTTTCTCCCGCGTCAACTTTCTTAATGCCCAATGAACTCCGATATACTAGTCCTGTTCCACCACCACGACGTCCAAAGCGGGGGTGGTCTATATAAACTTGTACCCGTCAGGGCACAATTCCGCCCGTACAGCCGCATCATCGGCGCTCAGCCAAGTCTCCGTAATAGCAAAAAGATCAGCTTTACAATCGCAAACATAGTCCACGATATCAGCGCTCTTGTTTTTGACCGAACGAGCATTGAATGTGCATAATGTCATTGGGTGATGATGTCCATTCAGTCTGGTGGAACAATTGATGTTAATTAAGTTTCCAGGATTGCGAGATGGCCTTGACAATTGGGCTATGTGTCGGTGATCACTGCGTGTTGAAACAACAACTGGTATGCAATTACCAGTGGGACCAGGATTCAACTTAAACACAAGATCTCCAATTAACAGAGCATGAAATGTAGCTGTTGTATTAGAATAATAAGCACATGGACGTTTATGCCTTCTGATTTTTCGTTGCCTTTGTGATGCAGGACAAGGAGTCATATACGTTGACACCAACGCTTCATTAATCTGTGTGATTGCAGCATTCCATGACCCGGACGACAATGGTTGATTACCGGCAAAATTGTTGCTATTGTTAACATAGCAGACGATGATTTTTCATGGAACCAAGAGAGAGCGATGGCAAAACAGAAGAAACTGGATTTCCTGCCATAAAAATCTGATTTCCCGAACCCAAAAAGCTCCTGGACATGCACAGATATGTTGCAACTGGTCTGCCGTTTTCGTAGTCTTGAAATAAACATCTTGGAAGGAGAAAAAAAGGTAGAATAGTGCAGATCAAGAAAACGCGTGCAAGCCTCATTATGCGATCAACATAAAGTCCAGGATCCAGGGAAAAGTGACGTCAGAGGCTCACTAGCTTAAAATTTCAGTGTGTGAACGCAGCTTATTATATATGCAAAGCGTGAGTTTAAAAGTCTCATCACCAGAAAAGTCGAATCGACATGCGTAGTTGCAACGCGACACTTTGACTCTCGTATTACAGAGAATGTATGGGGAAATAATTTTTAAACCTTCGAAAATTAGATTATTTGCAACTGCAAAAGCTACCGTCGATCTTGTTTAGGTCGTCTTAACTTAAAGTTTCTTTGGAAGTTTCGTATGGCGTTAAACATGTCACTTTCGGTGCGGTTTTTCAAATTTTGTAAAGTAGCATTTTTTGTCGCCATATTGTATGTCACTGAGTCAAAATACAGAATTTTCCCTAACTATATTTTAATTTTGTACCACTATATTAGCACTACGAACCTTACCGTCGATCCATGTTGCGAGGAACAATATCGATCCCTTTTTCTGCAGCAATATCTGGTGGATTCGTCGTGATCTGGGTTCGGTTTTTAAAATTGAAACCACACTGTAGTTGACATATAGATTGGTGCGATAGAATAGCCATACGTGATGGAAAAAGAGAGGTAAACATGTCACTATGTTCTCTAACGAAGGCTCCATCTTAAAAATAATCTAGCAGGCATTCAAAGCAAAGCCTCACTAAAACTGGGGAGACTGAAACCTAGATTACCCATTGGTCTTGCGAGCTTCGCGCGGGTTTTTCCAAAAAAAAAAGCGCCAATTAATGTGCCAAAATTATTGTGTCTATAGCTATTTCCAAAAATATTTTTGAAATGTCTGACGTATACAAAGGGACAGCAATAATTTCACTCGGGGATTGTCCAAACACGCACCTTAGCTACGTATTGAAACAACGTGAAAGTAGTAATGAAGTCGTATTTTGGTTGAAGATAAAATTGGAGACTCTAGCTAGATGGAGAAGAGACATGCTTTCTTCCTTGAAAGCTGGGGTCTATTACATTGACCTTGTCAATGTAAGTATACCGGGAGATGCTTTCTGTCTTAATCATGAAAGTGTTAGGCTTGAAACACAGCTGTCCAAGATCTGCATTAATGCTGAAAATAAAAGGAAAATTGTTAACAGAAAAGGGAGCCTCAAACAGAGACAACTGTTTTTGGAAAAGTGGACAAAGATTGCGGTTTGGAGAAATGACATCATCACAGTGGAGGAGTGGAAATCCGAAGTAGGCAGCCTCGTGCAAAAATTGGAAGTAGCAGAGGCCCATATTGAGGAATGGAAACAAAACTATGCTGACATTGAAAAAGAAAAAGAAGCACTCTTCCAGGAAATGCTTGAGGAAAAAGAACTTAATAATGCCTGTAAAGAAGACTGTGCCAACATGAAAAAATATATAAGACAGCTAGAGAAGGATCAGTTCTGTCAAGTTAGAGGGACAGCTATCCCACAGCTAAAGTCAACTCAAGCCCAAAATAAGAAACTAAAAGAACTTAAATCAAGAGCGCAAAAGGCAGTAGACTTTTTGGGCTTGAGGTTGACTGCTTAAAGTTGAAGGATCAAGAGAGCTCCAAGACATACACTGTTGAATTTAACAATGCATCCGTGACATCACAAGTCTCTGATAAAAGTGACAGCATCCTCCCTTCTTCCCCAAATACTTCACATTGTAGCACTGTACCTGACACACCTCCTCGTACACCTGACAGTACATCCTCGAGCACCTTATCTAATGGCATATCTCAGCCTTCACCTCAAACACAATTTTCTAAACTCAGTGAGGATGATAAAGCCGGAGTTGAAAGCATTCTTTACCTAATAGATAAATTTGGGGTTGGAGATGAGTTTGTACATGAATTGTCTATGACAACTGATGGGTTGCCAAAGTCTTACTTGTTTAAACAATGCAGAACTGAACTGAACAAGAATTGCATAATCAAGTCTACTCCAGGCAAGGCTCCAGGAGCACAGCACTCTTTTAGACAATTGCTGACTGATCAAGTGCAACAAATGGTTTGTACATATCTTGCTTGTTTTTTTTTTTTTGAGTGGGTGTGTGTGTGCTAAAAATACTATCACTCAAAAGAATTTTGAGTAATTGCATTATTGTGATCTTTTCCTAAGCCAATGATTTAGTTTTCATTTCTTCCAAGTACTTACATGGGAAATTTAATGTTTCTACAGCTAAATACCAGTACAATTCAGGAAGGTGAGAAGGTCAAAGTTAAGCTAAGTGGTGATTGTGCCAGAATGAGTAGGGTGAGCAATTTTATATTGCTCAGTTTCTCAATTCTGCAAAGTACAGATGATCTTTTATCATCAAAAGGTAACATTACAAAAAATACCATATTGATCCTCTACAAAAGAATAAAAATAATGTGAACTAAAATATAAATTAATATTTTATTTCATTTATATCTTGCGGTAATTTTTTTTCACAGCACATCTATTCAAAAAATTTGAAATCACATTATTTATGCAGATTTAATTGTTTAACAATTTACATCTAGGTACTCACACTATTGCTGTTGTGAATGGCCCTGAAAGCAGAGAAACTTTGGAAAGTAGCTTCAAGGAGATTTTTGATGAAGTTAATGACATAATGAAGAATGGCTATACAGTACCGCTCAGAAATACGTTAACCAAAATATGCGCATAATACGCGTATATCTATACGCGTATGTGCGTATACAGATATACGCGTCTGCCTCATTACCTTGCTTATTGTTCTAAACAATACACGTAGCTTGACAGCAATACAATAGTACATGACTACGAACTACATGACGAAGACGCACTTTCACAAACAGCTGTCGTGTTCGGAATTCAAACCCACGCAAGGATGTTTATTTCATCGATAAACATGCAGTTCGGGTTCAGAGTTATTTTGTTTCACACTATTAAAAGAGAAAATAATATACACATAAATACAGAATTAAAGTAATGTTTACAAAGATGCAAGTAAGCTATAATAAGGGTTATGAGTTACAAGAGAGTGTGGCGACCAAAGTAGCGAGTACTTTCGAGTTGGCGCTCATCGTGCTCACCTTCTTAAGGATAGACAAAGCTTAAATACAGGACCTAAATCTGGCTGTTGGGTTGATTCCGGCGCTAGTGTTCGTTGCAGTTCTTGGAAATTGTTTGATTGACCTCGCCTGTGATGCATAAACGAATACTATACTCGTTGCTTTTAAAGTTCATGGTGTTGCGTTTGCTGTCACGACTTTGTGTGTCCGTGTGTCGGCATTTGTTTACTCTCAATTCTATTTGAATGTCTTCAATAAAACAAGATGGTGTGTTGTCATTTTCTTTGAATTTCACTAACTTGATTGAGCGCTGCAGTTTATGGGATCAGTAAAAAATTAAAGGCCGGTTTACACGGTGCGACTTGTCGGCCCGATTCTGTTGCTGCAACAGATTTTTTTACGTCGGGCCGATTTTTTTCAAAGCCACCGCCAAAAATCGGGCCGACAAGTCGCACCGTATAAACCGGCTACATTCCCTTCCAGACATAAAATACAGTTTTTTTAAAAGTGGTTCGAATGAAATCTTTCAAGCTCTATTGAAAAGATTAGATTATGGTGAAATTACAACATAATAAGTCGTGTAGCATTATTTATCTTTGTTGTAGCTTAACAATTAAGTGGACATGAGAAATTTCTTTAAAATGCGACGTTATTTTCTAGGAATTAAAAATTTTTCTTCTTCTTGGCGTTGATGAGCTTTCACAGATTTCTCGTACCCTGCGATCAGGCATTCTTTTTGTCGTGAGAGCGAAAGACAGCGACAGCGTAGGTATAAAACAAAAGAGGCAAAATTATTTTTATGGCGTGACTGATTTCTGAACAATCGGATCAATTTCAAACTGTGAATATTATTTTTCACTCCCAATTTCACCCTGTGAATTTTTACCCTCAACTTCATGCCGTGAAAGTTTTCACCGATCATTCACCGATCATTAGTTTCACGCCAAGAGTGAAAGTTTCTTTTCGTAGAGTGACCACGGCGTCTTCACGCTGTGAAAATTGAAATTTATGCACCGCGACCGTGAAAAAATTTCACGGTTTTCAATGAAATCCATAAACGGTAAAACCCCTTTTTGCATGAAGGGCCACAAATGATACACATATTTAAATGCCAAACTTAAGACACATTTTTCTTTACATTCTGATTCATAAACACTGAATTACTTTTACTTGTTATGCAGTAAATTCGCGATGCGAAGCAACTTGCGCATTTGTAACATGATAGCTTTTGGAGTATGTAAATTTTCTGTTATCGGCTCGTGGCTTTATTCAGATCCAAAAGTGCTTTGTTTTACACAACAATGCAACACAAAGGAAATTTATGGTACTGAATAACAAAGGAAAAGCAGACGTGCATGTATATGCATTCATACGCGTATCAATATACGCGTATGCGCGTACACATATACGCGTATGTGCGTACACATATACGCGTACACATATACGCGTATATGTATATGTGCGTACACATATACGCGTATGCGCAGTTAACGTATTTCTGAGCGGTACTGTATAACCGTGAGTGGAAAGCGAGTAGATATAGAAATGTTTCTTGGAGGTGATTACAAGGTAATTAATATTATATAAAAGGTTACTTTAAAAATCCATACACTAAAAGGTCTTAGAGGTTTGAGGCTTATGGTTTTAGGTAAGCAATAAATAACATAATACTGACAGAATCTTCTTCCATTCATAAGAGGTTGACATTTCAAGGCATCCTGGCACCCACTCTTGTAATTAGGCTCTTAACCCTTTCACCCCCAGAAGTGATTAGTATGTAACTTCTCCTTATAATATCAATTCACTATTCAGCAGTAAGGTGATGAGAATGAATAAACTTATCAGTCAGATGGTGTTATTTTGATCAAACTCAAATTCTCTTAACTAATTAAAAGGGAATGTATAGCTGCTAGAAAGGAGAATTTCTAATCAGATCTTGGGAGTGAAAGGGTTAATAACTTATTGTAACATTACATTTATATCTTTTCAGTTTCTGCTGTTGGTTATGGGCATCAGTGCAGCAAATTCTATCTATGCTTGTTTGTGGTGCAAAGTTCATAAGAAAGACAGGTATCAATCACTGACACATCCATTTATATGTAATAGCTAACACTACAAAATTTGCACATCTGTATAAAATTAAAAGCATTTCTTTATTTGGTAACTGTAAAGCATAACAGAACTCCTCAACCAACTGTTGGGCCACTTTTGTTAACCTGTTAGCCCATGAACTGTTCAGCAGTAGTGGGTTGAGAGGAACTGTTTATCATAGCCAATAAGTAATTTTAGGTTTTGTTATGATTACTTCCATGTATGTCTACCACAGCCCCACAAGCTCCCAGCTTTTATACAGAATAATTGTGTATAAATAAAGCTAACCTACCTACCTACCTACCATCATTTTGTCGTATTAAACTAATGAAGAAATAATAATCCCATATGCTAATCATATATTATTTTCTTAAAGGGGAGACATGAACAAGCCTGACAATTATTATAATGATGAACCACTCAGAAGGACACTGGAAGAACTTTACGAATTTGCTTCCAAATCCAAGGGGGAGAACTACTGTTGTGCGCATCAACCTCTCCTTAACATCCCACTGGATCACATCATCTTAGATGAGCTACATTTAATGCTTCGCATTACAGATGTCTTGATTGGCAACTTAGTGGAAGATGTCATGCAGTGGGATGATAAGGAGAGTTTCCTCACTGCTAAGAAAAAAGTCCACCTTGACAAGCTGATACAAGTCATCAACAGTTGTGGGGTGTCATTCGCCGTCTGGGAAAAACGAAATGCTGATGGTAAAGGTTTGGGAACATGGGACTGGACAAGCCTCATGGGGGATGACAGGAAAACACTTCTGAGAGTTCTTCCAAGTAAATTAGAGCCCTTCATCCAGCAGGATACTGCCAGAACTGTAGTAGAATTGTGGAAGGTACTCACTTTAAATGACATTTCAAATATGAAAGATAAACACAGTTGCTGAAATCATGTAAAGTTATCAACTATTTCTGTATATCTTTTACAGGGATTTGCTGATATGTACTTTAGCTTCATCTCCTCTTTTAAACCAACTAATGTTGAGGAATATCGCCAAAAGGTACATTGTAAATTACAACATTAAAGGTTTAACAGCTATCCCTACCCATTAGGAACAAAACCATAATGCTATTTCCTTTGTAGATAAAAACATGGATTGATACCTTTTCTTTACTGGGAGATAAGAGGATTGGCTATGCAAGAGAGCGTGTGACATGCTACATGCATTCAGCAGCATACCACATTCCTCAAATGGTGGAGCAACACAAAAATCTAAAACAGTTTAGTGGCCAAGGTACATTATTTTTGTTTTTGAGATTTTGGAATGTACCATTTCACTACACTTCAGTTCAAACAAGGAAGTACATGTTAATAACATGTTGATATTTAAACTTGCAGGGGTGGAGAAAAATAATGATGACGCACGCAAGATCATACAAAGAAAGAGTAACCGCACTGATGACCCTGCTGAAGTTCTACGAGCTGAACATCGTATCCGTGCTCTAAAGCACAGGGAGAGGAAACCCAGACAATACACAAAAAAGAACACAAAATACTGGGAAATCAACATTAAAACAAATCGTACACTACGCAAACGAATTAGCTATGACAAGTCCCCGGAGGCGATACCAAGGGAAGAAGTACAAATAGCAACTGAGCCACCACCCCAACAAAATAAAAGGGGGAAAAGAAAATAACCTCTATGAACCAGCAAAACTAAAGGGAAAAAGCAAGCAAAACGGGCTAAGAAACAATAACTGAAAACTAAACAAATTAAGAGGCATCCCCAAGAGCTACTTTTATGAATGAGAAGGTCAATTTCTCCTGAAAAGATCTTGGAAGTTGATGGTGACCTTCTCCAACACTATACTTTTTAGGTGACCAGGAGATAAAGTGTTTCACTTTCATCGGGTAAAATACTTTTATCCCCTGGCCATGGGAATCGGCACAGTAATCCCAGAACTCCGGAAAATATTTTCTGGGGAAGGCTGCCTTGTCTAATAATTGCCATCCATTCTGAAAACTTCCTTTATTTTTAAAGAGACATCTGTAAACGTCTCCCCTGAATTTGAGGGTTACAGGAAGCCTAGACTTTGATTTCAAGTGCTGCTCAACAGCAATCCTGAATGTAGCTACCTCGCCAAAGATGACTGACTCATCAACTACTGGGTTCTTGAAAAATCTAAAGAGAATCAACAAAATAAATTTAAGAATTGACCGTAAACTACAGCACAATATCCAAACTATTATGTATAATATAATCATCTACTAGTTAGCAGCAATTACTCATTGAACAATTACAATGTATATAACAGGCATAATTATATTTAAGTTTGTAGCTGAAATTGCATCAAAATAGGCATCGATTGTTGATCATAACGAACTTCTCGACACCTAACACACCACAAACAACAAAATTAGTAAAGAGAATTCCTCTGCTGATCATAGCAACATGACATTGCAAAATGGCAAGCAACTTCTTGCTTAATAAATAAAATACTCTCCAAGAAAATAGCAATTGGAAAACGTTGTTATTTACTGTGAGCAACAAGTATCAATGAGTGAGTCGTACCGGACACAATCGGGGGAAACATTTTCTTCGGGTTCCCAGGTTGACTCAAAAGGAGAATAACCCCGCCACAAAACTAAGTATTCAGTAGTCCTCTGAGCAAATAAAAATAACACAATTATGTATCAATAAAGCAGTCCTATATCTGCATTGTTCTTCAGCGACTTGGCCATTTGGACCGAATTCTTGTCGCAAATATTAACCGAAGCATCGCTGCGGCATACTTTTACAATCATCTTATGATCGATTAGAAACAAAGGAATTCAACTTACTGTAGCGTTTTCTCGCTTAGCGATGAGACGCTCGACTTCCCAGAGGCGTCCCCTTCCTTTAATTTTTCGAGTTTTTATTTTGGGGAGCATATCGATTGAAGACACGCTGTTCAAAGACGTGTAAAATCCTTTTTCTTTCCTCTCGCGAGCCGCCATTTTGTGTAAGACGAAAAGAATTGGCTTGAGGGGCTCACAGCGATCTCATACCTGAACCAATCAGCTACGTGTTAAGACAATAAGAGGATTGACAGCTCCTTTGATATGGCCCAGTGGGTCCAAATAAGCCCTGCCCACTCTGATTCGACTTTTCTGGTGATGTGAAAGCCCAAAACCCCCGTGCTGCATATTAATTCTGCGGCGTACACATGTATTGCATTCTTAAACTAGTGAGCCTTTGACGTCATTTTCTCTTCGATCCAGCTCTCTCAAGAACATAATGTTAGTAATGGCGGACCATTAAATAGGAAAATTACAGTTAAAATAAAGAGGTATCTTTTTGAAATCTAGTCTTAAAACGTGGGTCCCTTAGTGTTTTGTTAACATAGTTTTGAAATCCAAAGAAAAATATGAATTGAATTTTGGTCACAGGGGCACTTTAAGTCAAGATCATCACTTTTAAGTTTAAGAAAAGCCTTACCTGGTTTTTTTACTCATAGGTACCAGAACACTGAACATTTTAAGATAAACTAATTTTTCTATACTTATTTGTATATTATTATATTATACCTTTTTAGACTGTTTTAGATATATTTATATTTATATTTCATTGTAAGAGGGCAACAAGTTTATCAGCCTTAGCTGTTACGTGCTCATC
>NC_090871.1:31129929-31132429 GCF_036669935.1 Montipora foliosa | reverse complement strand
TTCGAATTGAAGTTTCTAACGTCGGCCGCACTAAACTGCGCAATTTCACATCTTTGAATCTTTCTGCAAACGGTAATTTACCTGCGAAGAGATGGAACCTAATCCTTTTACTAAACAGGGAAAGGCATTGTCGTGTGAGGTCCGTGACATAATCCTAGAAAAGTGGTTAGAGGGTTCCAAACCATTCCAAATAGGGCTGCAGTTAAATTTACCGAGAAAGGCAGTTTCAAATATTGTTGATCGATTCGTATGTACAGGAATTGGTGGGAACAGGTTACGAACAGCAAGAACGGATGATGTTGTCTTGTACATGGAGTTTTGTAAACGTCAAAGGCCAAGTATGTATGCTACAGAAGTACAAAAGCAGTTAATCGAAAATCAGGTTGTCTTGCCGGGTAAAATAATAATAATGTTGTCGAGGTGGTTGTTCAATTTTTTGAGGTGGTTGTAAGTCATTCCATGTTTTAGTAACTACAGCGAACAGTTTATTTTGGTAATATTGTCTGAACACAAAAGTTCGCAGTTTTTTTTCAACAATATTTCTCGAGTCCTATTGTTTGAGTGAGAACGATATTTCGCTGCAATTTGCGTAAGTGCGAGCGAAATTTCGCAGCACTCCGGAAATATTATTTTTTCCACAAGGTCTTCAAAACGCTTTGGAAATACACATCTCGCAAGTGACTCGCCGACGCGTGCGAAAGAAAGAATTTTTCCTTGAAGTAAAAAATAACTGAACGTGAGCAGCGCGCCATAGAAACTTTGATAAACAATTATATGGCTAAAGAAAGAGCATTTTACTGTTTGAATGAACAATTTGTAGTAAATATAACCAGAGATATGATTTTTTTCCACAAGGTCTTCGGAACGCTTTGGAAATTAATTAATTAGTTGTCAAATTGAAGTGAATTTTACGCAGGGGACTTCCAAGTTGCCTCCTTGGGTTTTGGCCTTTTGGCCTCTGCACCAATAAAGTCTTGCTACTTGAAAATAAAACCCCAAGAATGAGTTCCCGGCGGAAATTTCAGTCAAGTCGCTCCACAAAAATTTGTTCCCGCAAACCTCAAAAACTTGCCAAGCTGCAAAATAAAAGTCTTGGAAAAATTTCATGCTACAAGGTATTGCCTGTTGTAATTAATGATTTATCTATTTCAACAGGGTAACTTTTATTTCACAGAAAGTCTAAGTGAAGAGGAAGATGGAGAAGCTTCATACTCGCGAAATGATTTCGAGGAAGGTTAGTTCAAAGTTTTCTACGATCATTTCATGTAAACCCCATGCAATAAAGCAATTGCCGTGCAAGCACATCACGTCCCAGACTGACATTTTTGCCACAACGCTGCAGAAGGAAAAAGCCGGGTAATGTTAGAAAAAAGTTTACAATGAACCCAGCAGACAGACAGTTATCCGGAGTTGTCAGATTAGAGTGATCAATGAAACTCTTCTTTATTATTATTATTATTATGCAAATAGTAAACGTCCTTTCATATATGTGTCACCTGCGGGCTGCAAATTTTCGTAATTAATACTATAATTCCAGTTCCCTGAAGAATTTGTTGTTTTTAATTTAATTTGAATGATGTAAAATGTAAATTTCCAGAAGTGAAACTGCAGACGAGAAGTTCCATGAAGAGGAAGGTTAGTTGAAACCTTAATACGATTATTATAAAGATAAAGAGGCGTTTTATGGTCAGGCCAGGCTTAAAATTGGAATAGAAGCCATGTCGATGGTTTATATGCCAGATAAATTGATTCCTGGTATTTACTTGTTTTCTTTTTCCTAAAAATTTATCAGATTCAGTTTTTTTTTCCAGAGGCTGGAATTTACGAAGAAGAAGGAATTTCTCAACCCCACGTTCAGAAAAGTTAGTTGAGAGGGTTATATGAGTAATGAAACGTGTGTAAAGGAAAAAGATGTAAAATGAGCTATTGTTAAGGGATTATAATCGTAAAAATAGTATCTGTGTGTGCTTCAAATGCCATAGCCAATCGCATCTTGCATAGTGACAGATGTCTACCAAATATTATGGCAATTTATTTCAACAGACTCTCACCTCGTGACCCAGGTCCGTTCACATTGTAAAAAAGACGAACGTGACCAAATGTGTGTTAAAAAGCTATGGAGTTGAATAAACCCACATGTTCTTGCACCTAAAGCGGTTACTGTCATTTTCCTTTTTGATTGAAAGAATTAATACATGTCGTTGCATTCTCTGCATATGTAAAGATAAACCGCATCCTCTAAAACACAATCGCAGCAGATTCGAATCTTGCTGGACTGAGAACCCTTTTTGCCCCCTCCCCCCTCCTTTCAAAACACTATTTTGTTTTCACGTATTATTATTACAATACATGCACTTTGCAGAAGCAATTACGTTCTAATTCACTACGTTCAAACGAACGTAAATCATTTTCATCTTATAGATCCATAAAACAAACTGAACCACAGGTATGGGAGGATCGCAAGCGAACCCAAAACATAACTTTTAATGGACATAGTATA
>NC_090871.1:31122429-31124929 GCF_036669935.1 Montipora foliosa | reverse complement strand
CGCATCCTGAAAGGTAAGCGTGAAGATTACGATTCCCATGTGCTGTCCCCTGGCTGGCTGGGTAATTTTTAATTTTTGTCAATTTTTAAAATTCCAGGAAGAAAATTGTTACATAAAATTTGCTGCAGGTGGTGTCCCTTGGCTGGCTTGGGAATTTTTGATATTTCATATTTCAGTGTCAAACCTACAACGAAGTATTTAAGTTGTGGGTCTCGTTTAAAATCACCCGGATATACAAAATGCAGTAGGAAATTAAACGGATAAATGTGCTTAACATGCATCAATAAATTGTATTAATTCCAAATTGATGCAAGTCTGTCTATAAAAAATTATGTTTCTTAAAGTAAATATTTGGTGTCTCCGACCAAGGAACAAGAATATTTACACTCGCTGATGATTAAGTATGTGACTTTTGTATTTCGCAGATCTTCATCTTTTGTTCTTCCACCCAGTCATGAAAATTAAATTCTTCACTGTCATCTTCCATTGTTTCCACTGAGCATTCCCCTTCCTTCCGTGCTTCTTTTTGTTTCACCCTGTTTGAGGTGTTATGCACGCTGTCTGGTTCCAGTGTATCAGTTTTGAAACGCTTGACTCCAAATGACTCTAACTGATCATTATGAGATCTTTCAACTTTCCTTTTGATCATTTTCTGTTCAGTATCGTGGAGTTTACGAGCACTACTTTCTTTTTTATCAATATTCACATACGAATGCTTCACCCCTGCGGAATTCTCGGAATCTCCTCTTTCGTAAATGTCCTCTCCAGGATCGCTATCAAAAGCACTAGTTAAATCATGATGCTTGTAATGAATAATGATTGGTCTTCTGTAGGGCAGTTTTTCCATGCTAAAAAAGCCTTTGCCCAATCGGAGCAGACTGATTTCTTTTTGATCAATGACAAGTCCACTTTTCTTATACCTTGATAAAATTGTACGTGATCTATGCTGACTGCGGAAGTCGGCGTTTTTATCAGAATTCGGTCGACTCTCCTTTTGTTTTTCTTTTATGTGACCCGCAACGGTTTTGAACCCCCCTCCTACTATGTGGCTCGTAATTATGAAAGTAAGTTTTGGTCTTTTTGACCTGTAAGTGTGACTTTGGTAACGAAAACTGATAAGTCTGAAAAAAATGTAATCTATCGAGCAATAAGCTGCAAAAGAACTACATATATAATTTCCTTCTCCCTTGTGGGAATGTATCAAACATCTGGGAAAATGACAACTGGATCCCGCTGTGAGCATGATAAGAACCCCAGTTGTTACTTCTTAAAGAAAATGGATCGACTGCCTGACGAATTTCTTCTCCTAATCTTTTCATTTATAAATTTGAGGCAGAGGATCATTTTGAGGGTCGTGTCATGGAGGTGGTGCCGTATTATTTATGAAAATTGTTTACTTTGCAAAATATCTATTACAAGAGCAATTTGTGAAGATGACAAGCTACAAGCTTTATTCACGGCATCAAGGAGACTGACCCCTGAATTTAACAAATACAGCAGTAACAGACTTCACTTTGTTGAAAATTCTTCATGCAAGCAAAGAGTTAACAGAACTCGACCAAGCAGGAACGCGCATAAGCGATAAATGCCTTCCTCGCATCGTTTCTTTACCTAAACTTGAATACATATCTGTTCCTCGTGAAAATGTCCATGAGTTCACTAGAAGTTCGGTATTAGCAATCGTGGGAAATTGTGACACATTAAGAACACTGGGCTGCCAAGAGGGCTACTTTTTCGAGAGAGAGGAAATTTCCCGAATTGTGGAGAGCAACCCACTACTGACGGGCTTACTTATACCATACGCATTCGTTGACAACCATATTCTTATGTTTATCGCTGAATCCCTCAAAAAACTAGCCTACATTTGCGTTTGTGAGACAGAAGTTTCACTTGATTGTGTTCGAAGTTTAAAGTCCAGAAAACTTGTATTTCCAGCGCATTGCTTTTATCACACCTTGTGTGTCATTCTGCTCTGTGTATCATCCTGTCTTTACTGCGAATTACCTCAGAGTGTTTCTCAAAACTTCGACACAAACTAAATTACATTAAATCTGTTAAATGAAAACACACTTTTCTGTTCATTTCATTATCGTATGATTGAGACAAGAAACAGTAAAGCTTAGAAAAACATAGTTTCCATGTTGCCTTTGGCTTTAGTACCAAGAAATTACAGCTGTAACTCCCATGCTGCCATAAAAGGTAAAACAAAATACAAACAATGTGAAAAATATGATATTAAACATTCCATTTCACATTAATATGTGTGATATTGTTTCTTCTTATTATTATTTTTAGCAACCATTGTTCATGGGGTGTGGTTAAGATTATGACATATCTCCAAATCTGGTTCTATTAACACCGAAACTTATCACTTTCACATTACTGTCACCATTTCG
Organism: Montipora foliosa; assembly: GCF_036669935.1. Taxonomy (NCBI): domain Eukaryota; kingdom Metazoa; phylum Cnidaria; class Anthozoa; order Scleractinia; family Acroporidae; genus Montipora; species Montipora foliosa. The sequence goes on along the minus strand of NC_090871.1, from coordinate 31,122,533 downwards.
CTTGAAAAGATAATTTGCTGGCGGCTTAATGGAGGTAAAAAAAGGAATAAATATAAACTTGCAACACAAAAAGGTGGCTCCGGCTGCTTAATAGAGGTGTGTGT
>NC_090871.1:31109929-31112429 GCF_036669935.1 Montipora foliosa | reverse complement strand
ATACCTATTGTGGAACAACTTAGGACAATTTTGTTAGGTAAGCTCAATATTATATTGTGAGGAAGGCAATTTCTTTGTTTCTCTTAGAGCCTCTGGCTTTATTAATTTATCCCATTCACACCAACAAAACATGCATGTTTAGTTTTAATTAGGTGTAACAAAATTAATATCAGTGACTGATAATGGATTAATTGACTTTTACATGGTGGTTCGAGTAAACTTGATTGTGTACTTTATCTTAGTGTGAAGTAGACAAACATCAGGAAAAATCTTTTATGGAGAAAACAAAAAAGGATTTTATTTTGGCACTATATTCATTCATTAGCACAACTTATCGCAACTAAACACCTGCAGACCCTTTTCTGTGTTTACAATTGAATCGGTTGCACACAACTTGGTAATTATTTGTTTTTGGATTCCAAAGTAAACAGAACGATTGGTCCCGAGGCTGGTAGTCTGCATGTACACGTATTTTGTTTGTGGCCCGTTTGTACAATTAACTTCTTGAGAGATCAGTTAAGTGACAGGCTCATTAACTTCCTCGACTCGAAACTTGCTACTCAAACCTCTTGACTCAAAATTTTCAAGGATCGAGAATCTACAATGCAGGTCAAAAGTGTTGGGACACTTAGCGAGATACTACTGAAATAATCTCCCCCCACCCCCTCCCCCCCAAGCAATGTTGAGATTTGACACTACAACACAGATTTCAACAAAAATACTGTTTATCTGCATCTTCCAACATTGTTTGGGGGGGAGGGGGGTGGTACGCTCCAATTGTGACCCCAAAAAGCCAACTTTACTTGGAATACATGATTATTGGACAGGTGTCCCAACTACTTTTGACCTGCATTGTCTGAATTTGATGCTTTTAAGAAAGATATGAATTTTAGGCAAAGTGAATTCATCTACAAAATGTGCTGTGTACCCAGCATACTTAGCGACAAGACTTTTCTACGAAAAGACCCGTCACGCGCATAAGGCAGCAATTATTACGTCATAAAGGACTCAATATTGCCAAAAAGTTTTCAACGAAATGGTTTTTCACGGCGTTATTCGTGCGGAAATACGCGCATATTTACGCTTTATTATGGAAAACAATGGCGCCAAAAAAAAAGACATAGCGAGGAAATACAATATTTCTCGTGCATCGCTTTACCGAATTCTAAAGGACGAAAATATGGGTTTAAAAGGAAATGTGCGTGAAGAAGATATTCAGCGCAGGGGACGTCCTCGAAAACTTAGTGAACGTGACGAGCGGTTGCCATTGCGACAGATCGATGTCCTTAGAAGACAAGAGGGTTCCTTTTCTGTCAAGAGGCTGATGGTGGAAGCAGGAATAGATGCAAGAACTGTCTCCAGTAAAACCGTGAGGCGTCTGCTACACAGACATGGCTACAAGTACATACAAGCTCGTCGAAAAGGAATCTTAACAGAAGCAGATCACGAAAGGAGGCTGAAATTTGCACGTAGCATAAAGCGTGACTATACCAGCGCTTTGTGGACTGAACAAGTCGCTTTCTATCTAGACGGGGTTAGTTTCGTACACAAATATAATCCAGCTGATCAGGCTCGATCAACGCAGGCTCGCATTTGGCGAAAACCTGAAGAGGGCCTAAGTATTGGATGCACAGCGAAAGGGTCTCATTGTGGTTCTGGCGGGCGGATGGCCAAGTTCATGGTAGCGATCAGTTATCGAGAAGGTGTAGTCCTTTGCGAACAATACGACAAGTTGGACGGGCAGTACTTTAAAGATCTTATCGAAAGAGAATTTGGCAACATGTTTGCAAAAGCAAACAAAGGGGACTCCAAGCTTTGGATCCAAGACGGAGATCCGAGCCAAAACAGCGCTTTGGCACGTTGCTCCTGGCTAGTATTGGGAGCCGAACTACTTTCTATCCCTCCAAGGAGTCCAGATATAAATGCCATCGAGAACTTTTTTAAACTCGTAAAAGACTGCTTAAGAAAGGACGCCATCACGAACAACATAACTTGGGAAAGTTTTCCAGCCTTTTCGAAACGCGTAACAGAAACAATATTGAGTATGGATAAGGCTGTAATTGATAAAATTATCGAAAGTATGAACAAAAGAATGGATTTAATCATAAGCAAGAAAGGTGGGAAAACTAAATATTGAGTATTTTATTTCAAGTTATTACAACTGCTTTTGTTTGATACTTAGCATACTCTTTGTAATATTTGTTACACTCGAAATTATTGGCACTTGTTTCGTGACACTACGGTATAGCGTTGGAAACGTGCGTGACATTTTAGTTAGTCAACTAATTGTAAAACAAGTTTTCATCTTATGCAACAGAATGGATTAAAATTGGTAATGAACCAACCAAAAATGCGTGACATATTTTGGAAAAGTACGTTCCTCGAAAAAGCGGGTTCACTAAATCGAATCATATATACGTGGAGTACAATGAGTTTTTCGTACTCGTTCGATTAAAAATATAACATAAACAGCGGTGATAAACATTTTAGAAACATGCAG
>NC_090871.1:31094929-31099929 GCF_036669935.1 Montipora foliosa | reverse complement strand
TACGCAATTCTTGAAAGTATTCAAGTAGTTCCCTATAAAATAAGGGAATTTTCTTATCTAGCTTTTCGACACTGTAATTGCAATTAAGTAGGAACAAGAGTCCACCATGTTTTTCAAAGTGAGAGTTGGGAATTGCTGTCCAAGTGTCATGTGGATTACTTAAAAGTCTCCCTATCCAACAGAGGCGTAGCGCTTTAACGACAGTCCGAAAACAAGGAAAATTTAAACTGCCCTTAGATAAGGGACGGAACAGAACCTGTCTCTTTACCTTATCACACTTATTCTTCCACAAAAACGCAAATAGTTTCCTCTGGGTCTGTTGGATCGTTGCTTCTGGGACAGAGAGCATTGAAGCAGCATAAACTGGTTGAGACAAACCTGAGGATTTTGCAAGCATTGTTCTTCCAAAGAGAGTCAGATCGCGCGACAGCCATATATTTAAGCTTGGTTTCCATTTTCCTTATTTTAATAAAAAAATTATTTTTGTTATTGCTAACTGCGTCGTGGGAGAGAAAGGTACCCAGAAATTTAATAGGTTCTTTTGGGCACTCGAATTCTAAAGGCATTGACTTGTTTTTGCTTGACGAACCAATCCACATGGCTTTAGTTTTCTTTTTATTTAGTTGCAACCCAGACAAAGCTCCAAAAGAGTTAGCTATATTCATAGCCTTTCTAAGAGATATAGTATCTTCAAGAATTAGGGTTGTATCATCCGCGAACTGTGAGATCTTGGCATTTTGTCCATCTGGAAGGGGATGCCCCTGCAGAGTTCATCTTGGCGTATTTTGAGGGCTAACAATTCAACTGATAAAACAAACAAGAGAGGGCTCAGAGGGCATCCTTGATGGACGCCACGTGAGACTTGGAAATAGTTGGTCATAAATCCAGCATTCAGCACACCACTTTCAACATTGTTGTAAAGAATGGATATCCATTTCCTGATATTTGGACCAAAGTTGTGTAGTTCAATACACTTGTGAATAAAATTCCACTCAATAGTGTCAAAAGCCTTTCGAAAATCAATGAATAGAAGGACACCTGGGAGTTTTTTCGCATCTGCGTATTCTATGATGTCATTCAAAAGACGGACATTTTGTCCAATGAATCTACCTTTAACAAAGCCTGTTTGATCAGTATGTATGAGCGAAGATAAAGTTGACTCAATTCTTTGTCCAATAACTTTTGCCAAGATTTTATAGTCAACATTAAGTAGAGTTAGTGGACGCCCATTAGACAGCTCAATGAGACAACAGTCGTCTTTAGGTATTAAACAGATCATACCGCGTCTTTGTGAGATTGACAATTGACCTTTAGAAAAGGCTTCATTATATGAATTAAGGAGATGCATGCCGATTAAGTCAAAAAATTTTTCATAAAACTCCTTTGAGAAGCCATCTTCACCGGGGGATTTATTGTTTTGAAGAGATTTTAGGACCCCTTTAATCTCATCAAGTGTAATTTCGACTTCAAGAGCCATTGATTGTTCTACAGACAATTTAGGAATGACTAAGTTTTCCACAAAGGTGTTAAAGTTCTCCCCGAAGTCCGTGAGATGAGAGCCAGATAATTTTGTTTCAAGTAGATCACTATAAAAGGACTCTATTTCCTTGTTTATTTGCTTCATGGCCGAAACAATTTCGCCATTCACGAGTTTCAGTTGAGCTATAGTCTTCTTCTCGAAATTGCGCTTTTCCAAGTTGAAAAAATATCTGGTTGGTTTCTCACCTTTTTCAATCCAACGGGCTTTTGAGCGAAACATAGCTTCCTTACCTCTTTTTTCGTACATATCCTTAAGTTCAGTCTTAATGGAATCATACTCATCTAACAATACTTGGTTGAAATAGTCACCTCCATGACACAATTGGTTGTCCAGAGCATCAAGCTTCTCTTGAAGATAAGTCTCCCTATTTTTCGATTCCTTACGTTTAGCTTTTGAATACGTTGTTTCAGTACGAATTTCCATCTTAATAAGTTCCCATAAGAGTTGAAGACTCTCAACTTCTTGATACTTAACTAAAACTCTCGGAACACATTCCGTGATTATTTCGATGTAGTTATCATCCTCTAATAAAGTATTATTGAATTTCCATGTACCTGGACCTCGTTGGTACGCATCATTAATTTCTAAACTCAAAAAGATGGCCTTATGATCTGGAGCAATTGAAGATCGAATTTCAGCCTTCCTTATGTTTGGCTTTAATGCCTGTGAAATAATGAAAACGTCAATTCTTGATTTAAGCTTAAGAGGTTTTGATTCGTAAGTAAACACTTTTCGCTTAGGATGTAAGGCCCGGTAGGCGTCGACAAGACCTAGTTCATCCATAAAATGAAGAAGAAAGTTTCTATAGTTCGTCCCAAACCATGGGCATCCTCCATATTTATCTATTGAGTGAAGAGTAGTATTCCAGTCACCAGCAATGATAACTTTGGACGTGTTTGTGTTAGAAACAATAACAGTACATAAATTCTGAATAAAACAACATTGGTTTTGAGGGTCACAAGGAGCGTACACAGAAGCTAAAAAAAGATCCTCATCGCCTTCCCTAGTTTTAACAATGACTAGTCTACCATCTGGATCAATAAACTGGACGCTAGATGTAAACAAAGAATTTGGTCTCTGTAATATGCAAGTACCTTTAGAGTGTTCTGTATCGTGTGAGAAAAAAACTTTCCCACCCCATTCTGTAGCCCAAGAGACTTCGTCTCCTTTCAATGAGAATGTTTCCTGGAGACAATAGAAATCAGCTTTTTGATTCTTTAGATACGAAAATAATGCCCTTCGTTTGACATGATTGCGTAATCCCCTTACATTCAGTGATAGGAATTTGATAAGTGTCATACTATATTATCGCCTAAAATCTTACACCTAAAGTTAAATGCACAATAGTTATGCTAATTTAAGGTTACGTTAATTAAACTCAACAGCAATGAATTAATCAAGAAAAAGAAAACAAACAAAGGAAAGAGCAACAAGATAAAAATAAAAACGAAAAAACAAAAAAAGGAAAAAAAAAAAACCCTAACTTTATAAGAAACTAATAAAGTGCAAAAGTTTTTTAAGAAAAATACGCTTAAGAGACTAACCTTCGTACAATCTAAGCCTATGGCAAAATCGACCTCCCGTGATTATTGCATGGATGTTTATTGAACATTTATAATTCATCAAGACCATCTTCAGAGTAAATTCTAACAGGATTACCTGATGGTGAAGTTTTAACAAAGACCTTTCCGTCTAGTGTCCAAACACTTGATAAAAGTCCATCAGCCTTCATATCATTCGCTTGTCTTACTAAGTCTGCCCTATAAGGTGTGAGGTTTTCGTTGATAAATATACGGTTTTGCTTTGCTGCTGCTGAGGCATAACTGGGATATAAATCTGATATCTTAACTGACTTCAATTTCGTTCGCTCCTTATATAGCCGAGACTTAACTTTAGGGCTACAAAATTTTACGATGATAGGTTTCATACCATTTCGTCGTCTTAGCTTGTGAGAGATTTCGATGTCCTCCGCAGCAACAGGGACATTAACAGCCGCAGCTACCTTGAGAACAACTTCTTCCGTTGAGGTGTAAATATTTTCCGGAAAGAAAGTATTTAAAGGGAATTTTTTCTTGAATACTGCTCGAGGTTATCAAGCAATTCAATCAACGAGTCGATCCTTTCCGTCTGCTCGCTTAATCTTGTTTTAGTCCCGAGTAGTTCTTTCTGAAGTAGAGCACTTTGCATGTTAGCCTTACCAAGAGACACTTTAAGCTCATTGAGTTCACATTCATTAGATCTCAGCGACTTCTTTAACTCCTCCATGTCTTCTCTAAATTTGACGTTTTCTCTCGAGATGCTCGTAATTGAGGACTGTATAGATGACAGCATCTGTTTAATTTCCAGCAGAGTTGGTTCTTCTTTAGGGAGGTTCTCGTCGCCGAATACATCTTTTTCTTCGGTTTCCTCCATATTTGGCTTCTTGGCGGAATTTTCAGCAGAACCTGAGCTAGAACCCCAGTCACCTCGCTTGTTTTTCCTCGAGTTTGCCGACATTATGGACGTTGAGACAAAGCAAGCAATTGGACAGTAAAAAACAAGAGCAAAAAAGACAAGAGCCCAACGAAATTCTAGATTTGGGGAGTCGAATTTTGCGCTGCTTAGAAAACACGTCCGTCCACTTCGACTCCGCGCATGCTCTATTGCTGTTTTAAAAGCTGGCAAAGAGCAAAAGCATATAATGACCGAAAATCATAAGCTTACTTCATCACTTAACCGTGGAGGACTTTGGGCAATCACAAAACCTGCACAAACAGTATTTATTAGGACTGAAAAGTACCTCAGATTTTTAACTTCCAACTATCCTGTAACAGGGATTGACATTAATGAGATAAGGTCAAAATCAACTAATGATAGTGAAGTTCTAACAGCTTTCAACTGTATAAAGGTAAACTCAGAACTTAAAGTCGACGATAGGGTGGCCAAGGATGTGCTACAGAACATCTGCCGATGTCTATTTCTTGTTTTAATCAATTGATAGTTTCAAGATCTTCATGTTAGCTACCTAGAGCTGGAAGTCACCGGCCGCAGCATTCATAACACTGTTAATTAATCTAGAAGACGTATTTCAAGAATAGTTTTTCACATGTTTTCTGTGTTGTTTCACACGCGTTTGCCTCACCGGCTGCTTTCACTTGAAACCAGTTTATCTGATGTCACGCTACATGCTAAAAGAATAGACATAACGCCCACGTTATTTCCATTCCATCAACCTGTTGCAAAACATACTATTCCTGGTTGGCTGTGTCACCTGTTTAAGGGAAAGGACAAAACATAGACTTCCCTTTTGGACCGGGTCCATAGACCCGGTCTATTCTATGGACCACCATTTATGATTTTTTTTTTGCTTAAAAGTGTCCCATAACATGTTAATGAGCTTAATAACCTCAGAAAGGACGATTTTGTGACAATGGGGATGTGTTCACTTTGTGCAGTGTTTAGATTGGGTATCAGTTACAAA
>NC_090871.1:31074929-31077429 GCF_036669935.1 Montipora foliosa | reverse complement strand
ATGAAGTGAGGAGAGAGAGTCCAAACTTAAGACAAATGTGACATTTAAAATTTTAATGAAAATATTTACTCCTCATTTAAAGCTATTTCTGTTTATAATGCAAAGCACAATGTATATAACAAGTGTTTTTAATTCAAAGATAAAAAGAGAATTCGCAGATGAATAAAACTTAAGTGACAAGTCGTCTAAACGACTTCGGGCACAACAAGATCCTCTGTACCTGGACGGCAGAATTCCCGAATTTCCTTAAAAAGGTATTCAGCCCTTTCTCGACTCAGTCCAATAGGATTAATCACAGGTGGTAATTGTCCCACTTCGGCACGTTCCTTTCACTTTTAAGAATGTTCAGGGCTCTTTCCTCAGTTGACCAGTACTGTTTGCAGACACCCTCCCGGGAAAATCTTTATCAAAACGAAAGTGAAGGTAGGTTTTTAGCTGTGGGATCCTCTTTGCTGCCAATCACAAACAGTACCTTATTATCATACGGTGAAACCTCACTCCAGTTGCACTGCTTGAGAACATTTTTTTCTGCTGCTGCCAAAACAACTCCATGAATGGAGTTATTTTTAGCACTGGTTTTCCCCAGAATTGATGTCAGATCCTTGCTGAGCTCATGGCCAACCTCGATGCTGGAATTCTTAACTTCAGCCTTCATCTCATTCAGCTGTTGCTCAAGTTCTGCACACTTTAATCTCTGCATCTGGAGTGCGAGTTAATTCTCTCAGGTGGTGTTTTGGATACTGGAGAGTTGATGTGGGCAGGCTCTGATAATTTTTTCAGGTTTGATCTTTTTGCTTCATCCGATGCATGAGAATATTTGGAGCAAGACATACACTGCTGGCTACTGCCTTCACACAGAAGTTCACATCCCTTAGCACGCCAGTACTGTTTACTTGGGAATGATCCTTCTTCTTCCTTCAGGTGATCGACAAACTTTGGAATGACATGCTGTATTACATCACTACATGTTGAGGGTTCAACACCAGGGCAAATAAAATAACTTTCCATATCCTTGACAAGGTTAGAAACAGACACATTCATCACAGACGTAAAGCAGTTTGAATAAAGTTCGTGGTCTTCGGGTAATAAGCATCCAAACACCTTGACACTAAACCCCAGACAGTCGTCGATTATCAGTTCGAGTTCGGGTAATAAAAACGAGTCACTTAGCCTATTCATAAGCATTCTATCGTTAAGTTGTTCTAATTTCCAGGTGAAAAGAATTTTCAGAGGTTTTACTCTGAGACAAAGTTCCTCGAAGCTCTTGTAGATTCGTTTGTTGGTCTTGTTGTCTTTGTGATCTCTGACAATGGACCTCGACGGTCTCGGCACGGGCTTCCTTGAATCGTGGTTTTTCTTGGGCATATTAAGCGTAGGGAAAGCCCCAAACTTTGGCTTTTTCTTAGTCATCTTTTCCGATTGAACTAGGAGAGAGATAAGGAGAATTTGCTCACTAAGTTCAACAAGAGTGTTGAGTTCACGAGCAGTTCATATGTCAACAACAACACAAGCTTAAAGCATAAACCTGCTTTACTTACATATTTCGATGTCATCAGGTGCAAAATACTTTTCGCATGTATACACTCTGTCATTGTCGATTAACCTTTCGAAGTCTTTATCCACTTCTCGTGTTTTTGTCAGCTCATTCAGCCACTGATGTCGCCACTGTTTATATGTGTTGTTTCTCAAAGCTGGGAGCTTCCATATTCCGAATCCTCTGCTATTTCGGCATGATCCGCAACCGAATGCGGCACAATTGTCACCTGGCATTTTGTATACACAAGCAACTAGTTTGATAACGTTTTAAACTATTTTGAAAGAAAGATAACCTACAGATACTGTCGTGACTCAACAAGTGATCTCTGATGCCATTTTGAAAAAGGTATTGCACGGTCATTGTCTCGTGATGGTTATAAAATCAAACAATAACCTCTGCCTTTGATGTTCACCAGGTTTCCCAACCAGTCCCTCTCCACTAACTATGCACTGGGCAAGGGAACGGTGACTCTGGGAACGAGATTGGCTAAATAAGGTCTCAAATTTCTGAAGCCGTGCTCTTTTAAACCGAATGTTAAGAAAATTACTGAAAAGATAGGCTTTGTACGCCGAGTTTACATTGAGAATTTAATAATTGCTATCCACCTGGTTTATCGTCTTGGAGTTGACCACTGTGAAACTTCACGTAATTAGATACAAGTCATGGTCAGCGGTTAGACACCATAAAAATTCGCGACAACCAAGAAATAATAAGGCTGTGGGGAAAACTAGTGTCAAGCCCGAAATGTCACGACTGTTTCATCAGCCCTAGCAGAATCGTGGAAGTTGAATTTGGGACCTGTAGGAATCGAGACCTTAGTGAGCGCTGACAATGGAATTTTATACCTTTTGGAATCTGTTTTAGCAAAATCGGAGCCCTGTTGGAATCAGCCCCTTCATAGGGGTGGTGCAGATAAATAATGCAATGACCCAATGCTAAATGCTGTCACTTTAACAATTGCAA
>NC_090871.1:31059929-31069929 GCF_036669935.1 Montipora foliosa | reverse complement strand
ATTAGACTGTAATCCCTAATGAAAGCTGAACAATTGAGCATGATTCCTTGAGGCCAGTAAATTATATGCTAGTAATGAATTTCGGTAATTACACTTTGCAATTAAGGAAAAATTAGCTCCATTATCTTCAAGAAAAAAGATATAATATATAGATTTAGCAAAGCCTAAAAGCGGAGCTCCCGGCTTGTTTATGCTTACTGGCTGTAGGATTAGTGAAAATAAAAGGCTTTGGAACTGTCCGCCTTTTGGTTTTCCTGGATATTGCTTAATTATGTCATTTTCTTTGCTGCCTAACAAGTGAATTCCATGGTTAATTTCACCTGAAAAACCGACTGATCGCATGAATCACGAAGAGATGAGTGTGATATCGGTTTTTCCAGCGAAATCTACTGTCGAATTCACCAGTTAGGCAATTAATTTTTGTTGAATTGCAAGAGCTTTAAAAGAAAACAAGCAAATCCTCAGCAACTGAACGGAAAAGGAAAGAAGCCATTTCAGAGTCCACTGTCAAAAGCCAGCGAATACGAATCATGCTAAAATTAGAAATCACACGTACTATCGCTCGTGATGTGACAGATCGTACTTTATTTATTCCACTTTATCTCTGAAAACGAGATCATTTACATTTTGATACACTTCATTGAAACACGCCAGCTTGCCTTAGAACCAGAAAGGACAAACTTCAAACAAGATCGTAATAAATTCACACTGGGAGCCCTCACTCCCAAACGCCCCAGGCAAGGATAAGTTATTGGAAGAAGTGAGCCCTACGGCTGCTACTCCCAAAAGCTAGGCAGGGCGGTAACGCCCCAATAGAATACACAAATGACGGTAACTCTCCCGATAACTCAAAAAGCTTTACTGGAAACTTTACAACTTTGAAGATATGAAGCCACTCAGCAGGGGAAACCATGTAGGGCGAGGGGTTCGGGCCTGCAACGCGAGCCTTTTCTCCTTTCCACCTGCGCCACTGAACAAAATTAGAAGACACTTCATCTGGGCGAAAATCAAAACAAGGGTTTTTGCACGGGGGCGCCTAAAACAAAAAGGACAACGAAAAAAGCACCAATCCGATGAAACCTGATATAGAAAAGGGGAAAAGCCAACCGTGAAGCAGCCCCGAAATACCCCGTCCAGGGACAGAGCAATTAAGGGTATAAGAAGACCCCTTCGAAGGCATACCAGCAGTTAGCAAAAACAAGTGAAACAAACACAAAGTAATAGACAAAGCAAACTTTAATGTGGCGTAGACTTCCATCACGGGAGAACAAAGAAATACCTAAGGTAAACGATCAAAGGCAGCAAAACTCCAATATATTGGAAGTAAACATCACTTTTTAGCAGCTTTAGAGATTAACGGGCAATTCCAACTCTTCTGCAATTAAAACAGCGTTGAGGAAGGGTTCCGGCCGGAAGTACTGTGGTCTGAAGCATCCACCACGACCAAATGAGCCTCCGGGATAGGGGCCTGGACGCGCGACACCTGAATTGTCTCCCCAAAAATCAAACGCCTGCCCTGGAGCTGAACTTCTAGGAGAAGAGTGACCTTTAAAAATCTTTCGGATCTGGGAGGCCACATCTCTTTCCTCCTTATCCCCAAGGAGATGCAGCACCACTTCAGCAATTGAGTTGGAGTTTGCAAGGGGGCGACACTGTTTAAAGATAGCATCGAACTTCTTGCGCTGAGGGTGGTTCGCCTCCCTAACGTGGTCTGACAATTGCTCCAAGGCCACGAGGAGGGCGAGAGGATCAAGAAGTGTGGCAGGACGAGAGGTGAGAAGTCTAACTGTCTCCAAGGACTGATTCACTTTGGAAACATTAAGGGCCGATTGCAAGGACTCTACTGCTTGGTGAAGGTCCTCATAACCCTGCAAAGGGATAAAAATCTTGTCACATAGACGCTTACCACACGGAAGCGAGAACCAAATGACGACAGACAGATATGAAAGCTAAACCTGACACACAGGCAAGAAAGGAATAAATTTGTCACACAGACGTGAAAACTAATCTTGACACACAGGCGCGAAAATTAAATCAATAACACGAAAAAGAAAACTAAATTTACACAGACAAGAAAAACTATACTTGTCAGCTAGACGGAAAACCAAACCAGTCACACAGACGTGAAAACTAAATTATTTTGTCACACACACTTGTCAAACATATGAGAAAATTAAATTTGTCACACAGACTTGTCACACATATGGAAACTAAAGCTGTCACACAGACTCGAAGACTAAATTTTTGTCACAGACTAGTCACACAGACGAAAAGTTAAGTTATCACATAGACGCAAAAACTAAATTTGTCACACAGACGGAAACTTGAGTCGTCACACAGACAAGAAAACTAAATTTGTCACACAGACGTGAGACCTAAACTTGCCACACAGACGGAAAACCAAGTTTATCACACAGACGCGAAAACTAAATTTGTCACACAGACTTGTCACACAGACGAAAACTTAAGTTGTCACACGGACGCGAAGACTAAATTTGTAAGACAGACGGGAACTTAACAGGAACCCGTCACAAAGACGCGAGATCCAAACTTGCCACACAGACGGAAAACCAAGTTTGTCACACAGACGTGAAACAGACTTCGCACACAGATGGAAAAACAAAAGTTGTACCACAGACGCAAAAACTAAACTTGTACACCGATGCCTAACCTTAAGTTGTAACACAGATGTGAAAACATTAAGACACACGTGGAAACTGTAACCTTGGACACAGGTGCAAAAAGTAAACTGGCAGCACAAACGCGAAAACTAAAAACTAATAACAGCGAGGCGGGAACTGAGCTAAACGAACACAAGGACAAGGGAAACACCAACCTCTGGAGCCACAGGTTGGGGCACGGGAACCGTTAGCGTTCTGTGCGTTGTTGTCACCGGCAGTGTTGGCTGGGGCCGGAGGCACAACGACTGGAGGGTCAACGGCCGCTGCAGCAGCCCCATCCGCAGGAGCAACAGGGACTTGGAGAACGAAGAACGAAGGAAGTCTTAGAAGATGGCGCAGCGATGACCAGGTAAGAGAGGAAAAAACGCTGAGCTTTCGACTGGCGAACGTTTAACGAAAAGAGACTTAATCAGGCCAGAACAGGCCTATTTATGCAAAACCTGTGTGAAAACAGATCAAAAATTTATAGCAGAATGGTACTTAAATTAGTTAGGCGTCTGACTGCCATCTAGCAAATATTGCAGACAGCTCACAGGTAACAAAATAATGTTGTAATTAATAATTAACTTAGTGGGACTAGGTGCCCTCTAAATAAGGTTGTTGACTGCAGAGATTGACAAATTTGAATCCATGTTAATTGAATTGTTTATTTCATTTTGGTGTTGTTGATGTCATTGACTGCTGCAATGGAGAAATTGTAATTATATACTGCTAACAGTATTTGTTCAGTGAAAATTCAGCTAGACATTGTGTGCAGTATATACACAATGTAGTTGAATAAAGGTGTAGTGTATTTTAATGCGTACTTAGAAGTGCACCTTTTTTTCTGCAGCAACCTCCTGTGAAAGTTTTCCTGGTTTCAGTACTGCATCTCCAGGTCCATTGACATTTCCAGTTGGCCATTTTTTGGATTCTGTCAAGAGCAAAATATGGCATGTTGGACCATTTTAGGCTATTTGTTTTATGTTAACAAAAAAAGGGAACTCAATAGCTCTTTTTGCGGTTAAGTTGCCTGCTGAAGGTATTGCTCCAGTGATTTGGTTAGACGTTGTTCACAAACTGATGTTTATTAACATCCTTTATAACTCTATAAACACTGTGAGAACTAAAATAAAGATACAAATAAATTACAAAATAAGATTGCGAAAATAACAGGATATAAAAATGTCTTACATGCTTCGAAAGTTACAAAAGTAAAAGGAAAAACCTTAAGATCAATCTACAAATAACGGTAAAACGATGTCGTATATAACTTGACTTTAACTGAAGCCTTAAATCTTAAATTTACAATTATAAGCGATGAAATTGAACTTAAGTGAGTAAAGCTACAAACCGCATACATAAAGAAACTAAAATAGCGTCAAAGATAATTACCTTGGTGCTGCCTTGATCACCAGAACAATGATAAACTTGGAGGAACTTGTTAACTTATGGTGAATTAACTGATCTTGCGTCAACTGATCTTGTTAACGATAAAACTAACCTTTTATAATGGTAGTTGGGTGTTGCGGCGCTTACGCGTGAGTTTTTGTGACACCATAGAACTTACTCGAAAGATCTAGAGACTACGATAGCGTACACGCGAAACTAATACGCATGAAAAAGCTTTACGTAACTGAATACACGTTAAAGAAACTTGGAACAACTAGGAATAGTACTCTTAAGGATGCAAAGTCTAGAAACTGAGCGTTAAACAGCTTAAATAAGAAACCTGTTGAAAACTTGCGCAATGTTGCGCGTGCAAAATTTGTTGCTGAAGCGTGCGCCGCTTTAAGTGTCTTACATCACACGCGCACAATTTAACTGCTGTCGCTACAGAAGGCAGTATCGCGGGCGGGCTCGAAAACCAGGCAATTTCGGGTTAAAACCGTTTGAATCACGTGTATGTGAATAGCAAAATCACTGGTGGTTATTTTTCCATCAGTTTATTCTACTTGACATGTAAAACAACATTGCCTGTCATGACGTGGACGTTTTGCTCCGTGTTTGGCTGTGACGACAGCGAAAAAAACATCGTCTGGGTGCAAGGCTGCAAAAAGGCTCATTTAAAAGAAAAGTGCACCCACAAGAGGAAATACCCAGAATTACAAAATGTTTCATTCTTTTCCTTCCCAAAAGAAGCAGAATTACGGAGGAAGTGGTTTCATTTTTTAAGGAGGAAAGACATCAAAAGCATAAATACATCGAATCACATGATCTGTTCCATTCATTTCCAAGGAGGATTAGGATATTATAAGGTAGATCCAGTTCCAATCATCTATAATGATCCCGCGATGGGGCTTCGCTTCAACACGAACACTACAAAGCGCATTCTCGTCCCCAGAGCCGTGTTCCTTTTGGCCAGCGCCACGGAACAGAGGCTCTGCCTGGTACCAATTTGAAGTCCGCAAATCGTGGATTTCCGGTCGTTCTCCGCAGGCTTGGAGTAGGTCCAAAATGGCTGACCAAGCAGGTGTCGATTTTTTTTCCATGATGCGGTAAATTTTGGTTTGGAATTCTCGGTTTGGCGAACCTACAATTGAAGGAGAAGCAGTATGAAGTTCTAAAGTATGTAGCTCTTGAAAGTAAGGATGTTTTAGCAGTTCTAACTGAATAGAGTGTAATGTGAAGTGCTAGATTTCAATCCCATATGAACCATGTGAGCGTTAGCCCTACTGATGGAAATGGGCCCACACAAGGACAGAGAAAAACTCTGACCAGGGTGGGAATGGAACCCACGACCTTCGGGTTAGATCTCCACCGCTCTACCGACTGAGCTACTAGGTCAGGCGGGAGCTGGCCGTCAGAACTGAAGATGTTAAAGTCACGGCAATGAACATGTGCAAGTACAAGGAAAGGTTACGTATATACAAACGTTGGCCGTGTAGCACTTATATTTTAAACAGAGTTTTTCTCTGTCCTTGTGTGGGCCCATTTCCATCAGTAGGGCTAACGCTCACATGGTTCATATGGGATTGAAATCTAGCACTTCACATTACACTCTATTCAGTTAACTCTGTTTAAAATATAAGTGCTACATGGCCAACGTTTGTATAAACGTAACCTTTCCTTTAGCAGTTCTGCCTACTGGATATGACAAATCTTTAATTTATCAGCTATGGCCACCGGTGTTAGAGAGAAACCCATGGAGAAAAAGTCTACTGTTCTGGTGATTTCACTGCTTGATGCACTTATTCGTGATCAGATAGTGAAAATGAGAGAAGGTGGCTTGAATGTGTGTGTTTTAAAAGGGGATTGTGTGGCAACGGAAGAGGATGATAGTGAAGAAACATCACTTGTGTCTGTGCCATTGGAAATGCTAAGGAAAGAACAGTTTGAGCTGATCTTTGCACATCTGAAAGTGATGGTGGACAATAAAAATGTATCAAAAGTGCTCAAGTCCCCAGCATTTAAAGAAAGAGTGAAAGCTATTGTGGTAGATGAAGCGCATCTTGTGGTTGATTGGTATGTTGAGAGAAGTTCAAGTTCTTAATGTCGTTTTATACATATACAATAATGATCCCGAGTGTAATATTTAGTGAGAGGAATGGGTTGAACTTCCTCATTAAGGAAGATATATTTTCAAACAATTAAGAGCCTTCACCATAAATAGACTTCACTCTCACTTGTGGGATAATGACTGTTTCACAATTTTTATACAAGTGGTGATTTGTATTAAATTAAATAAAGGAGAGACAATTAAACTTGAGTACACATTCTTTAATCTGTATGTGTTTTCTAATGAATGTTGGCTAGTGAGGGCAAATATTTATATTAAAATTTATAAATGCATACATGCATACTTAATGAGTTTTTGGTACATTGCAGATATTAGCTAAATCCAATGATAATATTAACATTTATAAAAGCCTTTGTATCGTAAAAAGATCATAGCTCTGGGGATAATAGTGATACATCATTCTAAAATAATTTGTAATTTCGTATTGAACTTATTGTCAAGGAGGAAATGTTTATTTTCAACCATTCAGATGCAATATTGCCAAAAATTCATTTATAAACATTTTTCTGTGGCCATCTCTGGTATTTTTGTCTGTTTACATTTTTACCACCTCTCAAGGAATTACATTTGTGGAAACACACTGTCCACCCATTCAAGCAGATATATTTTAGCAACTAATATGTTACATTACACAACTTTAATGATAGCAACTGATCTATACTTGTCAACAAACACATTACAAAGAGTTGTCCTTCACTCTGACAACCTAATGAGCTTACAGAAATAAGTTAACTTTCTTATTGTCTGTTTTATCCAATTTGAAACAGGAAGGATTTCAAGCCAGCTTATGGCAAGTTAGGATCACTTGCAAGCATCTTTTTAAAGACGCGGTTAGTTGGCCTAACTGCTACAACTACCAAATTAACACAAAGGAAAATTGAAGAATCTTTGGAACTGATTGAACCAACAGTGATAGATGTTAACCCTGACCGTGAAAACATTTATTTTTCATCATCAAGGAGAGGAAACCAGGGGGAAGAAAGACTAGTTGACATTTTAGGTCCTCTACTTGAAGAACTTCGTTCAAAAAGATTAGATTTCCCCCTCACGATTGTGTATGGAAATCTGGAAACCATTTCTAATTGTTTTGCGTACTTTAGTAGAGGACTTGGAGGGAAACAATATGAACCACTGAATGCCCCCAAAGTTGCCAGAAACAGGCTTTTCACACAGTTTCATGCCCAGTATCCCGAGCATGAAAGGCAAAGAATTGTGGATGAATTAATTAAAGGAAAATAAAAACTAAGAATCATCTTTGCCACTGTTGCCTTTGGGATTGGTCTAGATATAGATAACAAAAGACAGGTTATCCATATTGGAGTTCCATTCACCATGGAAGAGTATTTTCAAGAGGCTGGTAGGTTAGGAAGAGATAGGCTCCCAGCAAAAGCTCATGTCTTTTACAACAGCTATGACATCTCGCAGGGCAAAAAGCAACTTTCAGAAGTTATGCGTAATTATGTTCAGAGCAAGAAGTGCAAAAGGGAAATCATTTTAAATTACTTTAGGTTTAAAGTCCCAAAGAGAAATGGCCCTCTCCATGAATGTTGTGATTTTCATGAAGAACAATGTGACTTTGATGACTGCATAATTGCGACATTTTCAACCATTTTTGAAGAATCCACTTTTCAGTGTGACTTAGCAGTTACTACTGAATGATAGCTTAAATGTTGGGCCTGGTTTCAAAACATTGGATCTTGACACTCAAGCCAAATTAAGAGAGGAACTTGATTTTTTTCGCTTATCCCTACCTGGCAGTGGAAGATCTTCAGTTGGCAGCACCAGTCTAAGCAGTGGCGTAACGGTAGATCTTCTCGACAAAGTTGTCAAGAATGCCACTGCAATTTGGGAGATTGTCTGGAAATACATTTGAGCTTTTTTCTGACTTTATGTGTGGTTCAAGAAAATACCATAACCACCCCATGGAAGGTCAATCGTATGGGAAGGTACAAACCCAATCTTTCTTATGGAAAAAAAGGATGCTAGACTGGAACTTGCAGAGGGGGTGCTAGGCAGTCGAAACTATCCATGGGGGAAGTTTGGGATTTTTTTTTTAAAACATTATCCCTTTGCAGTGCTTCAGAAAAACCATTGTACAGGTTGAGAGACCTTACACTATCAGATACAGTAATTGTTTTTATAAAACAGGAACAATCTTGACTGTCATGTTCAATGACATTTCAAAAAACTGTGTTCACTAAATATCTTTGATCATCCTCTTCTGAGCTCTCATAATGGTCTCCATCTTCTTCACTGAATTCAGTTTCTCCAGTAAAAAGCTTACGCTTGTGGTTTGTTAACCAGCTGTGGAGAAGGGCAACATCCAGCTTGTCAAGTGGACTCTTTGAAATGTGTGGGAAGGAATGCAGTTGTCTTCCTGGTTGATGCTCAAATGGCTTGGACTGCTGTATAATGTCTATCATTGATCTTACATCCTCAGTTGTGCATGCATGTGTGTGCTGAGTCGAATCTAGTGGAATGTTGGATTCCTTGTCAAATTGGATACAGAACTCCTTTTGACCATGAGATGAAGAAGATGACTTTTGCACTGCCTTGAGGCTTTTGTTCCCTTGCATTGCCTTCATTGATTGTTTATTGTCTTGGATGCAGTGCTCCATTTTCAGGTCGTTTTCGTAATTGCTCCCTTCTTGACCCCTTGGGGTTACAAACTGCCCATGAAGAATTCTGTGAGCAGTCTTCTCAGAATATGAAGCTTTGACGTAAGTGATGAACCTCATTGCCTCATAAGCATATTTCATTCCTCTATGCCGGCATCTGAAAACATTTTCCAATTTATCAGACTACGGTCACCATCTCCCTCAGATTCGATATCGTTTAACTGCATCAGCATGACTCCAAGCTGTATAACCTGGAGCCCATAATTTAGGAGCCTGTCATCTTGGCTGCCAGAAGGAATGCTTGAAACAACATTTCTGACGGGGTCTTCATTTGCAGTACGAGGAGGCATGTATACTGCTAACAAGTTAATTGGCCATAATGCAACCTGCCCTGGCACCAAAACACTACTGGCACAAGTTTCAACAGAGGCCACACACACTGGCACACAATCACTGGGTACTTGGGTTCCTTGTAGACTGACAACAGTGCCAACTCCAAGAACTTTGTAATCAGTAGATCTTTGAAGAAATATGACAATAGTCCCTGTAAGAAAATGTCTTTACAGTCATTAAAACATTTTTGATAATTAACTTATTTACAATCAGTGTCCCAGTAAATATGAAGAAGATTAAGTACAAGTGACATTTAGATGTTTGCATGCAAAAATAAGTACTTCTAAGTAAGATTGTGACGGTGTTTCCCGTAATTATCGAAGGCATTGTTTGGGCATAGTCCCAAGTTATGCTCTGTTGTCATTCAATTTAAAGATTGCCAAACTTTTTCAAAGGACTATGCAAGCAAAATTATACAGTTATGAACTGTAGCATGGGATTATCGTAACAAAGTTTAAGAGAGATTTTTGGTTGTCAGAGGAATATTTTAACTTTGCATTTCACCATAAATCATGTATGTAACAATTCACCAAACTTAGCTGGAAGTTTGCTTTCCACTTAAACCACTAAAGTACTCTTAAATTTCAGATCACCAAGAATTTGTGCTATAAAACAATGATGGTTACTAAATTGAATAATTTATTTAGTAGCCATCATTGTCATATAGCACAAATGATAAATCTCAAGTGATAAATCTCAATATATGAGAACACAGGAACATATACGTACTAGATTATTGAGGCATAAAGAAGAAGTTTCAGTCCAGTCACTACGGTCCACCCATTTATGAATTAAATTATTAATTTCTG
>NC_090871.1:31029929-31049929 GCF_036669935.1 Montipora foliosa | reverse complement strand
AAAAATCACCACAAATTTGTGAGCGTTGATACAAACGTTAATAAAGCCGCCGATTACCGCCACAATCGGTAAGAGCTTGCTGTTGAGACTGCTGGCCAAAATGAAAACGGCTCACTAGTTCCAGTGTGGTCTCTCACTCGTTATACAAGATGGCCCAGGAAACATTGAAGAAAAATGAACAAGATTCCGAGCAAAGTCCTCCAATTAACCCTCAAACAAAGTGGGAAAGATACTGGTATTCATTAAGTGGATAAAGTGCTGACATGGAGTGTGTAATTCTTAACATTGATGCTTCATGTTCCTTTTGGAACAAGGCCGGTCAAACATGGAGGATATTCTGTAATCTATAGAATCATCATAATAAAGGCTTTGATTTTCATTTATCTGTGTTACACTATTGGGAATTAAATTGGGGAAATAATCCCTTATTATTTACAATTTTGGGAATAACTTGGGGGAATGTGTCCATATTATTCACAATTCTGGGAATAACTTGGGTAAAGTGGTTCCTATATCATTGACAATACTGGGAATAACTTGGGAAATGTGTCCATATTATTCACAAGTCTGGGAATAACTTGGATAAATGTTCCCATACTAATCACAATGCTGGGAATAACTTGGGTGAAGGTTTCTATATCATTCACAATGTTTGGAATAACTTGGGAAATGTGTCCATATTATTCACAATTCTGGGAATAACTTGGGTAAAGTGGTTCCTATATCATTGACAATACTGGGAATAACTTGGGAAATGTGTCCATATTATTCACAATTCTGGGAATAACTTGGATAAATGTTCCCATACCAATCACAATTCTGGGAATAACTTGGGTGAAGGTTTCTATATCATTCACAATGTTGGGAATAACTTGGGAAATGTGTCCATATTATTCACAATTCTGGGAATAACTTGGGTAAAGTGGTTCCTATATCATTGACAATACTGGGAATAACTTGGGAAATGTGTCCATATTATTCACAATTCTGGGAATAACTTGGATAAATGTTCCCATACTAATCACAATTCTGGGAATAACTTGGGTGAAGGTTTCTATATCATTCACAATGTTCGTAATAACTTGGGAAATGTGTCCATATTATTCACAATTCTGGGAATAACTTGGGTAAAGTGGTTCCTATATCATTGACAATACTGGGAATAACTTGGGAAATGTGTCCATATTATTCACAATTCTGGGAATAACTTGGATAAATGTTCCCATACCAATCACAATTCTGGGAATAACTTGGGTGAAGGTTTCTATATCATTCACAATGTTGGGAATAACTTGGGAAATGTGTCCATATTATTCACAATTCTGGGAATAACTTGGGTAAAGTGGTTCCTATATCATTGACAATACTGGGAATAACTTGGGAAATGTGTCCATATTATTCACAATTCTGGGAATAACTTGGATAAATGTTCCCATACTAATCACAATTCTGGGAATAACTTGGGTGAAGGTTTCTATATCATTCACAATGTTTGGAATAACTTGGGAAATGTGTCCATATTATTCACAATTCTGGGAATAACTTGGGTAAAGTGGTTCCTATATCATTGACAATTCTGGGAATAACTTGGGTGAAGGTTTCTATATCATTCACAATGTTGGGAATAACTTGGGAAATGTGTCCATATTATTCACAATTCTGGGAATAACTTGGGTAAAGTGGTTCCTATATCATTGACAATACTGGGAATAACTTGGGAAATGTGTCCATATTATTCACAATTCTGGGAATAACTTGGATAAATGTTCCCATACTAATCACAATTCTGGGAATAACTTGGGTGAAGGTTTCTATATCATTCACAATGTTCGTAATAACTTGGGAAATGTGTCCATATTATTCACAATTCTGGGAATAACTTGGGTAAAGTGGTTCCTATATCATTGACAATACTGGGAATAACTTGGGAAATTTGTCCATATCATTCACAGTTCTGGGAATAACTTGGATAAATGTTCCCATATTAATCGCAATTCTGGGAATAACTTGGGGAAATGTTCCCCCTTAATTCACAATATTGTGAATAAATTGGGAACTTTTCCCATATTGTTCCCAGCTTTGGGTATAACTTGGGAAAACGTTCACAGCATATTCCCAATATTGGGATGTAAAAGAAAAGTAGACGTTCTTTCCCAAACAGTCCTTCTCAGGACTACACTTACCCGGACTTTGATATGACTCCTGGGTTCAAACCATTTACAATTTTAAGGCTTCTTCATTTGCTTTATGATATAGAGGTAATGTGGCCAAAAACAATGAAACATGCTTTTTCTATGTTTTATACTCAGATGAAACATGGTTTTTTGACCAATCAGATTGCGTGCCAGGTCCTATCTAGTTTATAATGTTTAATAAACATCTGTATGGAGAATATACTCAATCCGCAGAGCGAATTATTTGCAAGTGATGGATTTTCAACATGATATTATCTGGTGGATGATTTTTGCAATATTTATGAAGAGGAAATTTCCAAAGCAAAGAAGAGTTTGTTACATAATGCAATAATTATCAAGGCGGTTACAATAATTATGGCTGGTAACATTTACGTGAACACACGGTAAAAAAAAAACCGGTTACAGGGCTCCTAACAAGAACCCTGAACACATGACTTGTTTACAAGAATTAACTCTTGGTAGGCCTCACCTTCACTAACAGCAAGTGCACATCTACGACTCTAGGGGATCTACAAAGCTTTTAACAATTTTGAACAATAAAATGTGAGGGAGCTATGAATTTCTTTTGATAAAAATTGAAACAATACATGCCGTTGACAGCAGTTATATAGGCAAGTTGCAATTGAATCACAGGGAAACCATACAAATTATTTGATCTGCATATGAAACAATTTTCTATTTGCTGTTATTGGAAAATATTTGAAAAAGTAAAATGATTTTTTTTTTCAAGCATCTGAGCAGGCCAGATGCCTAAATCCTCAAATTTGATTGGCTAAACATACCCACATGACTGGTCTAGCTTTTTACGATACTGCCCACAGGCTGGACTTTTTCCCCACTGAAGCAATTTACGGCTTAAAAAAAAGACATCCCCCAAAAAACTAAATAGCTTATTTACCGGGCTATGTTGGTCCATATGGGAAAAAACTGTGCTCTTGGTTGAGTACAGAACGAAGCCAAAGGCTGTACTCAAGACCTTGGGCACATTGTTTTCCCATACGGACTTCCCGCCCGGTGAATAACATATATATGCTGCAAGGACTATTAACAACTACGTTTAGAATGAATGTACTATTATCTTGGTGGTTGTGGTTTGTTGTGTTTGAGGCTCGCAAAGTTGATTTTTAGCAAGATTTGAACGGTTTTGCAAAACAGTAGGTGACCTTGCAAAACCCTGCAAAACTTGCTAAAATTCCATGTTTAGACCCAAAAAGGGCAACTAAGCACAACAACTGGGTAATATTATGGTAAAGTAAACTGAAGTCAATATCCTTTGCAACACTTCATGTTAATAAAAATGTTTCGGTATATATCAATTCATGTATAGCTACTGGTACTAAAAAAATTTACACTTTCATTAACAGGCACTGATAGTTTGTGGATACCCTGTGGTTTAATGGTTACAATGTCACAGATGAGTACATTTTGGTACTTAACCAGTTTCTGGTCTTGAGAAAGGGAGTCTAGTTTTCTCAGATATTTTCCTTGTTTGAAACAGATCAGTGCCATTTAATTTAGTGACTCTTGAATCTGTTTTCTCTTGTCTATCTGAATCTTAACAAACTACTTAACAGCACTCTGCCGTCCCAATGATGTAATACAGTCTCTTTTAAAATGCGATTCTCACAGTCTAGTTTGCTCAGATATTTTCCTTGTTTAAAACAGATCAGTGCCATTACTGATTCTTGGGGCAAAGAACCCACTTTCTCTTGTCGATCTGGTTTTTTACAAAATACTTAACAGCACGCCAGTCCCTGCGATGTAATACACCCTTTGCTTTTACAATACAATTCTCACAGTCTACTTTGCCTGGATATTTTGCTTGACTGACAAAGGAACTGAGTTGCTTGAATACTGCCTCTTTTTCCTCCTCTGTCCATCTAACATGGGCAACTGACTCTGCAATGCAAAAATGCTTATATAAACCATGTGGATATATAAAAATACAAAACCAAACACTGCACTGATACAAAAATTGTCAAATGTCTCAACAGGTAGTTGCGTTGCTGAACAGACTCATGGTTGATTCATCATTTACAATTTCTATCAGAATTCTACCACAATGACTTTGCGTGAAACTGTATATTAATTATACATGTATAGACTCAGCGGATGTGGAGAAAACATGCGTTAGGCCATGGTGTAGGCCCCACGTTTTGTCCACACCAGACTCAATCCAAGCTGGTAAATCGCACTTGTTAAGACTCCACTATTTTCGGAGAATTACACTGTAAAAGTACCAGTAGGCTAGACTGAGTGTTCTTCCCTTCAGTGGCAAAAATGACAATCTCAAGTTTGAACTTCACTACTGGTGGCTCAAAACAGTTTCCAACACATTCCAAGACTTTGATTTTGATGTGTCATTATAGCCACTCTTCATCAGTTGATGCTACAATCATGGTATCAAAAAACTGCCCAATCACTGGTGAACACCTTGGTATTATTTTTGTGACACAATAGGTTACCATAGCAATACTATGACCTGCCAAAAACACCCCTAATTTCAGCTTTAAGCACTTATATTCCAAAAACGGCACGGTGAAATTTTTTCTTATAACAGAGTTTTGATTAGCAGGATAAGGTGTAACTTTTGACAAAGTTTAAAAAAAATTCTGTACATGGGGTTCAGAGCCACCTAAATTTTTCGAAAAATTAAGACGGCTCTGAACCCCAAGTACAGAATTTTTTTAAACTTTGCCAAAAGTTACATCTTATCCTGCTAATCAAAATTCTGTAATAAGATGTAAGTACATTGTAACAGCAGGTTCTGTAATAAGATGTAAGTACATTGTAACAGCAGAGGTGGCACGCGCAAGCCGCCAAGATAACCAACGCAACTAACAGAGACTCGAACTCTCAAGATTCCTCTGACTAACACCGAAATGCGTTAAAATAAACACTGCATTGCACTAGTTCAGCAGTTAATAATTAGTGCAAACAAATTTATTCAAACAGACTACACAAACGCTGCCAAAACTTCAGAAAAAGTAGCGACAGACAAACTAGGCAAGATTAATTTGTTACCAACTGTGTGTGTATTTTTGCATGTATTATCTAGGTAGATTTCAGATTCGTTTTCTTTGTTTTTGGAATGCAATGTAAACCTTAAATAAACCAGATAATGAATCAAGATTTGTTTCTTACATTTACTTAGTTTTAGGGAGTCGTAAAACTTTGTTTTTCAAGAAATAGTAACATTCAAAACTCTAAGAACCTTACATCCAATTTTTTTTTGGGTTTAAAGCAGATGCTGTAAATTGAAGTTTATTCAAAAAGCCATTATTTGACATTGTTGAAGTAAAGATGATTGTGTTACTCCTTTTTTCGTCAGTTGTGGAAGGTTGAGTAATTTTAACAGAATATTGACAGGCAATAAACTTATTTTTCTTTGAGTGGGACATTTTAACCTTTATAAATGTGTAATTTCATCAAAACCTTAAAAATGTACACTTGTAGGATGAAATTAAAAAAAATCCCTGTTTCGTGCATTATGTTTTAAGCAAGAGTGAGACAAGTTTCAGTATTTTAAAATACCCTAAAGGTGGACATAACAAAAACCAAGAAGCATTTGTCAATGCTACAGAAAGGCAGTTCTAGACATTTACTGCAGCTAAGATTAAGGCCATCTGATCACATTCAACAAAAATGTAACAAATTGGACTTAATGTCAGAGCAACATTTTGGGGAAAGCCAAGGAGAGTGTGTCAAAATTGGACAATTCAATGGGAGACAGAGTACCTTGATAAAATGACATTTTAGCTGAGAGTACATTTTTCGTGCACTGAGCTGATAAAATGTACTCTTTCGACCAAAGTGAAGGACAAATTTAAGTTTGTGCAGAATTGCTATTTGACATTTATACTTGTTATGGTTTTTTCTGCAATTGTTGTTGAGATCACTTTGTGAGTATATACTAAAACAATTATTCTTTTCAATCTTGGTGAAAAGTGGCAGAATATTTACCTCGCCGCTTTGCGGTTTGGTAAATATTCTACCACTATTCACCTTGATTTCAAAGAATAATTGTTAAATATTTTGTATTGTGATAAAGGAATACCATTATCACATGGTTTACACAATTTAGCATAGTAGTCTGAGGGAAGGGTTGAGAGAATTGAGGATGGTGTATATCAGTATTTACGAAAAAGTAATTATAGGTAACGTTGGTGAGCGGAAGGGTAGTGAGGTATGAATACCTGAAAGAAGATGCTGAAAAAGGCAGCCGCGATGAAGGAAATCATCCATTTAGTTACTTTTATTGAGTTAAATATGCAATTTTGTGGCTTTAATGCGAACGCAGTACTATTATAAAGCTACATTCTTGCCTCAATAATCCAAGTCTGAAATCTGAAGAATCACTTTCAGCGTCAAGTGCTGCTGTGAAAAGTCAGAAATCAGTGACTGCTGTATTTAGATATCGCATGTGGATGTAGATTTAGCCTTTCTTAAGGAATAAATGATTACACTATTTTTCGCCCTATTTGAAATTCTTGTGATTTACCAATTGAAAATAGAACCTACAGAAAAAAAAGTACTTTGTGATCTATTATCTAAATACACCTCGTGGTCTATCTTGTTGCCTTTATGCAGGAAAAAATATGGGGCGAGGACGAAATTGACGATGTACTGGAAAAGCTGAGGTTTGAGGATGCTTTGAAAGAACTTTGTGAAAACCAAGAAAAACTGTTGGAAAATCAGAACGAGATTCAAAAGTCGCTAACCACCATACAAGAGACTTCAGAAGAGAAAACAAGCCCTGCAAGTTGTGACCTGGCCTTCGGTTCCAACCAGGCCAAGCTCAAGTGATTCAATGACCCCATTGTCATGGGAAGATTCCACTGCCCCTTTAGTCAACCGCGTGTCAACGCATCCAGTTACTCCTTCATCCCAGATGGCACCTTAAAACCATTCAAGCTCCACTGGCGTCGAGGAAAATCCATCTTTCTCTGGTGTTGTTTATAACCAAAGTCCACCAAACATTATGAGTAACGAGGACACTCCCATGATTTCAGCAAATAGGGGGATGTCTCTGTTCCTCTGCGGGTAATCCTAATAACTCTAGTTCATCCAACCTGATGAATGAGGGGGTCACCCCAGCAGAATATACGCATCCTTTACTTGCCACCTGCAATGGGCCAATTTTGTGCGATTTGATAAATTTGACTGCTGCTAATTCAACAAATTGCAGAACTTTTGTTAATGGATGATATGTTTAAGAAGCAGGAATTGGCCAGTTCTAGTTTGAGTGGGGGTGTTAAAAAGTGTAAAGGAGTTACATCTATTAAACAAGCTCGTCTCCCAGTAGAATGAAAAATATTTTGAAAGCAGCCAAACTACGTTACCCCACTGAATTTGCAAAGGTAGCAAATACTTCTGAGTTCAGAGGAGCCATCAATATGAAATGTCACAAACCAGTGTTTAAATCAGACACAAACTGATCCCTTTGCTGTTCTTGAGAGGGTACTGAAACATGTGTGAGTACAATTTTAATGCCATTGTCCCATTCAATTTGTTCAAACCACATTTCCAGTGGCAAAAATGTGTGGCCTAGTCTAATAGGTAAATCCAGGGCCCTCTTTTCAAACGATTCTAGTTTGCCATTATTTTATAGCTTTTTGTGTGACAAAGTTGCTTTAACTTGACCCCTGAAAGGTGTTGAAAGGTGTCAACTATGTATGTAAAGATTTTCTGCATTTTAAAATTAATTACTTTGCTATTAAAAGATGTGTGATTTACTTTTGAGTTCTTGGCTTGGTAAGGTAAGTGCGTACTCGAGTTACGTACTTTCTTTTAGGTTGATTGTTGCATTGCGTGAGTGTGTGACAAGCTAAAATGTTGTCTGCATTGCAATTGGGGTAATTGTGAAGAAGAGCTCCCCAAAAAACCTGTCGGCCGACAGTTGGCCGACTGTCGGCCAACAGTTGGGCAACAGTCGGCCGACTGTCGGCCAACAGTTTGTGTTATGTTTGAAGCCAAAGTGTCGGCTGACAGTCGGTGACCTGTTGGCAACCTGTCAGTACGTGTCGGTAACCTGTCGGCGGGGCATTTACTTGTCTATTGCTTCTAAACTATGCAAAAAGAGTTAAAGGCAGTTCATAACGATACCTTGAGCAGCACTTATACTACTAATATGGCTTTTGTCCACTGTTTTAGCGTTGGTTAGCGTTACTTGCCCACATTGTTACCTATTCATTTATCCGCCATGCACAAGGTAAACATCATTGCTACATACATGACATACCATAAGAGGCTGCGTTGCATTGTAGGGCGATTTGAACGGTTTTCAGAGTTTTTAGCCGAGTTTTCGATTAAATTATCTTCCAATGTGATTCTTAGATTGTCTGGTGTGTTGTAAATTACGCAAGTGACATATCCTATACGCATCTGATAACAACTGATAACAGTATTTTACATAATTTCAACTTTGCCGTCGATCGGTAAGTACGTGAAGGCTGTTGAGTCATACATCACCATTACGGAATGTTATGTCACGTTAACTGCTCATTTTTACCACAATTTTTCTTTTTTCTTAACCTGCCGGTAACCTGTCGGTTAGCTGTCGGTAGACTGTCAGTAACCTGTCGGTCAACTGTCGGCCAACAGTTGACCGACAGTAGGCCGACAGGTTTTTTGGGGAGCTCTTCTTCACAATTACCGCAATTGGAAGTTGTTTGTTTTAGATTTGTGTTAGGCTCCTACATTTATTTATGAGAAGCCAGTTCAAGCACAAGCCCATGGAAAAGCATTTTTACTTGGCGATTTCTTGGGGAAGAAAGGAATGAGGTATCCTTATTTATAAAGCAGTGTTTATCCAGTTTTTGAAAATGTGCAGCTTTTTTAGGCAATTGTGAGAACTTGGCCTTCTCAATGTAAGCAAACCTTGCGTGGGCAAGACCTGACAGGCACAATTCGTTGGTTTCAGTAAGTTGTCTTCCAACGGCACCACAAAATTGCGAGACAAGTTCCTGGAAAAGTTGCTTAGGATAACAGCGCCTTAAAGGAGAGTGGAAATTCTGAAGTCACGGAACTCATGCAAAGTGCTTGGTTATTTGAATGCAAGCACCAGAAATCATGCTTCCTTTCATTCTCATCTCTCGGGATAGTTACTGTGTTCTTTATTTTTCGGCAGTATCAGCCCACATAACACTTGGCAAAATCATGGAAGTGAGTATGGTCTATTTGGGTGACTTTTCAATTTGTGTTTGAAAGCTCCCTTTGACATATTTACTCTAGTTTATCATGATTTGATGTTGTATTTTCCCAGGGTTTGAGAGTGGAAATAAAGTTCAGGCATTTGATTCTGTGCTGGGACAGTGGCTAAATGGACTGTTCTTGAAGTTGATGGTGGCAAAGGCCAAGTACACTGGGCAGGCTACAACAAGTTTTTTATGTGTGCTTGGACACCTTAGAAGTTCGAAAACCGGAATACGGGAAGCCTCTGGATAGGCGACGTCCACTGTGTTGAAATCCAACTTTCCTGAACAGCAACATCCAAGGCATCTCCAAAAGGATGACCTTGTCC
Source organism: Montipora foliosa (assembly GCF_036669935.1). Lineage (NCBI taxonomy): Eukaryota > Metazoa > Cnidaria > Anthozoa > Scleractinia > Acroporidae > Montipora > Montipora foliosa. The sequence goes on along the minus strand of NC_090871.1, from coordinate 31,040,212 downwards.
GTATATTTGAAAACCAAGATTGGTCTGAGGCCGAAACTGTGGCAAAAAATGACTGCTTTAAAGGATAGGTGAGACGTTTTGTTTTTCAACGATTCATGTAATATTATTATAAAATATATTTTGTGGAATCACAGGGAGACTTGTCCACTGCTTTCAGTTACAAGCGGAACTGTGATGTACAGTAACCAGGTGTTCTAATAAATATGTATAATTAGTATATACTCACTCAGTGATCTTGGTGTTTCAAGCAATCTGGTTGGTTCGCTATCTCGGAGTAATTGAGCATTATTCACTCCCTACGGAGTGAATAATGCTAGATCCAAACAAAACAAAATGGCCGGCGTAAACTCGCCAGCATTTATGAATCGGAAATATTGAGAATACAAGATGATGATGTGCTACAGAAGACAAAGAAGCCCACAGAATTTGGCCTGAAAGTTTTCTAAGGTAAGAGAAGAGTTCATACTTTTGCCAACCAGTGCTTGACTTCGTTTTTCCAGATAATTATTGCTGAAAATTAAACAATCTTCACGCCAACAATTTGTTTCACTCGGAGTAATTCTCTCTTGTAGGGATGGTCGCCCACCAAAACGAATTTCTTAGTGAAACCGAGGAATTAAAAAAATGTTTAAGAAAGTTCCACATGGTTGCAAGGAAACAAGACGGGTCATTCTACAACAAACTAACCCTCACCTCAAATTAGAGCCACCATTTCTTGTGGAGCCTCTACCAGCTGCACTTTCAATTTCCATTTCAAATGAACCTCAAAAACTTTGATCGAACGGTGAAAATGTTTTAACAAGCAGACTTTCGATTTAGATTGCTGATTTAAATGGTGCTAAATGACCGTTTTGCTGGCTATGACGAGGATTTTAATGAAGGTTATTTAGTTTTGCCATGTTTGAAGCTTCTGTAAACACTTTTGCGCATGCTTTGTGCCACTTGCGCGTTTTCCACGCATGAATTGAGATGCCAATTAAATCGACTTTGGGTTAACAAGTATAAATGACGAAGCGCCTTTTTGCATTTTCCTTTTTTTGCCTGAATTGAATATATGTTAACGCTCCTTCCGAGAAAAATAGCCCATTTTGATAAAACCTATTTTAAGATGAAACTTAGGTTTCGTTTTGAAAACTTGTTAGTGCACAGTTTTCACATCCAGTATTATTTAAAGACAGATAAGCATCACATAGTCATTTGCATTGACCCTTTATTGAGAACTGGCATCACCTAACACTTCAGATCTTCTAAAAATATTCTATTAATTGTCAATTCCCGTGGTTCTTTCAGAGATGATAAAGTGAGCATATGAGGAGAAACAACAAGTATTGTAAACAAAGTAGCGCAGGAAGAAAAATGAAAACGAGATTGGTCAATAATTGTTATTTTAATATGCTTTATCTCTGAAATTTAATTTTTCTTTAAATTTCATAAAACAAATCATCTCATAATTTCATAAAATAAAACTTGGCCCACAAGCAGCCCAAAAGTTTATGCAACTCATCTTGATTTTCAAACCAAGCATAAATTTATGAAATTCTGCTTTGTCTGCAAACAGATCATACATTTCTTCGATCAATCACCAAACATTTGCAAACAGATCATACATTTCCTCGATCAATCACCATTTTCATCAGTTGCTTTCACATATATATTGCGGGCTCATTCTACAAAACTAGTAATCTGCGTAATTTAATTTTCAGGAAAATAGGCGTTTAAAAATAGCCAATCTCTTTTCCTTTTATGTTTGTAAGGATCGTAAGCAGCTGCTTTATCACTAATATCAGGCATTTCTTCAGTTTTATGCGGAAAATATTGTAATGATGCAGAGGATTCGAATTTTAGGGAATTACGCGGATCTGCATTGCCGCATCCTGTCAGATGCCCTGTTAAATAAACTACAATACACTTTTAGATGACACTTAGACGTTGTGTGTATCACCGCCTACATGTTGACCTTTAGCTTAACTCACCGTTTGAGCAAGTTAGGTCTAAGACCCACTGGCCTTCAAAGCTGAACTTCTTTATTATTGTAGCTGCTAGCTCCAGAGGAATCTTTCCTTCATGCCCACCTTTACAGGGAAAAACGTTTGAAGCGTTTGCATCCTGGAAGTTGCAACTTCCTGCAGTTACTTGTCCCTCTGCGACCCAATGGCCAATGAGGAGTGGTGTTAGGCTGTTCTGGAGGAGGTGCGCTATAAAACAATTTATGTTTTTTCAAGTTGTTGTTTGTTGTTTTAAAAAGATTTGATTTGCCACTTTCGTGCCAATTTTGCCCCGATCTGATGTTCAAAAGCCATAAAAAAAAAAGAAAAAAAAAGCTCATATTTTTCCAAATCTTAACTATAAATATAATCATATATTTATATAAATATAAACTATAAATACCTTGTGCTTTTTTGTCTCGGGTGTCAAACCAGAACGCTCTTTGTACAGAATGTAACTTCCCCTCCATAACCTTCCCCACTTGAAACTCCGTTGCGTCCTTGTTGTAAATAACTGCAACGTTGTAACGTTGCATTTCATCAACATTTCTGGCATGGGCAGCCGTCAAGAACTTTTTGAATTCTGTTTCTTGAGTATTCTAGTGAAAACCAAAAATATCATGCAGGATTATGAAGCTATCATTGACTTGCGCCAGAGTTCACTTATGTTCTGGTTAGCACATTGTTATTGGTGCAAGCTCAATTTAGCTATCTATTTTCGACAAGTAAGTAGTAAGGCAAGTGGTTATTGTTGGAAATAGAGGTTGGGAGGTCTATATTTGGCATAACTGTGCCCAAGGTTGTGCATACGCAAGACTGAGAGCAATGTTTTTCCCAATTAGCCAATATAAAAAATCTAGGTAAAATCTAGACCGCGGTCAATATCGATTTTAGGCAATCAAATTCGTGAATTTGGTGGTTCCCAGTTCTTGTGAGACAGAGCCATATAATAATGGCTAATACGGACCAGCCAAAGGCGGCAAATAACGAGCGAGAAAGTGTTATTTTCAAAACGTACTTGAAGTTCTCGTTCAAAAGTGAAACAACATTGAAGTGCAAATGAAAAACGTTGAGGGGTCCGGATGGGAAATTCCAGGCTGCTAGAGCTCGCGGGATTTGCCGATCACATTTACGATTCTGGACCTCTGAGTTGCTTGAGAAAAAATGTATTTGACTTTATTTGAGGAGAAGAGTTTCAGGGACATTTTATGACGTTAATTGTCTGTATTCTTAGATTCGAGTGATGTTAAGGTGGAAAAAGGAACAAGGGGACATCCGTCCAGTTAAGAGGTTACCGGTAACCACTTTTTGGATAATGATGAGGGAGTATGATTAAAGGTGCAAGCTGTAGTTTAAATGAAGAAACGACGTGAAGTCCAACTTGAGTGATTTTAGAGAAACAAAGGCTTTGTACTTACTTAAAGTTTAAAGGCGCCGCCCCTATTTGAAAAACGCTTACCCTATAGAGCACACACTCATATAGCGCTCCCACCAAGTTTGGAGCCCAAACCTAAGAGGATAATAATACGATGTGTTTTTATTCACCTTGTCCAAGTAGATCATCACAAGATGGAATCCTTTCATTCCTGGGGCAATTGATCGAATTTGCTGCAACAGCAAGTTCTTTGAGTGTCCATTTAACATGACTCCTATCTCTTGCCCACTCTGATAAAAGTACACGCCATCTCTTTCCTCAGAAAGTGAGATGGCGTGCATTCCGTCCTCGTTCTCTTCTCCACCTTCTTTTTCCCATGCTAACGCTCTCCTGAAGAAAGCTTCTATCACCTATTAACATAGACACAAGAAAAACAAACGAACTGTACCAAAAAATGTCAGTTGGTCGGAATGTACTCAGTACCCATTTCAGCTGGGGAGTAAAAATAACTTAGAATATGCCGAATGGGGAATCTTTAGCCAAACATGTCCAATCTTAACTCTTCATTGGATTCGGTTTAAACTTAACAGTCTAATATCTGGTTCATCTGTCTAAATAGCAGTCAGTCACGGAAGAGAATTTTCGCAAAATTTAACAATCATCTCATGCACGATATACTTAGCACAAAAAGACTTCCACTTACGGGCGAGTCCTTGTTCTTTTTTAGAGGAACTCCTTTAAACTGTGCAAGTTTTTCCTCGGTTGCGTGACGAGGAAATCTTTTTTGAAGGGATTCCCAGTCCTCTTCACCAGTGAATTTCAGGAAGGCACTCACAACAATTTGCTTCTTTTTTATGTTGTCCGCCGCTTGCCACATCTCTTTAAGCGAAAGCTTCCGTTGGACAACTTTTTGGAGCATGTCCTCTTTGCTTGCTTGCTCAAGGCCCTGGAGTGGCATGCCAACCTTTTGGATGCAAAAGAAAAGAAGAAAAAAAAAGGACAAGAGAATTCTCAAAACGACGACAAGACCTTTTTGTCAGTGTATTTCACAAATTTATCAAACAACTGTACTGAATTATACTGACAATTTGTGTTCAGGGGTTCTCCTGGAAATGCAGTTAAAGTACTTCAAAAAATAATGCTACTTTTTGAACAATTCAAACAAATTCATTCTCAATCCAAAAAAGAAGGTGAAAATCGTTATTCTGGAGATCTTACGCCAGGAAGACGGCAAATTTAACGAGAACAGGGAGCTTATGCAAGAACGACGACAACCACTACAAGAACGCCACAAAACACGAGGTTTAATTAGCAAAAACAAAAGCTCTGCACACCCTGCACGTGCGTTGTACATTTTGGTACATTTCTTTGCCGTCCTCCTCATCCTGACAAGGACGGGAATTGACTAAATTTGAGGTAATGTGGAGGACGTGCAAACCTGACGAAAGATTTTAATTTTTTTCCCAAACAACCACAAAGTTCATGTCAATTTTAGTCCTGCAATGTTGATACACACTTTCCATTCCGAACGACTGATTGGCGGCGGCGGCGTCCTTGCGTAAGCTCGTTAATGTCTCCGGAAAATATAAATTCGTATTACATCAAATCAAATCAAGTTTACGCTTTCAGTTGTGTACAACAGATGTGTCCACTTAAAATGTTATTCGGTTTTTGTGCTATGAAATTGGACGCCAGGATGTACAGGCGCTCCAGACAAAAGCTATCAGTCCATATTCGACCCCATCCACCCCACACGAAATACCACAACACCGGGGGGCTCCCCTTTCTTTCCACGAACAGTGTGTGGGTTCTTTAACGGAAGTCAAGAACACTGAAAGGTTGTAAGATGCGGCCTTTGGTTTTAAATCACCCACGTACAGAGCGCGCAGAGCTATTGTCTTTTTACCTTTGAATATTTTTTTTAATTTTCAGCATTCTCGTTCACGTCGCCGTCATCCTTGCGTTACTTCCTTATTAGCAAGAGAAAGACTTTTTGTGACCACACAGGGCGACAAAGCGTAATTGCTGCGTGTTTTAATGCCATCCGATTATTTGTCATGAAGTATTCCAAGTATACTATGAGGTAATCCAAGCGATCTTGAGGCCATATGTTTCCCCCCAGACGTATGAAGTGTGGTTTCGTTTCCTTATTGAGTACGTATCAACTTATATTCTGTTCTAATTTTGACTCCACATTCTTTTGTGCAGTGAGAAAATTTAACAAGTCATTTGAATTGCAAACAACAGACCAGAAAAGCTAGCAACTTGGGACATTTCACTCGTTAGATTTCTGTCTTAAATAGATTTAGAAGAGATTTTACCACAAAGTAGTGAAATTTACTGTCGCAGTTGTTATCGGAATCCTTACTTCATTGTCCACCTAACAACTGGGTATCGAAGCTGACGAAATTAACACCGGAAAGCATATTTAGGAATACCTTATTTTTTGCCATGTACATAGACTGGCAAGCCCTCTTCCAATTACTGGTACTTGCAGGGGTCTCATCCTCATCATAGTTCTTTCCAGCCATGTGGTATAACCAATGTCCACATGCAGTTACACACTCAAACCATTTCGTTTGAACGCTCCCTTGATTTTCCGTGTTGTATTTTGAAGCCAGACGACGAATTTCCTCATCTGACAGCTTTGAAGAGTATACGTTTACCCATACTTTTTCCAGAGATTTCTTCTCTTTCTCATTAGTCGCTACCACCTGTAGTTCAAGGGTACACTTTGAACAAACATGTAATTTACGTTTTACAATTATGATTATATTGTATCTGCAATAATACGAGAACTTTTTCCATTCATGACTTGCTGTACAAATGAAATTTCATACGTAGCAAACTCGTAACTCATCGTGAAGGGAAAAAAAGACACTTTCTTCTTACCTTTTTTACAGCCGCATGGCGATGAAGACCACCAATTAACTCTAGTTTTGCTCCTCGTATCAAGTTCTTATCCGCCTCCATGTCTTCCCGTGCGACGTCTGCTATGGCCAAGCATGGTTGACCATTGCATATCATTGAAGGGTTGGCCTCTATTTCTCGCGCGATGCTGTTAACTCTTCTTTCGTTCAAGCGTCTGTCAAGCCACTTCAGAGGACATTCGCGCAAAGTTCTCAATTTTAGATTATAATGACCTGTAAGTTGAAAAGGGACAAAACACCTTCATTAGACAGGAAACAGAAAACAATTTTGCCAGTGATTGGCAATTAGAGATGAGAGGATGCAAGGGTTGGCAGGCCGCACATCCGTACCGACGTGAAACCTTGTATAGACCTTTTATAATTTTGCTCTGACGAGCATGTCTTTTAAGGATTTTCCTTTCACGTAAGAAATGATAGGTGGTTCTTTAAAAATTTGGCGAAGTAACGGTTGGTTTTGTATAAGATTCCATTTTTCCATTAGAACTTCTTTTAAAGTAGACACTGAGGGCTGGTACTGTATAACAAAAGGCAATATTTCTTTTCTCTCATTGTTGTGTTTTAGGAGTGCACTCTCCCTCTCTGTGAACTTAATATCTGATAGAAGATTTTCTACTAGAGTTTGTGGGTAACCTCTGTCAATAAGTCGTTTTTTGAAATTTGAAATGTTATCCTCAAACGTAGTTTCTGAGGAGTTTGTTCGTAGGATTCTTAAGGCTTCCCCTTTGACAAATACACTTGGTGGGTGATAAGAGGTGAAATGTGTGTACTGGAATGTTTCCGTTTTTTTAAAACGTGTCTTTACATCAAGGATCGATTTTTCGTTGAATCTTGTGCCTTTGTATATAATTGTGTCTAAAAACACAGTCTCAGTGTCGAATATTTCGGCCGTGAATTTATTAGTAGGGTGATGTAAGTTTGCTTCTTTGATAAAAGTTTCGATGTCTGGTTTACTTATGTCCCATAGGGAAAAGACATCATCTATGTAGCATTTCCAGACTGTAGGTTTAGAGACGCTCTTGCTTAGAATCCCTGTTTCAATGTGTGCCATGAAAATATTGGCAAATGAAACTGCTGTCTTTGTGCCCATTGCAGTGCCATGGGTTTGTAAGTAGTGCTTTCCATTGAACTGGAAAGAATTTTCTTTCAGTATTAGTCTAAGCATTTCACGTAGATAATGTGTAGGGATAGGAGGGCTGTCTTTGTAGAAGTTTTCATATGGTTTACAGACAACTTCAATACCCTCGTTCTGTGGTATATTCATTTACATGCTTGTGACGTCCATCGAATCAAGAAATGTTCGCTTTTTCACCTATGTCTTTTCAATAAAGTTTATAAAGTCGGTGGTATCTTTAAGGTAAGATTTCTGTGTTTTTGATATTGGTTGTAGTAATGTATCAACAAAAGAGGAAATTCTTTCTGTGGGGCCATCGCAGCTGGAGATTATTGGTCTTCCTGTAATGGTTGGCTTGTGAATTTTCGTTAGAGTGTAGAACTCTGGTATTCTAGGTGGGTTAGGTGTTTTCTTGTCATGTCATCAATATGTTTTTCATGGTGAAGATTCATGATTAGGGGTAAGGCCTTGTTGTGTGTTTCTATCACCATGGGTTCGGGGAGAGGTCTCTAGTTATGTTCATCGTCGATTTGTATTTGACCCTCTCTTATTTTGTCAGTTTTGTTCATGACTACTGTAGTCCTTTCCTTGTCTGCTTTTTTAATGTTAATGTCAGTGTTTTTCTTTAATTCTATTAACGCTTGGTGTTCTTTACGTGACAAGTTGCATTTTGGCTTTGTTATTTCTATCTCTGCGAGGTGTGATTTAACTTCTTCCAGATAACTCTCGAGGGCTACTGATGGTTGAACTGGTGGGTTCCAGTTGGATTTTACAAAGAAAGGGTGAATTTCCTTGTTTTTACGGTGGAACATATATTTAAGGCACATTCGCCTTGCAAATTGTTTGAAATCCAGTAGCAATTGTGGTCGTATTTTGTTTTTGTTTATAGTTTTGCTGACTGGTATGAATTTGAGACCTCAAGAGATTAAATTAATTTGTGCGTCAGTTAGTGTGTTTTCCGAGAGGTTCTTCATGTATTTAACCCCTGTCGCATTTTGAGAACTGACTTTTTTCTCGGAAGACTTTTTTCTTCTTTCTTTGCATGTAGCAGTTTTCCTTTGTATTTTTTTAGAGAATGATTTCCCTTTAGTTGCGTTTGACCCACCCGCAGTTTTGTTCAAACATTTAACAGGCACATATGAGTATTTTTCACAATTTTTATTCTGTGACATTGTCAAGTTTAGACATAAGGTTGTCGTACTGTTCTTTTGACCATCATCTGTGCGATCTTCAATGTTTGGTGACGTCACATGTCATGTTTTTAGCCTTTCGTATCTTTTTTGACAGAGACGTTTTAATGGGGATGCTCCCCACTGAAGAATAAAATCGTCTGGCATTAGACAGTAAAGGAAGGTTGGGTTCCCAATTTCAGTATTGGAGATTGGGGTTTTTCTCAGGGAGTGGCTCAACTAATTTTGTCCGTGATTGTAGTAAACGTTTTAATTTTAACTTCTCTGATTTCGGGGTAGGGTCTATTTGGGTTAACTATGCCGCCTTCACTTCGATTAAATCGATCGGCTGCGTTTCTACCTTTTGTTTTCAAACTTTTGTTTTCAAACTTTCCTATGTAAATTCATTCAGTTTTTTGCAGTATCATTAATGTATTTGTTGATGATATACATGTAATGCAGACCACAGAATTACCTCTTTCTCTTCATCGCTGTCATCTGTAAACAAAACAAAGCCGCACTCCCCAAATAGGATAGAATCAGTTCTAACAGGTTTGTGGCATAGGTGCTAGGTGGCAACAACAACACGTGGTTTTTTGTTTTGTGTTTTTTTTTTTTTTTTTTTGTGGGGGGGTGGCAGGTGCAGAAAAAACAGGTCACAGTTCACTGTTTAGCAATACTATAAAACAATCCGAAACATTAATTAAAGCAAACGTTAAGCCTAGACTAAGCATATTATTACATTTTGTTAAGGGTTTGGGTTGTTTCAGAATTGGTGAAACAACAACCTGTGTCCAGTGTTTTGTATCTGTGCATTTTTGCGTGTAACAATATCATTGCCACTGTTCCTGAGAATCTTACTGCTCGGTATATCACTGATGCTACTTTTTTAACTTCTCAAGTCCAACCAACAATAATTATTGTCAGTTGAAGCCATACACAAACACTTAAAATGCTTCTATAATTAGAAAGGTAGTACAGAAGCAATAATTGCTGCATGATAAAATAAGCAAAAGTAATCTCCAATGACATTTCTCAATTCTTGATGAAATATTCTTTTAATTGTCGTAAAGAATCGGCAAAATGTTGTTACCATTGAATTGAAAAATGATGACACAGAGTCATTGAAACATACTTTCCCTGATTTTTATAGTAAAGCAATTGTACGAAGGGCTTCGACCTATACAGTGAATTTGAGTGGTTTTTTGAATTAATTTGTCATAAGCTTCTGTGACGTCAAATGAAGAGTATCTCCAACTGGGCAAGGGAGAGGAACAATAAAGAAGTTTTGTATTTATATAACCGTACATAGACTGTAGCCCTGAGCCTCTTAAGTTAATTTTCCACTTGTAAAAAGCAGGCTTCACTGGCCATAGTATAGTTAACTCACCATGACAAGTATTCCTTTGTTCATCATCATCATCGTCTTTGCTTCCTTTCTCAGTAGAAATCACGTCACTGGCTGAAGATAGGAATGCTGTAAATGGAACAGATAATTACCTTTTCGTGGTAAATAAACAAAAGATGAACTAAGGACAGCTCATTTGAGTGAAAAAGTTACTCTGTACTAAGGCAAGAACTTGATGACACAGACTGAAAGGTTTGGGCATTCAAACCGCGTAGTATTGTCAGCACTGCACACTGGGCATATCACATGGAAGCAAAGTCAAGTGAAGGCAAGCCCAAACTGTTCATTGATTTTCTTTTACCTCA
>NC_090871.1:31002429-31019929 GCF_036669935.1 Montipora foliosa | reverse complement strand
CTTGTTGTAGCATTAAAATCCAGATACATGAAAGTCGATTTAAGGGAGGATTTGCATGGAGAAGTTGGAACTGGTCTTTTCCTTTTTTATTAACAAAGTAAATGAAATATTAACCTCCAATGCTTGTCTTGTCTCCAATCAAGGCCATAGCTATGGACACAGCCAGGGATTTGCTAGAAACAGGCAATCCATAGGCCATAACTAGAGAAGCCCCATCGTAATGGATTGCTAGTTCCTCATAATGCAAGGCAAGACCCATGCCTCCAATAGCGAGTACATAAACTTGTGCTCTATTTGAATTATCTCTCTCAACACATTCCCTCTGTCAAGGTTATCATCATCTGAAACAGGAGAAAATCTCTGTTCATTGAACTATGATATCGACCACTTTCTTTAACACAGAAATGCAGGAATAACTGAATGCCACTTTGAAACATGTTGCATTATGGCTACGATTCTTATGGCCCTTTTTTACCCACTTACAGTATAAATTATGTAGCCGCACCCTGGTCAGAGTTTTTCTCTGTCCTTGTGTGGGCCCATTTCCATCAGTAGGGCTAACGCTCACATGGTTCATATGGGATAGAAATCTAGCACTTCACATTACACTCTATTCAGTTAACTCTGTACCTAAAATATGCAGATGACATCATTTAGCTGATTGACCTCATATGCATGGTAATTTTGTTAGCCTGCATTACAGTATCAAATGACTAGCACACAAACCTTTCATATTGATCACAGGTAAAGGGGTCAACTCACTGCCAAGGACAGCATATGGTGATTCACTTCATTTACTCTCACTGCAACTCCATTAATGTTACGAGCATGGAGGTTTGACTCCAGAACTCATGTAGGGGGGTCACTACGCTGTTGTAGCCTAACACACTAAAAACAACAAATGTAACATATGTTGAGGAAATGTCAAACAGTTAAGGATCGGCGTAACATAACAGGGAAAAGGGAAACAATAACTTAAGATCTTTGATCATGAGTGGGAACTACATACTAAGAATCCAGAAAACCAATAATTAATACCAACTCAGTCTGTCTCTCTCTATCAACTGTTATTATGGCAGCAATGACCATATACATTTACTCTTTTAAAAACCAAAAGAAAGACCAAATACATTTAGACTGCTCACAGTCCCTTCTGAGTTAATCGAACTACCCGCTTTGGTCACGCATGTACTTAATTGAACAATCCCCAGAGGGCCTCTTCAGGGCCAAGGAAACAATAAATAAAAACAACAGAACACAGCAACAACTTTTAAGAATTCCAACTGGCCGGAGGCAAACCAGTTTTCTATTTACAAGTGCAGACAAGAAGTTGAACCAGGGACTACCAGGTACAAATTCAACAAGTGGTCAGAAGGAGTCTTGCACCCGGGAACTCCAGATCTCAGGTGCCAAGCATCCTCACCACTGGGAGGCACTGCCTGGAGAATGGAGATTCGTGATTGAGCAAAGATATAGGGACAGCACGATCTTCTGTAACCGACGTGTTCAGAATCTGCAAATCTAATTAGTGAACGTGATGACAGATGGTTCCGCTTCTTATTGCTAATGTAAATGAACACTAAATGACATGGTAATAATTATCTATGTGCATGTCGAATTTCGTCAAGTATTCGGCATGGAAACCGCAGAAAAACTACTGTACTTCGACGGTGTGATGTTCCGGACAAATTCTTGTTTAGAACGGACGAGTCATCATCTATCGTTAAATCACTAAAGTCAGATTACAGAGCTTGTTTGAAGCCATGTCCTTCAAAAAATTCCCCTTCTCGAAAACTACCGATAATCATTTGACCAAATCTGGTGTTAGGTGATGAGGCAACAAGCAACTATTGTCACGATCTATGGCGTCTGATTTGGGTCACTTGTATCCTTTGAGATTACAAAGCTCTCATAAAAAATGGTCTTTCTGAAACCAATTGGTAGCGCAACAAAAACTTACTTGCCCGACTTGCCCGATAGGAGAGCTTCGAACACAACTTGCTGTTCTTGTTTGGGTTCAATGTGTTAGCCTCTTGATTGAACCGCAAAAGCAATATCATGCTGCTCTTTTCCCAGGGGAAATTAAAGACAGATTGAGGTGTTAAAATGTTCACTTTGCAATAATTTCTATGGAATTCACCACTTGCCAATTTCAAATTTCAAGACCTCTCCTGATCATTATGTTAACTTTGAACTGAAAATGGGCCAGAGTATATAAGCTTTCTATAGCCCTTGCTACAGCAACAACCGAGACATTCATAATTTGCAACAAGGTCAAAAATACCTTTATTGCTTTGATGCAATATTAATAACGACTAAAAGTACTGTGTAACGACGCCGTAGTTACTAATACGAGGAATGACCTAAAATGATGTAAAATGACCTACGATAACATACTCATTGTAGGTCACTCTAGGTCATTTTAGCGTTTTTCAGATCATTTTAGATACCGTTTTAGCTCATTTTAGATCATTTTAGATACCGTTGTAGCTCATTGTGGGTCATTTTTGATCATTTTATGTCATTCCTCGTTTTAGTAATTACGATAAGGACACTAGGTGTAATGTTTGTCGCTTTTCTACAGAACCTAGCTATCAGCTATGTATTAACCAATTTTATACTGCTAACTTTGGTATCAAAAAGGATAAATGCAGGGAATACAATTTAACATAACTTCTAAAATTCCTCAAAGGCAGGTGGGAGGGGGTTTTACAACCCCCTCAACAACTTTACTCCTTGTATTTTGTCTTTTATCATCATCAGGTAGCTTTTCTGATGGGTTTATGCCAAACAAACACTGATTAAAATAAAATTGAAATGGGCATAAGAAAGAGATTACTACCACATAATTTGTCACACACCTCCTCTATCTCTTGCTTAAATTGAGCCAAACAATTAAATAGTTTTCAGCATTTTCTGGACGATACACTTCTCAAATTAATGTGTGTTAACAAAATTTATTTCTCTCATGCACAAACAAGAAGTTGGGTTAGAGGAAGAAGGTCACACCATCCTTTCCAACTATACATATTCAAAAGGACTAACCTCCACGGGAAACAAGCACTGTGGGTTGGTCTCCTTCAAGTAGGCATCACACAGCCTCTTGAAATAGGCAGGCAAGTATTGTTCTTTGGACGGCACAGTTCACAATTTCTTGAATGCACAATGCCGCTCTGCGTAGACATGTCCCTCCATGTGAGATAATATTGCATGCTAAAACGGAAAGAATAAAATAATATTGAATATGCATTCGAGAAGTGTTTTAACCGCAAAGAACCCTCTCATGTATATCTTAGTTGAGACCCAACAGCACCACAATTGAACAAAAATTGCCAATCAACAAATTGATTGAAACTTGATCAGTCTATTGTAGAGACTTTCTGGATTCGATTCAAAATGGCGCACAGGGCATCCACAAAAGTCGCCCCTGCTGAGAATTAGTAGGGCCCCGCCCTCAACAGCTTGAGAAATTTCCACTTTTTGGCAACCCAAAAAAAGTGATTATTTGTTATAATTAGGCTATATTTCGTAAGTATATTGTGCTTTATGAAGCTTTAATATGACCTTTTGATATTCGCTCTTTTGATAAAAAGTTACGTCTGGCTTGCCTGTGGATAAACCAGGCGGGACTCGTGGGATGTTCGAAGAACGTTTAATCACTCCCCACATGAGTTCACTGAGTGTTCACGGTTTATCATGCCTACAAACCATTGAAAAGGTCTATTTCTTTAACTATTCAAAAATTTATTGAATAATTTCATACTGCTGATACATACACACGACTGAAAAGTTTGTCACTGGAACAAACCAGGTTCCCTTTTTGAGGTAGTAGCTGATTTCTCCATTCAGTTCCGTCAACGTTTTGCCCCCGATTTGTGATTCCTGCTGGTTGTATGATTGAGTATTTGACTCATCAGGACTTTCTTTTGCGACGGTCCCTCCTTGGCCGACATGTTCTCTCCTTGAGTATCTAGAAACTTGTGAGATTCTCTTACAGGCCCTGTTCGCAATTATCGGAAGATAAACAAAACACCATTCATTCAGTCGACACTCCCTCGTATTCTGGCAAATTGAGCATCACTTAGAAACAAAGGAAACCATGCAAGGGGATGCGACGAATAAACAGGCCTTCGTGTGTAAGGGATGTTAAAAAAGGAGTGGTTCTTCATGGGCGGGGTCAATAAACCTTATGTGCAACGTTAAGTTCTTTCTGAAATTTGAAAGATCCTCCTGATTTTTTCCTTGACATTTCTGTAGAAATGTCGACTATCCTGCTTTTTTCTGGTATGATGTCATGTTTCCCAGAAAAAAATCACAAGTCTCTCATTCGTGCCAGTATGATCTATCAACTCTTTCTATGTTTTACCAAATCCAGACTGGACGTTGATAACAATATTTTTATTATCCTCAGAAATTTGAGTATGCCTTCTCTAAGAATTTCATGACCTTGAAGCGTTCAACTCTCGTTCGAGTTTAAAAACTTCGTTATTTGGATGTAGTTTCTTTTGCGTGCAGTTTCGACCTTATTTTTAAAATTGGCGTCCAAAAACTCCCAAGCTTTGTTCCAAGGAAAAGAGTTGCAAGTTACGGGCAGTCACTTTAAGGTCATTTGCTTCAGCTTCTCTTTGATGCTCATTTCAAAAATACGCGGTTGGACACAACCTGTGATACCTCACGTTTTTACTCACCTGCTCTCCAAGCTACAGCTTTAGAAACAGCAATTGTCGGTACCAATAACCTGTCAACCTATCAACATAGTGTAAAAACATTGATCTGGTTGTGGGTGTGTGGGCCTCAGTGTCGGTGGATCATATATACATACCACCTCTTTACGAAAAATTTACAGTTAGATATTCGTGAACACCATCCTAGATGAAGGCTCCCAAAGCCTATAGATCGTTTCTCTTGATATTGACCCGTCTCTTACTGAGCAAAAGCCTTTGGGTTCGAGCAATGTGGAAATAGACAAAAACACCGACTCATGTCATGGGATTCAAACAGTGCTTTTTTGTATTATTTTCCCTTCTCGTATTAAGGTCACATTTGAGCAGTGAATACAACCTAAGCAATGCTGAGGAAGTTACGAAGTACATTAATAAACTGACTGGCAATTTTGTAAAGGATCCCGCAAGTACAGTTTTGCGATGTCGTTCATCCTCCAGCTTCAGTGGCAGGCAAAACACATAGAGATTTTTTACTACCCAAGGTGTTATTATGGAGTCCTCAGGAGCAGCACGCTGCCTGCTCTTTGAAATGTCCTATCCACACTGATGTGGTTTTGAGACCCAGGCAATGGACAAATAATCTTGACAGGAACAAAGAAAAGAGACTGCGGCTAATATATGACCTTTTTGCAAATATTATTCTTGTACAGAGAATTTACCTGTGTCAGCAAGGAAGAAAGACGCATAAACTTTTTGCAGCCTCTCCTGATTTGCTGAACAGTGTACTGGAAACAGCAAGAGAGCTATTTCCCGTGAAATTATATCAAAGAAGTGGATGCTCTAAACGACTTATTTCTTACATAAAGAACATGATCACACAGGGTGTGAACTTTCTGAAAATCAGCGAAGGAATTGTAGGTCTAAATCATGAACATCATACAAGACTTGAAGAAACTTTCAATGCAGCCGTAAGAGATGGACTAGCGAAAGGCGAAGCATTTGATTTTGAAGACTTCTATTCAAACGACTTGTTTGCATTTCCTAGCAATGATCAACTTACAAGGATACTTTTCGACGATTTCAAGTGGTACAAAGGTTTCTATGCTAGTGAAGTGTTAGGGACTTCTGCAACATCAGTTTGATGTGACCACACGTTTAAAATAAGTAAAAATATAGGAGTCGTTACTGAAGGAGAAGAGCAGAAATTTCTAACAAACTTTAAAAACTTGTTCATCATTTTAAACGAAAACGGTCAAATTCTGGACTGGAGATTGACAAAGTCGACTGCATTTCAAGAAATCGTTGATCTTCTTTTGAGAGATTGAGAGATTGAGTAAAAAAAACATTCACTTGCCTTGATAGCTATCGACGACTGTTGTAAGAACAGAAACAAGTATCAATCTGTTTTTTTCCAAAAGCTCAAATTAAATTGGATATTTTTCACGCATGCCAGCGTGTACTTAGAACACTTGAAACTGTCAGTCTGTTCTTAGACACCAATTGGGAGAGAAATTTGGATTAGTTTTCAGACACAGCACCGATCTTGGGGAAAATCGGCTGATGGTTACTCCTGATCCACTGGAAATTGAAGCCAATCTAGATCGCTTACTTGAAAGATGGAGGAATGTCCCTTCTTCCTGTTTAACAGAGGCGACATTTAAACAAATTGAGTACATCCGTGAACACATTAAAAAAGGATGCCTTTCTGGAATACCACCCGGATTTGGAACCGAACGAAATGAGCAACTGCATAGGCTATTAAACAGATCACTATTAACAGGTGTGACAAGAATCAGTCTAGAATTAGCTGTCGCATTATTAACAATGCTTTTTTACAGTTATAGCAACAAAGCATCTTCTTGTTTGCAACACCAGTGTAACTCTAAAATAAAATGCGTAAAGCCTGTACGAAGAAGACCTTTCCTTACTGATAATGACTTAAGTTCGCGTTGGTCGGCATTTAAAACAAAAGCAAATCACAATACTGAGGAAACTGTATGCGACAAGGGAGCACCAACGGACACAGGAACAGGTAAAGGTCTCGACCACTTGCTGATTGCAGAGTCCATCAAAGATGTTTGTTCTGAAACTGTTGCAGAATCCGTACTTAAGGCCGCAATTTTGGCTTCGCGGATAATGACAAGTCTATCAAATGACAATGTTAATAGATTTTTTCACACTGATGATCTTTTGTTGATTGCAGACAAACCTCAAAGTTTAAATGTGCATCACATTTTCTATGATAACAAAAGCAATAACGGCAAAACGAACCCCACAATAACGGAACACAGGACGCGCCTTGATAGAAACTTAGCTGGTTTTAATCTGAAGATGGACGCTATAGCTAAGGACGGTGACTGCGCATTTCGCAGCGTAGCAAGGATGCTAAGGAGCACCTTTTCCAGTGAGGATAAAGAAATATGGCAGCATCTTATAACACTTGATCTTCTCAAAAATTAAGAGGAAGACATTAAGATACTACGTAATCTCTTTGCAGATGAAATTTTGAAAGAAAATGATGAATTCATGGCGTTTGTTTCCGATCAAGATCGAGACTCGCTTGCTTTGACAGCTGAAGAATTCAGGCAAAACGGCGTATTTGACAGGTCACTAGGCGATGTAGTAATGAAAGTCTGTGCCTGTATCCTCAAGCTCCCTATCGTGGTTGTGACGTCAAACGAGAACTATCGTTATCTGCGATTTCTACCTGATGATCCAAAAACGATCTTATACATTTATGTGGCATTTCATTATTATGGTGCTGGGCATTATGATGCTACCACAGCATTGAAAGGTCGGTAGACTTAAGTCGTGTTCTATTGGGATCAATCGTTTCACCGGAAGCGGTTTTGGTTGATTTTGTTGAAGTTCGCAGTATTTATAGATTTGTTTTAAGTTCGCAGTAATTCTCAGGTCTCATTTATTTTTTTGGAAAAGTCTAGCTAAGAAGTTTTTTGGGGAAATTTACACCAAACACAAAAACTCTGTGCCTGCTAACAGATCAGCAGAAGGTACCCACCGTATTTAACAATTTCAACCAAAGTACTGGTCAAGTAAACCAGTCAGAAATGTTTGCCCCCAATATAGCATGAAAAATCCCAACCAAAATGGTCGATCACAATAGAAGACGACTTCATTGTCTCAATTTCCATATATATATATATATATATAACCAAAAAATGGGTAGAAGTCCTCATCAACTTAAAAGTGCTCAATAGTTGAACTACATTAATAATTAATTGGTAATGCAAGAGTGAGGTTATTTGGTCATTAAATCGCTACTCTGAGTTTCATGCTCCATACGGAGCAATCTTCAGGCAACTGCCAGAAAAAATGGTCACAATCAAAGATATTTGAAAATACAGAACAATACACAATAGATGCTAAGTTTGTTGCGTGACGTGTCACACGGGATCTTTATCATTAACTAAGTGAAAACATTTTTCAAGAGGAATTTCCTAGCATGTCTACAACCCTGCACGCCAAGAGATCACTGTTGTTCAGTGACAATTGCCTCTGGGAGAAGAAATCAGCAAACAATCAATTCGATGTCACCATGGGATCTTTCGATAGAGCTGAAACATGTGAATTGGTTGGATGCTACCTTTTGTCCCTCCTCACCAAGAAGTATGGCCAAAACATCGGCTTATACCGAGACGACGGACTTGCAGCCTTCAACGCGAAGCCACGGGAAATGGAGAAGATTAAGAAAGGGATATGCAAAGTATTCCGTGACAACGACTTGAAGATCACAGTAAAAGCAAACACCACCAAGGTCAACTTCTTAGACGTCACGCTTGACCTCAGAAGTGAGAAATTCTACCCTTACATGAAAGAGGGTAACATCCCATTACATGTCCATAAAGAATCCAACCACCCACCATCCATCCTGAAGAACATTCCCAAATCTATTTACAAAAGACTATCTGAAATATCATTGGATAAAGAAAGCTTCGATAGCGCTAAAGGCGTCTATCAAGAAGCACTTAACAAAAGTGGCTACCACTATAATCTGTCTTTCACGCCGAGCCAGGAACCCTGTCCGCAAAACTCTAGACGAAGAAATATTCTGTGGTTTAACCCGCCGTATAGCAAGAGCGCGGCAACAACCGTCGGGAAATGCTTTCTTTCACTTATCGATAAGCATTTCCCTAAATCTAACCTCCTTCATAAAATTTTTAACCATAACACACTAAAATTAAGTTACAGCTGCATGGGTAACATCGAAAAAATAATATCTAATCATAAAAAAGCTGAACTCAACAAATTGACGTGCACCAATAATGAAAAGAAAAACCGTAATTGCTGGAAACCCAACTCGTGCCCTATGGATGGAAACTGCAACGCGGAAAATGTCATCTACCAGGCTGAAGTCACCACTAACACCACAAAGGAAACCTACATCGGACTTTGTGACACTGCTTTTAAATTAAGATACAGAAACCATACATGTTCATTTCGTAATAAGCGGTACAAACATGCTACCGAGCTTAGTAAGTACATATGGAGCTTAAAAGATCGGAACATTGCATATCACATTAGATGGCGGAAAGTGAAACAAGCTACGTCTTATTCGAATGTAACTAAGAGATGCAACTTATGTCTGAGGGAGAAATTTTTCATATTGCGCAGGCCAGAAATGTCAACTCTCAACAGGAGAAGTGAGCTTGTATCGGGTTGAAAAATGTTTTTACTTAGTTAATGATGAAGATCCCGTGTGACACGTCATGCAACAAACTTAGCATCTATTGTGTATTGTTCTGTATTTTCAAACATCTTTGATTGTAACCATTTTTTCTGGCAGTTGCCCAAATAACCTCACTCTTGCATTACCAATTATATATGTATATATATATATATATATATATATATATATAATTAGTGGATGATCAATTTCGTAAGGCCTCAACCATACCCAGAAGTGATCTGCTTACGACTCGTGCCAGATCTAAGAAGAAATTATTTCCATTTGTGACCACATTTAATCCAAATCTACCTGATGTAGGTCGCATCATCAGCAAACACCTAGCGATTTTGGCATCCAATCTTAAATTAAAAGAGCTTTTTCCTCCAAATTCCATCATAGCATCCTTTCGAAGATCTAAAAACCTTAGGGAATTGTTGGCGCCATCTCGTTATGGCCCCAACACTGAACGCGGAGAGATTGTTGAGGCTAAGGGTTGTTTTAAGTGTAAAAGAACAAGATGCGATCTCTGTCGCAACTTCTTAGTTGAATCAAATTCTTTCCTAAGTTTCAAACAGGTAAAAGTTACAAAATACGATCAAAACTTTCTTGTGACTCCACGAACATTATTTATTTGGCTTCGTGCAAGAAATGTCGCCTGCAATACATTGCTTCTACAACAACTGACTTCAGAGTTAAATTTCGCAACCATAAGTCTGCTATGGTCACTAAGAAAAAGACGTGAGGTAGCGGTACATTTCAACACATGATTTAAGCAACTTCTCATTCCAATGTATTGATCAAGTGCAGGAGACTGTCAACAACTCATGCGGCATCGAGAAACTCCTTACCACTGAAGAGGCATATTGGAGTGCACAGTTGTTTTCTTTAGCACCTTTTGGCTTGAATAGGCGTCAGGAATTTCACTCAAAAAAAAGAATAAACTACAATTAACGTTGAGATCACATGTAAATTGGGCAGGGGCCCCCATCTGGGAATTTATTACAATATTGCTGTTTAAAGGGCCCAGTTCGGGGCGCCTTTTGTGCCCGGTCACGGCATGGTTTCAGGGGCTCTGATTAGGAATTTTGTTTTATCTCTCGCCATTTCATTTGTAACGCTAGCTCCTTTACATTCTCAAGTGGACTCGACAGCTTTTTCTTTTTTCTTTTCATTTTATTTGTATGTTTGTATTCTTTTATTTTATCTTTCGATTTGGTTTTCCCCGTGGGTTTGTTTCATATAGTCATCGGTTTCACGCATAGTCATTACCGATTGTTCATCACTTGTTAATTTTTTGCGAATATGTGTTATCACGCCCTGTTATATAATCATCTTTGTAATGTTTTGTTATCTTTTATACTGTAAACTTATTTAAGGAAATTGTAATTCACTATTCACTTGCACTGTAACTGATGAATGTCACAGACCGAAACGTTTTTTATTAAATTTTTTATCATTTTTAGAATTTTTACTGTATATATTTTCCTTCGCTCGAAGTTGTCTGTGCTCGTTCTCTATAACAATTTTAAATTATCTTCTCGAGGTTTTGTCTGTGAATCCTTTTGGATCCTTCTGGCGCAGCATCTCTGTTGGCTCGAAGCATTTTAACTTATTATATATATACACATATATATACATATGCATATATATATACATATACATATACATATACATATACATATGTATGTATGTATGTATGTATGTATATATATATATCTATATATATAACTGCATATCTATATATATATCTAACTGCAGACAGTGATATCGTAAGACTTTATTCAAAAACCAAATAAAAAATATTTACAAAATTACTCAAGACAAGGGGCTACAGCTAAAAGAGAAATACAAGCTTATCAGCACGGACTATACATACAGCTGGATGAACCCAGATGGAATTAAACTTAGCCTGAGAAAAGCGATGAAAGTCAACTTGGATCCTACGTTTAACATCAGCAATAATAAACTTAGCGATAGCTCTAGAGTCCTCCGTACCCTTGTGAAAGGTAGCCTTATTACGAAATTTCCAAATACCGCACAGAATCAACTTGATGATGTACAAAAGCAGACGCAGGCACTTCCTTTCGGGCACCTGGAATTGGTAAAAAAGCACGAAGGGGCAATTGGGAACGAAGGGGGCTGACAAAAGCGCAGATAACATAGGGACAAAACGAGACCAGACCAATTTAACCCTACGGCAAGCCAAGAAACAATGATCAATGGTTTCTAGACGGGCGCATAAAGCACAGCGAGGCAAGCGAATATAGCCCCAGGTGTGGAGAGAACGTCGCACCTTAACGGCACGGAGGGTAATCAACCATGCAAGATCATTGTTATAGTTCTCAGTAAATGAATCGCGGATCAGACCCCAATGCCGAGAAAGGGAAAACCGAGAGTGGGCGAAACCTGACCAGAGGGCAGGGAAAATCGGGATGGTGCAGAAATTCGCTAGCCAAACCTTGTAAAAGGCGTGAGACGTGTAAGTAAACCCAGGAGGTAAATCAGTGGCCTGAAAGGAAGAAAGGACACTCGCATAAAAGGCAGTGGGGCGGGCAGCGCTTGGGGTTAGGTTATCGCGCAGCCCGGCCCACTCCGGTCGCAAAGGAGCTAACACAGAGCCACAAAAATACTTAGCAAGGTAAAAACCCTTAGAACTAGAATCGGACACGGAAGTAACTAAAGCCGCAAGGCGCGGCCCTGGCAAGAAAAATCCTTTAAACCCAAACCTCCACTATCAACAGAACAAATAAGCGATTTACGAGCTACAGTCTCTAATCAAGCGCGCCACAAAAAGGGCCATATCAGACTATTAAGTTTACTATAAACCCATTTAGGGGGTACTAAAACGCGCGACACATGGAGCAACTTACTTAACGCTAATATGTTCAAAATAAGGACCTTCCCAATAAAGGACAAGGATCGCGACTTCCATCTAGAAAGAGTTTTGTCAAGTTTGGACAACCGCGGTTCCCAATTATCGCGCTCAACGTCAACAGTACCGAATTATACGCCTAAAATCTTCATTTTCCTAACCCAAGTGAGACCAAGTGGCTTGTCAAGGCGGTCTTTCCAGGCACCAAGCCACATGGCCTCAGTCTTGGACAAATTAAGCTTCGCACCAGAGCCATGCTCGTAAAACGCGATCGCGGCAAAAAGTGAGAAAAGGGAAGAATCTTTTTTGACAAAGGCCGTAGTATCGTCAGCATACTGACCGACCTTACACTGGACACCACTAGCCCCCGGCAAGAGAAAGCCTTCGATCACTGGAGAGTCCCTAATACGGCAGGCTAAAACTTCAACGCAGAGAACATATAGCATGGGGGACAGGGCGTTGCCCTGCCTGACCCCCCGTAGCAAAGGAACAGAATCGGCAAGGAAATCGTTAACTAGGATACGCATATAAGCGCCGTTATACAAAGTGAAAATCCAGCTACAGAAGGAGGGCCCCAAAACTGAAGTGTTCTAAAAGATTCATCAGAAAGGACCGATTAATGCGATCGAAGGCTTTCTCCTGGTCTAAAGAGATGAGAATACCTGTCTCGCCGGTTCTCTCAATAAAATCGAGTGTGTCGCGAAGAAGAGCCAAATTAGAAGAAATAGATCTACCTGGAACAGAACATGTCTGATCAGGGTCTACAATAGACCCCAACACTTTTTTCAAACGGAGGGAAAGGGCTTTTGAACAAATCTTATAATCCACATTCTGTAAGGAAATGGGGCGCTAGTTTTTTAGATTTCTACGATCATCTTTCTCATGAACAAGACGTGTAACACTCGATTTCATAGATTCACACAGCTCACGATGGGCGAGAGACTCATTAACTAAAAGGGGCCCCAAGAGGGACCAGAATGCAGAATAAAACTCAACAGTTAAGCAGTCAGAACCGGGCGTTTTGTTTCTATTACAGAGACGAAGGGCCTCGGATACCTCGTTCAAAGAAAGAAGACCCTCGCATGATTCGCACTCAGCATCTGATAACTGATGGGTAACGTGCTCAAACAAATGGGATTGGGCTACAGGCTCAATTGGCTCTTCAGAAAATAGGGACGAATAAAAACTCTCGTGAGCTTGAATCATGTCAGGGAGGGAAAAAACCTCTTGCCCCTCAGAATCAAAGACAGAGGAGACGGAGCCTTTCTCGTGTCTCTCATTTTCAAGACTGAGAAAGAAACCAGAGGGAGACTCCCCCTCTTCTGCCCACTTAACCCTGCTGCGAATCTTAGAACCCTCGAGCTCGGAATCTAAAAGCGACCGCAGAGCAGCCTCTGAAGTCAGAATTTCAGGACTAGCAGAAACATCGCCCAAAGCCAAACGATTCTTCAGGCAAATAAGCGATTGGTTAGAAAAACCTTCTGGGACGAGAGTAAACGATGTCTACGACGAGAAAAGGCGATCGCAGTGAGCTTAATGTCAGACTTTAAAGACTCCCAAAAATCGCGGTGAGAAGCAAAGCAATGCCGAAAGGCCAGAAACTGCTCAATTAAATCCGAAATCTCTAAACAAAAGGAATCGTCATCGAGGAGAGAATTGTTAAACTTCCAAGCTCCCGGGCCTTGCAGGGGGAGAGCCGCAATATCATAGTCTAAAATAACAAAGTCATGATGTGAGGAAACGCATGGGAGAATATCGCACCTAGTGACTTGATTACACAGAAGCCACGGGACCAAAAATGTATCCAGTCGGCTGGCAATTGAATGGTCTGGGCTGGACCAGGTGAACTGCCTGTCTCGGGGATGCAAAAGACGCCAAGCCTCACGGAGGTTACAGCGAGATTTTAGGTCCGAGAAGCCGGAGTCGAGGGAAACCGACCTACCCAATTTGTCAAGGGCCAAGTCAAAACAATTCCCCCCCAATCAGGAGCTGGGAGTTTGGAAGAAAAAAGGACGGGACCGACTGAAAGAAAATCTTTCTCTCAGCCGGAATCGTTGGCACATAAAGGTTAACTAGATTAAGATTGAAATCGTCAAACTTAACAAGTAAGCTGAGAATGCGCCCACTTTGGTCCTTCTGCCAAACAGAAACATTATTACGAAAAACATCAGAACATAAGATAGCTACCCCCGCTCTCCTCCCGACAGCAGGGGCCCAGAAGCTGGGGCCCGGCCACGAAGAGGAGAAGGAGCGCAGAACAGCGTCATTTGAAATCATAGTTTCTTGAATGAAACAAAAGTCTAGGTGGAAAGCACGAAAGAAATCAGAGACCAGAAAACGTACCTTGACTTAAACCCCTAACATTAATCGTAGCGCACTTTAATAAGGCTAAACTAAGTGGGGGCATCCTCACTTACTACAGACAGACGAGACGACTTGCCCAAAGCAGTGTGTCGGGACGAGCCATGTCGAGATCTCTTCCTTCGGCGAGAGGGCCGCTCAGACACAGGAGCCATATTATCAGGCACAGCGTCGGAATCCATCAGTTCAGATGTGGCAATACTCTCAGGCTCAGACTCGTCACTCTCAACACTCGTATCGGTCAGGGAAGAAACGGGAAATTCCTGCACTCCGGGAACTTGAACATCAGGGGCATCCTTGATGAGGCCTTGAGAAGTTAAAAGGTCAGGCGTAGGTTCAGAAGAAAGGGCCGAGGTCAAGGGCTGGTCAAACTCAGCTTCCAGGGAATCGTCCTCAGACCCTGCCGAATCTTCCTCTGCATTCTCCACTGGGTGGCTATCAAGATCCACGTCACCTGAATCAGCATTCTCAGCATCTAGAAGAGTGGGGGGCACATCCACGGGAAGGGGGTCAGCAGCAGGCTGGCTCGGGGGCTCAGCATCAACAGCATCACGATGCAAAAGCAGGCGGCGATACCAAGAGTGGCGGCAGTCAATGGCCATGTGGCCAGGTTCTTTACAAATACAGCATCGAACCCCAGCAGGACAATCACGGGCATGATGGCCAATCACTTCACAGCTAAAGCAGAGCATCTGATGACACTCTTGGGCCAAATGACCTGGCTCGTTGCATCTTCTACAGGTCTTGTACAGGTCTTCACCTGGCCTTCGTACTGTACACGGAGAAGGTACTTACCAAAACGAAGGTATGACGGGATGGGGTCATCGATACACATACGAAGAGTACGGATACCATTCTGGACCTGGGGGAAGCCCTGGACGGAGGAGCGACGCTGGGAGTAAACAGTGCCATACTTCGACAAACGGAAGGTCAAGGCCGAGTCAGGTAACTCAAAAGGAGCGTCGTACACAACAACATAAGACAAGGCTCTGCCTGCAAGATGAGCTGCATGAGGCTGGTTTCCAACAAAGAAAGACGACTGCTGCAGAAATTTGTTTCAGATCTCCTCTTTCATGAAGGTGAGGACTACTGATCCATTCTGGGATCTCTGAAGACAACCGACTGACGTTGGAGGAAAGCCATCCCTCACCAAGCTATCAAAGATTTGTGTGGTCGTAACTGAGCTGTCAGGGAGTGTGAAGTATGCAGAAGCAGGACGATCAGGCATGACATTCAAAACATCAAAATGCTCTCTTTGAAAAGAAGACAAATAAGACCTGCGACGCGGAGCTACACTGGAAACTTTTGGACGAGAATCAACAGCACCAAGAGTCACTCTATTAGCATAAGAGCCACCAGGACTGGTATCCATGTGGGATGGCGAATCAGATTGGCCAGCTCCAGAAACAGAGGGAGGCACAGGCATATTCTCAACAATATCAGACCACAGAGGGGATACAGGCGTAGGCTGAGACATACCGAAAACAATTTAGGGTAGGACCCACGCCGTTCCCTTCCGGCAGGTACTTAGGACAGGGTCCAACAAACAAAAGAGACAGCCAATTAGTCTACCACAAATCTGGTATGAAACGTGCTATGATGGGCTTCTGGGCCTCATCAGTGCAGTGCTGATGTCTGGGATAGAGGTTAAGCTTATAAGGCCACCCCAAATGTCCCACACATGTGGTACATCTAAGCCATGCCAGAGTACTCAAACTAGCGAGGTAGTGAGAATGCACAATTGCTAGCGGCAATGAGTCATCCCAGTAGAGTGCTCAATTTGCACATGAAAGCAAAAGCTTTGTAATGCCAAAGAGCTATATCTAACTGCAGACAGTACCATTATAAAACCTTACTCAGGAGAATAAAACTATTTACATACATTACTAAGCAAAACTAAATAACCAGGAATTACAAGTTAGAGCGAAATTTACAAGCAGCTAGAAAATGAAAAGAAGATTATCATTATCTCGGAAAAGGCAAATTGCAGGATGGACCCACAGGGAGCGAAACTTATTCGGGGAAAACCGGTGTTTGTCGATAAGGGTTCTACCCTTTTCAGATGCTGTAATATACTTAATTATGGCTGTGGAGTTTTCTCTACCATTGTGAAATACGGCCTTATTTCGAAATTTCCAAACACCATATAAAATAGACTTGATTAAGTATAAGATAAGGCGGAGGTTCTTTGCATGAGGAGTGGGGAACTCATAAAAGAAGACAAAAGCGCAATTCAGCCTAAAAGGCGAAGTCAGGAGACTAGTTAGGAGGGGTAAAAAGTGGAACCAAACCGATTTAATGCGCTGGCAGTGTAAAAAACAATGGTCAATAGTTTCCTCCCTAGGGTGAGACACACAGCGGGAGGATCCTATATAACCCCAATCATGAAGGGAGCGACGCACTTTAATCGCACGAAGAGTAATTAAACAGGCTAAGTCGTTTTTGAAGTTTTCGGTGAAATCATCACGGACTAAACGCCAATGGCGAGACAAGGAAAAACGCGCAGATACGAAGGGAGACCAAAAAGCTGGAAGAATCGGAATGGTTTAAGCCTTCTTTAGGAAAAGCGGATGAAGGGACTTCGCCGAAAAAATAAAGGTGCGGGGGATATTCACAGACTGAAGGGAGCTCAAAACCGAGACGTAAAAACTAGTGGGCTGGGCAGCGCTGGGCGTCAGATTGTCGCGCAACGTTGACCACTCAGGCCGCAGGGGCGCCAAGCGTGCACCGCAAAAATACTTAGCCATATAAAAACACTTGTGACACGACTCGCCAAGAACGTTAACTAAGGCTACGAGGCATAAAGCCTTCCCCTGGCATACAAAGTCTTTCAAAGCCAAACCTCCCTCAGATGTAGGGCAAACAATAGTCTTAAGGGTCACAGTCTCTAACCTGCCGCCCCACAAAAAAGGCCAA
>NC_090871.1:30972429-30997429 GCF_036669935.1 Montipora foliosa | reverse complement strand
TATATGTAGTTTATGACTTGTGTTTATCACTTAGGGTGAAAGAGTAACGATTCAATGTTTCTTCGAATTATATCAAGATTCTTCAAAATTATTATGCAGGAAAAATAATTGTTACTTGTAAAGCTACACATTATTTTCATTAGTTAAATCTTGACTGATGTTGTTGTATCAAGTCTGCCTTAACTGGTGCTGGCTCTGAGGCAATGTTCTTTGGTAGCTGAACAGACAAAGGCTGGGCAACTGCATTTCCTTCCTCACATGGCTTGATGACGTCTGAAATCATACCTGACAAATAATGGTATGATTTCTTCTCACCGATTGGCTTGGCTTCCCATTGCTTATGGGTCACTTTCTGTTTAGTTAACAGTTTTGAAATTCCAAGGAAAATGAAATTTGATTTTTTGGTCACAGTAGCTCTTTAAGAATAAACTGTTGAAATGTAAGAATTATTTGGTTTTAATGTCTTTGAGAAAGCAAACCCAAACCCTAACTCTTAGAGGAATGGCCATGGACGGCCTTGTGTATTGTCCTGATGCTTGTGCACAGATGATAAGCACTTTCCTTTGCTTGTTTGCGTACGACCAGTTGCACCTTGACAGGAACGAGTGAGTTGATGTCCTCAATCCACTGTTTTCCATCCAGGTGAAGACCATAGCTAGAACGTCCCTTGTGTTTGTACTACAACAGGGAGACCTGTTTCCTCGGCAAAAAGGCATGTACGCGTCCAATCAACACACAGGGAGCATTCAATGTGCTACCAGTCTCTACCAGGCCCACAAACTGTCCAGCATGAAGTTTTTCTCCTTCTTTTTCTCCTCCTACTTCTACTTCTTCTTCTCCTTCTTCTTCTCTTCCTTCTCGTCCCATAACAGACTCGGCCTTTTGCTGTGCCAATGTGACAGCAGCGTTCTTTTTATCCAGGGCGGCCCTACGGTCATATGTGGTCTGCGCCGTTTGTCGTGAATGGCGCAAGGCAGCCGCAAGACTATCCTTCATGGTGTCATCACAGTGACTTCAGGCAAGCAGAAAGAAAGAATATGTTAGTGGGTTGAAAGAAGTATCAATTTTCGGTTAGAAAGGTCTCGTCTTGGGGAAGATTTGAAATGATGATTTAACAAAAAAAGAAATTGCCAGTTTGGAAAAAAAGTATGAGGAGCAAATGCAAAAATGAGCCTGAAATAAATAAAAGCATCGCAAGGATTCAGATTAACCCACCTTGAACTGTATGCCCAGGTTATAAATGATGATCTTAAGACATAAATGCCAATGCCAGTTCCAGTGAGCTTGTAGAATATCCCTTTGATGTGTTTTGAGAAGGCAGCAGCGGAGAATGGCTGTCCTCTTGCATTCTAGAAACAGAGAGAGCAAGAGAGAAAGAGAGTACAGTGTCTTTTGTGATATGCGGGATGTTCAAAATAGTCAATAATGGGAACTCACCAGAAAGAGATAAGAGATGTGGGCTTCGGTGGTGTCTGTAGAGATGTGCTCCACATCTTCCTGAACAAAATTCTATGGAAAAACTGCCTTGAATGGAGAAATACCTGTGAACAAATACCAGAATAATATCAATCATATGTCATAAGTGGTGGACATGATGTTTATTCTACTTAAGAGCTAAAATTACGGGTAAGACTTTAAAGTATTTTTTGATCCACTGTTGGCGAGTTTGCCTTGGATGATGACAGAACACTTCATGGTCTCGACTTTGGATTTCTTTCGAGTTTTTTTCATGAAAAACTTTTTTTCCAAAATTTGAGTTGCTAAACTCGGGGTGAGGCTTATCTGCATGTGCGGCTTATCTGCAAGTCTTCACGGTACTAGAGGTAAACGGGCTCGACTGCTGTCCTGGCAGTCATTTTAGGAGGTTTCCTTCGTATTCGGCTTGTTATCTTTTGAAGGCATTGTTATAATCTGTGGTTTTGTAACCCGATTGTCAACGAAGACTATTAGAGAAAGTAGAATTTTCATTTCAGTTAATCCTAGAAAGAATTGTTGCAATAGGTTTTGTCTAAATTGACCCATGTGTCCTTATCTTGACAGTGGCAGATGCTACAACAAGTTGCAAAAATAGTGGAGACACTTTGCCTTCATGACGCGTTAGTAGCTTCCCCCATCTCTCCCACACTGCGACCCCCTTCCCCCCTTATCAATGTTGCTAGCAATACCAAATCATGTGGAAAACTTCAACGGTCAACATTGAAAGGGGGAGAGGGACGGGGGAGGTGGGAAATGATTAAATTCTACATTTGGTGGGAATGGAAAGGTAGAAAAGGTGTTTTTCAACGGGAGTGTCTTACCATTTTTGCAACTTGTTGTCTGAATTGCTATCCGGTCACTTTGTATATTGGGGCGGGAAGGCGTTGGTGTTTGGCTTTTAGTATGGGATTTCGAAAAAAAAAAGGTTTCATTCTCCGATATCTGGTGAATGGAAAATGGCGAGCGATAAAGTGGAATTTGGGGAGTTTCCGGTATGACGTAATTGGAGGCTATTTTTGTGCTTTCTGTGAGTTAGGTGGAAAACACATATCATTTGGTAAATATAATGCTGCGATCACCGTCGTGTCGCTTTTTATGGTTTGCTAGAAACATGTTCGAACCCATGTGTAAATAATTTGTGGCAAACAAATATATTTCCGTTGATACATGACATCTAAAGGTTGCGTAATATGTACGAAATTAGCTGTTTACGTATGTGAAACAAAGATCACCGCTACTTTAAAATTGTCATCGCGTGCCATTAAAAGGGAACACCCACTTTCCGAAAAATAAGTTGTTACCAAACATTGTCAGAGAAAGGTACGTTTTCGTGAAGGAATATTTTTATGATTACTTTCGTGTTAGTCTGCTTTCTGCGAAGGGATTTCTAAGGCTTAGTAGGACGTTTTGTAAGGGACGTGTTGGGTAAAGGTAAACTCTACGCAGTGCACGCTTCTTTGAAATGGAATTTCTTCAAGGATATGACAGCACTGATTCAGAATCTACTGATACAGAAAATATGACCAATAAGAAAGTAGAAGTTAGTGCAGTGCCCCCCTCAATGCCTAATCTGAATGCGAGAGGTGTGCGACAAGTGTATTTGATCACCTACAGCCAGGCTGATTCAGAGAGGTTTCCCACAAGAGAATCTTTCGCGCAAGCTATTGTACGCTCTTTTAACAGCACAAACACTAATATTGTTGAGCACTGGGTTTGTTGCAAGGAAGCTCACCATACCACGGGTTTCCACTACCACATGGCTATTAAACTTCAACGCTGCAAACGGTGGCTATCTTCAAAGAAGTATCTTAAAGCAGAGTATGGCATTTCAGTTCATTTTTCAAACTTACATTACAATTATTACAGCGCGTGGAAATACACCACTAAGAAAGATAGCAGTTTCTTGGAAAGTGACAATCATCCGGATTTATCAGATTTAAAAGCGCCTAAAACAGATACTGCATCAAGTTCTAGGAAGAAAAGTTCTAGCGAGAGCGATAATGATTCAAACAGTGATCCAGAAAGTGCTTCTGAAGACTGCCAGATCGCCTCCGACGACAGCAGGGCTTTCAAAGGCAAAAAACGGAAAAAGCGCATGTCTTCATTTGATTTATCCGGAATAATCATTAGAAAGGGCATAAAAACTAGAACTGAACTGTTGGCTTATGCCAATCAACAGAAATCTCAAGGAAAATATGACATTGCAGAGTTTATTGTTAACCGGGGTCCCCGTGTTGTAGCTGAGGTCTTAACAACTGCCTGGGAAATGAATACAGCGCAAGAAAAACTAGATCGTGCTAAAAAATCTCGTCTTGAAATTCTGGAAGAAGCATCACAAGGAGAATGTGCAGCAGGCTGTAATGGACAGTGGCTGACTTGTGCTACGGAGGTACTCGAGCAAAATGGTATTTGGAAAGAGATTTTTACTACAGCCATAAAGGATCTACTTCACAACGGCCGTAGCAAATTTCGAAATGTAATGATTTGTGGCCCAGCAAATTCAGGGAAGACTTTTCTGCTGAACCCTCTTACATGTGTCTACAAAACATTTTGCAATCCGGCTTGCACCTCATTTGCTTGGGTGGGAGCGGAAGAAGCTGAATGCATTTTCTTAAATGATTTTCGCTGGTCGCAACAAATTATTCAGTGGCATGATTTCCTTCTTATGCTTGAAGGCCAGATGGTCCATCTGCCTGCACCTAAAACGCATTACGCTAAAGACATTGTCTTTGACAAAGACACTCCTATTTTCTGTACAGGAAAACAACCCTTTGTATATATTAAAAATGGTGTTATAGATCAGCGAGAGACAGACATGATGTCTGTACGCTGGAAAATCTTTCATTTTAATGTACCAATTTAACAGAACGCTCAAAAGGAACTACCCAAGTGTGTTAAATGCTTTGCGACATTTGTTTTGCAGTGATTACACTATGAGAACTGAACAAATTTGTTCAGGCTACACGTTATGACATTTTATATGAAACGATCTACCACGGTCTACCATAAATTTTCACTGAGAAAATAATATGATATCATATTTCTTTGAGTTGCGATGGTAGACCGTGCTCAAATGGTAGACCGTTGGGAAACGGAATAGAAGATACGAACACGATTTCTAACTATGTAAACTTTATTATTTAACATTTATTAATGTATAGAATTGACTAGAAAAGTAAGAAGTTGAATTGTGCCTTTGTAAAAAGGTGAGATTTTCAGCTGTAACTCCATCATCGCAGATGACGTCACTCAGGACCACAATAAATGTATTGCGTTACATAATAAGCTAAGTGTTTACATTTTCGGAAAATCACTTCTGCTGGTGAAAATATTTTGTTCACTTTAATAATTGGTACGGCGTCCTCTGCTAGCGATAATGAGATCCAAGTGCTTATACATTGATGCAATGGTATTGTCAATAATATCTTTTCGCGTTCTGTACAATGTTCTTTTCACTCGGCATGCAAACTCCTGAAATGTTTCAGAGCTTATACGATTGGTTAACGCTTGTTTCTTTAGATCCCGCTTTACTATATTGAAAATATTCTCAATGGGATTCAAATCCGGACTACGCTTAGGAATAGCAAATAGTCTCCCGCCAACTTCTCTAACAGCTTTTCGTGCCTTTGAACAGTTCAGAATCGGACAATTGTCATGTATAAATAATCTAGATGGCTCTTTACCGCTTTTCCGGAACATTTCCCGGTACTTTCTGCGTACAAACTGCGCAATATAGTCACCATCGAGTTTGTCATACTGTTCACAATAAATGACACCTTTCCCATAGGAAATAGCAAGTAGCATTTTTACAACTTTGCCCCCCCGATCCGATGTGGGATCCCTTCGCTGTCAACACGAGCCCCTTGTTTCGTTTTCGCCATACTTTGCCTTGCGGTGCTCGGGCGTCGTTCAACGGATTGCGCTTGTGATAAAAACTCACGCTATTGAGAAAGAAACAAATTTCCCTTTGGAAAAAGTCCGCTGGATACGTTTTTTTCACTCTACGCGCAAATTGAACTCGCTCTTGCTGGTCACGCGAAGTTAAAATACCTTTCTTTCGTGCTTCTTGCAGGTTGTATCCCATCCGTTTTAATGTTCTGTTAACCGTGCAAAGGGAAACCTGCTGCAGACCTGATTCTGCTCGAAGACGGTGGAAAGAGAAATTGCCTTCTTCCTTGCGTAGTTTATGAACATTTCTGTCAAGAACGCGTTGCTGGCGCCCAGTTATTAATCGCGGCCTCCCACGAGACTTGCCATTCTTTTGACAATTTTTTCCGTTTAAACAACGGTAAACAGACGCCCTGGATATCTTACATCTGTCCACGATTTGCCGGATAGACAAACCACCGTCCACACGTAACAATCGCACCAATGCTTTAGTTTCAGGCTCGATTTTTTGACTAGAAACCATGCTGTTTTCAACAACCTAAAACACCACACTTTACCTCACGTCACAAAGCACGAGTTTCTAATTCCACAATTCAAACACATTCTTTTCCGCGCTTTGCAGGCAATTAGAATGCAAATACCTACAGGGAAGACAACAACAAATCTTGCAGTGCAACATGGCTGAAAAGTTTGTCGCAACGTTGCATATTCGCAGAGAAACTACGCAAAAACTATAGGAACGATTCAGACAACAAGTTGCAAAAATAGTGGAGACACTTTGCCTTCATGATGCGTTAGTAGCTTTCCCCATCTCTCCCACACTGCGACCCCCTTCCCCCCCTTATCAATGTTGCTAGCAATACCAAATCATGTGGAAAACTTCAACGGTCAACATTGAAAGGGGGAGAGGGAGGGGGGAGGTGGGAAATGATTAAATTCTACATTTGGTGGGAATGGAAAGGTAGAAAAGGTGTTTTTTAACGGGAGTGTCTCACCATTTTTGCAACTTGTTGTAGCTGGATCATGTCCACTGCCTGCCGCTCTGGGACAGCCAGATAGTGGAAAATCCACTGCATGTAAGCTGGCTCTAGCAGCTACTGGAGGATGGAGAAATAATTTCTTTGCCTCTGTGTCTGAAAAGGTTTGGCCATATGGAATTAACACCAGAATTCTTCTTGCTGTTAACTTACATCAGTAGCCATTTTTTGACAGTACTCCTTAACTCTGTTATGTGAAAAGGTTGTGTTTACTTACTGAAATAAGTTTTTGTTGAGTCATCCATTAGTTAGTTTATATTTGATCCAGTTGTTGATCTGCGAAAAAAATTCAAACTGTGCTTGCTAAGATGCTACATATATTGTTTACAGGCTCTCTCCTCCACAGAGGTTCGGTTATCGATAAGGTGATCGGCTTTGATCGGCTGTGATCGGTAAGGCGTCAGAATGAGTCCGCTGTGCAAGGTGAGTGCAAGCGCAAGAAACGAGATCGAGTGGGTGGGCGAACCTCTGCCAGATTGCGGTCGTTTTCTTGTACATCTTTGTTGTTTTCTTGTACATTGAACGTTTTCTCATCCGTCGTCGATTTGTTTAGCCTGAAACTTGGCGAGAGCCTTCGTTATTATTCCCCGAATAGTTCGCAGTCGTTCATATTTTGAAAGAAGCTCATTTTACTGAAATAGAAAAAAAAAGGTTATTTCTTACAGCCAGGTTTGATACCCGCGGGGGGAGGGCTCAAATTCTTTTCCTTCGTGCCATTCGAAAGCAGTGGAGGATCAGCTTGACTTATCTCTTCGCGAGATGTCCATTGAAGGTAAGTTGAGAAGCATTTTGTCTTTCCTCTTTGATTTCTCTTATTGTCTCCATCACATTACCAGCTGTGCAAATAACATTCCCCTTTGCACTGAAGTTAGAAAGCTTAATATTGTCACAAATTTCTCTTTGACTGTTTGTTTTGAGACTGAACTTGAAACTTCGAGACACTGAGTTCTTTATTGGTTGTTATTCAGATGTTGATGAAGCAAGCAGCAGCCATGCCAACAAAGGTAGACAACTTACGCCTTCGAAAACTTTAGTAGAGCCGACAAGCAAAAGAGTACGTACATTAAGTGGACGATTCGGGAAGGAGAGGAGTGAGCGATTACAGTCTACCTTGAAAGAGAACTTCGTTGAAAGTCCTGGAAAGCAGGTTGGTCAGGAAGAAGTTCTCAGTGTGTTGAACTTGAATGACAGTGAAAAAGGACTTGCCACACGTGCAGTTAATAAGACATTTCCTTCTGCATGCGTAAACAGAAGGAAAGGAACGTATGGTAATATTAGAAAGGCAATTTCGTTTAACACTGATGCAGAGAAATCACTGAACCAAGAAAGCGAAATTGGCCATGTTCAAGGATTAATCGCTAATGCGAGGAGAAAAGGTAACGAATTGCTTGACGACATTATTGCCAGAGTAACTGCTGGTGAAAGCTATGCCGTACAAGCCCTATTGCAAGCGTATAAGAGAGAAACTGATCTGTTAACATCTTACTCTCAAGTACTTGATAAGCTTTATGAGCGAGAACTGCAATTTCTAATGAGTGGCAATCCTGAGTCACTGTCACAGCAGAAGAAGAACAAACTTACAGCTGAAGTAGAGGTGCTATCAAAAACTGTCAATTTTGGTGTGAGAAGTGGGGAGAAAGTAGTTGATATAAATGATGAGATGTTTGAAAAACTAGTCAAGAATGTAGCAGAAAACTGTCCTTTACTTTATGACATTGTTAAGACTCTTTTCCCCTCTGATGACTCTAGAAAAGAGAAAGGGGCCATTCATTCCCTGAGTCTCTTGATGAGCCTAAGAAACAGCCACTGTAGAAATGACATCATTCTTGTGTTTACTCTGATGCTGGTTGCATATGGGGCAGGAGCACACATGATTAACATGCTTAATAGAATTGGTGTAACCATGCACTGGGATACTCTAATGTCCTTTCTCGACAAGTACAGGGAAAAGAAGTTTCAAGAGCTTCATTCAAAAATACCACCTGAAACACCACTTGTATTGCTATTAGACAATGTAAACATTCACAGAGGAAATCAAAGGCATCATCGGCTTTTCAAGTTGCCTAAGGTAAACATGTGGAATTTCACTGTTAGAGGATTGCTCATTCCAGATACCAGAGGTATTGAAGATTTATTTACTGAGCCTATGACATCATGTGAAAGCCAAGCCAATGTACTGGAGTGGAATGAAAACAACATAACTTTGGATAATTCCAATGAACATGATCTCATATGGAAAAGGTTTAATAAAAGGTTTATTCTTAGTTTGCTGAGTAATGGATTAAACAGGATTCCCACACATGAGAAGCCAATTCATGACATGTCTGAAGCAGAGTGCAATCAATGGCTAGCTAAAGCTGATTACAGTACCCAACAGAATGTTAAAATTAGCATTCCCAGTATTGAAAGCATTACCGACACAAGTATGTCAACAGTTAAGACTGATGTTCACATATTGCCTCTTTCATTGGAGAATAATGCCACCCTTACTGGTACAAGTGCAATCCTTGATCAATTTGCTGATGAGTTTGGACTTTCAACTGAACTAGAAAAACTTGAAACACTGCCATTTGACAACAGGAGGAAGACTTTCAGTCTGAAAAAAGCAAGGGAGCATGTGGAGTTCTTAACTATGCTATATGATCACAGGGATGAAATGGCTAACTTAATAAAAACTTTGGAAGCAACTGGGAAAGAGTTTGACATGTCACATGAATCAACAGATGATGATGCTGATGGAAACGATGGGGTGGAAGAAAGTGATTCTGACGATGAAAATGGAACTACAATTCATCAAGCTAACAGTCGTCTTGCAAGAAACGACAGAGCTTTCATTGAGCTGTACAACAACATAGCAGATAAACTGTGGTCTGCTAAACAAAATGATTCAGTTCGACACGTCATCCAAGACCTACTGAATGTCAATCTGGATGTTAGAGACCATCTAGGCCGGTCTTTGTTACATCTGGCTGTGGAGCAAGGAAACTATGACTTTGTTTGTTGTCTCATGCAAGCAGGCTGCAACCCAAATGTAAAGGAAATGTGTGGTGCCACACCTCTTGTAATTGCTGTTGTCAAAAAGAATGTGCAACTTTGTAAACTATTGGTTGAACACCAGGCCAGTGTAAGGGGACCATTGTTTACAAATATTCCATGTCCACTGAAAATTGCAGAGCAAATGCAGTTGGCTGAAATACATGAGCTACTAAACCCACAAACATCAGACAGCGAGGATGATGACATTTCATCTTATGATAATTCTTTCAAGAGAGGGGATACTGTAAGTGGTGAATTCATGGAACCCCAGAAGTCAGTAGGCAGGGAATCTGCAGGATTTGTGACAGGGTTAGTAGGTGATCAAGGGACATGTAAAACAATCAGAGGAGTGATGGGGAGAGCATCAGGCTACAAATGGGCAGGGATAATCCCAGGTGATCTGCACACCAAAGGATATTTTTGCGAAGCCTGTTTTAAGGAACAAGGGCCTGGAGGATTTCACTACATCACAAACAAAGTAATGAAGCGGCCAAAGCTCATATCAGATGTTTTCAAGAGAAAAAAGTTTGAATCAGGCAATCAAGACAGAATTAAAGAGGCTGTGCAAGACTGTGCTTGGTCATATGGACTGGCAGCTGTAATTGAATTTGCTAAAAGTGATTATTACCCAGGTCCAAGAGTTAGGGCAGGATGCCTCAAGAAAAATGGAAACCACAATGATGTCTTACATGACGCCTTTATCCAGTGGCTAGAGCAATGTTGTGAGAGAAGTGTTAGCTTTCGGTACTATTCAAGAATGTTTCTGTATTATGGGCCCCTCCTAGAACTGTTTGACATCTCTACATCACATGTGCTGGGTGAAGCAAGAGAAGTTTGCTATATTCTGCAATTGCCTACCTATGCTCATTTGAATTTCAAGAATTATTTCACAGAAATTTTTGGTCATGTTGTTAACTTTCTTGGAAAATGGCCTTTGGCATTTCGTAGGTTGCTTCAGAAGCACTGTGCTGTAAACCTCTCTGGAAAGAAAGGGAGTGCAATTGAATTGGACGCCTTTGTAGAAGCAGAAATAGTCCAACCTCTCAAGACCTATGTATCAGGCAAGAAAAACTTTAACAATACACTTTTGCTTTAAAATGATTATTAATTGTACTGTCCTTCGATTCTTCCTAATTTATTCATTGATGAATGAATGGTTTCGGCTCCATGTTAATAACCTATGGTTTCCTATTAAAATATCTTGAAGGGTGTGTAAAATTTTGTTCTTGTTGTTGATGATGATGATGATTATATGTAAATCTTTGGTTTTTAAAACCATTACAATTTTCATTCAATTGTGTTCCTGTTGTGAAACTGATAAATAGAGCTGGCTAATTTTGTTATTAATGGAATGCTCAAATTAACAGCTTGCATAAACCATTTGAGGATAAAGTGATGGTATTAATGATGTTGTAATAAGGCCATGGTCCCCTGAAGTTACAGGTAAAGGCATTTGCACTATACCATATTTGAAAACCTTAATCTTACTTAATTTCTTCCTGCAGGACATACCTCTGTAAAGATGTGTGAGCGAGTCATGTCTAGCATTGACCTTTTCAAGGCTGTCAAAAAAGCGTATTCCTCGAAACAAGGTTTTGATGAACATACAACACAAAGACATTCCATCCCAGATTCATTTCCAGACCAACTGAAGGGCACCTGGTTCTGCTTGAAAAACGGATTCTTCAGTGGAAACCAATCAGATGAGCCCCCTGATGTGTATTCTCTTGATGGTGGTGGCAAACCAGGTGGTAAAGTGCAGAAGTGCCTTTTGAATGTCAATGAGAAGGGTACTAAAAAGGTTGCAGATAAATTTAAAGATAAGCTGTATGAAGCCTTCCCAGATTTACACTTTGATCTTCTGACAAAGTAACTTTAGTAGCAAAGAATTTTTAGTACTCTCATGTAAAGCACATTACTAGCAGGATACAAGCAACTGGTGTCTGATTTGACTGTATTTGTGAACAGGCACCCAGTCATGATAGTTTTTGAGTGTTGGAAAACCCAAACCAAGTTGATCACCGTTACATTTCTGTCCCCCCACCCACTCCCCTAAAGAAAAACCTACAAAGGAAAGATTTATTAGATCCAAACATCTTGCCAAACAAGTTTGAAAAGGTCAGAGTGGGCCACTGGGCCTTCTTTACCTGATTTCTGGAATAAACACTGTCATTTCTTATGATGGTAACTTTATTCTTGGCAGCATGGGACACCCTCACTCTCTCTTGGCATTAAAATCTAAAGTGACAGAACAGGCCCCAGTTGTTTAAAGGGTGGATAGCACAATGTACCTGAACTTTCAACAATTGAGGCCAGGCGAATAAAGAAAATTATATTAAGAACCTGTTTACAGGGATGGCAGAGTGCATTTTTGAATTGGGGGGGGGGGGGAACTTTACAAGTGAGCATCTGAGGCACTAACTTGTAGGGGGGTCTGGGGTCTAATCTTGAAGGTCAGAAATAGACCCTATGCAAAATTGGCTGCCTTTAAATTATTCTCTTGTTCATATTGTTCATATTCAAAATAGCCCAACTAACCTCGTTTTTGAGACAGAAATTCTAAAGAATTTGTTATCCCGAACGAGGTTAGTTGGGCTATTTTGAATATGAACAAAAGAATAATTTAAAGGCAGCCATTTTGCATAGGGTCTATGCTACTTTCAGCATTCTCAATGAGATATTTGCCAAAAAATAAATGTGGATCAACTGGAAAAGGACTGGTATTTTTAGTGCTTACATGTTACGTGATATATTCATATACAGAAATTTTGTGGGGTTGGGGGAGTGTACGCTTTGCCCGAATCACTTGTTTGGACGCCATGTAGTACTAAATATTTTTCT
Source organism: Montipora foliosa (assembly GCF_036669935.1). Taxonomy (NCBI): domain Eukaryota; kingdom Metazoa; phylum Cnidaria; class Anthozoa; order Scleractinia; family Acroporidae; genus Montipora; species Montipora foliosa. Next base: position 30,985,151 of record NC_090871.1, on the reverse strand, counting down.
TAAAACAACTCCTTTTTGCTGGCTAAAGTAATTCCTATCCATTTCTTGGGACGATTTTTCTTCGAGATTCCGCATTAAAATGCCAAAGCCATCGCTAGAAGCAGAATCTGAAGTCTGTAAAGAAGAAGACAAGGCAGCCATGTTTTTCCAGCCCAAATTTACCTCGAGTTCACGTTCGTCTGCAGTAATGTATTCAGCGGTGTTGCAAACCGCGAAAAGTGCTATTGGGAAGAGAATGTCTTGTGATTGTTATGGTTAGGCTTAGGGAACAGGAAGGGGTTGGAAGGGCTGAAAATGCATTAGTTGAGCACTCTTGTCAGAAGCATACTGTCACACATTACAACAGTACTGATGAAAGCTGTGTAAGGAAGTTATCAGTACAGTATTGCATACTATTATGCAAATACCGGTAATATTCTTCTCTACCAATATATCTTTTTTGAAAGGCATTCATGTTACTTACCCTCCTGCAGTTCCTTGACTGTTTTCCTACATTTGGCTTCCAGTTCTCCATATTTTTCTCGAAGCTCATTCAGCTAGTTCCTTCCTGGTTTCTTTACAGCTGCTTCGTGGGCAAGGAAGACTTGCTTTTGGTTCTTTTGCAGCTGCACATGCAGCATCACCTCCTCTACTTCCATTTCTTGACCCCACTTTAGAAATGCCACTTGATGAGTTTGTCTTCTTGATTGACTGGGATTCTGAAGAAGCTACATTTAGAACATTTTTAAGAAAATATGGTAACCCATCAATGCGATAAATTTTCACTTTACTCGAACAAGTAAACACCAACCTACAAGGAATCTCCATTCCTCCGCACAGCTGTTTGCAGTGACGTCTTCGGCCAGTCACTTCCACGCATATCTTTCTGCCTCGTGCGATAAAATACCACAAAATTCGCGAGTACTCGCGAGCTAAGTGGCCAACTGTTTCGTTGTCCTTGACCACCTTCTCGGCAAATTTGTCGACTGCATTATCAAGCTCCTAATCTGCATGAATTTTTTGGCCAATTGCAGGTTTCCAAACATCTTTATAGACGTTCGACGTGGTCATGATAGCCAGGCCCTGCCCCAGACTCCTCTCCGCATTTAAAGCTTGGCTACTAAGCACTCGTTTGTATTTCAACTTATATGGGTGAAGCCTTGATTGTTTGTCCTTGTTGGTTTATAGCAATAGAACGTTTATACTGGAACTTCAAACTTTATTGTACTACATTTTTTTCCAAAATGCGCGCTTCTAAATTCGGGGTGCGGCTTATGTACGGATGTGGCTTATACATGGACGTTTACGGTAACTGAGGAGAAAGCGCTACCGTTGTAATGATATCTGCAAATGGTTATACTTTCTAGGACGACAAACCGTAGGCCCTGTCTCAGAACTCTTCTTTACAACCCTCTAGGACAAAAAAGAATCCACACTATTCGCAAAGAGTAGGGTATGGACTTACCGGTGTTGTGATCTGTCCTTTGAAGAATATCATGGCTGGTAGAGTAAATTTTCGGAGATATTACATGTAGCTACTCTAAACTCCGACCGTAAAGAAAGAGATGATGATGATGAAACCATCACAACAGCAACATGAAAAGAAAGACTGGAAGAAAGTAACGTGCCCACATTCTGAAAGATTTTGCATCATGGTTGAGATCATCTATGTGTAAAACAATCAAGGAAACAAAGGCTTGGCATCAAACTGTAAACAACAGGCAAAAGAAACATTCCGGCTCTGGTGAGCTCAAAAAAAAAAGATAATCTGGTACTTGTCATTGTCTTGACAGATGGTTTAGTAAGCAGAATGAAAATCAGGAATCATCACACCAAAAATGTCAATTATCCACACCTGACAAGGTATCTTTAACCGCTCTGTTTACGCTGTTGTCAACGTCATTACCTTCCAAATTAACTGTTGGAAGATAACGTGAAGTGCTATTTTCTACCCATGCAAACCATGTGAGCATTAGCCCTACTAATGGAATTGAGCCCACACAAGGACACAGAAAAAGTCTGACCAGGGTGGGAATTGAACCCACGACCTTCAGGTTAGATCACCGCTGCTCTACCAACTGAGCTACAAGGTCAGACAGGACCTGATGAGTACGGGCTATTGACCCATAGCCCTTGTGAGCGACGGGTCCAATAGTTAGTTCTGTTGAAATATAAGTGCCACACGGCCAACGTTTGCAAAAACGTGTACCTTACCTCAGTGTGATACTTGCAATTGCCCTTCATCCTGCAAAGACAGCAAAAATAGCTTCATAACAGCCAGAGGTTACATGTATGTTTTATGCAGATTTTGTGTATAAAAATCAGTGGATTGGGATTGCAATCAAAGTGTCAAAAGCACAATGTGTTAAAAATTTCACTGAAGGATAAACCCTTGGCAAAGACAACATAGTCCACAAACTATGAGCAAAAGCAAAATCATGCAAGGTTCAGTTGTTCCATGCTAGCAGATGTCTCTTTTCCTTTGCATTCACTGGGCTGACGAGTATGGGAAAGAGACCTCTGCCATGGGTTGAAACTCACTTTCATCCAACCGTGGTCCACGACCGGTCTGGAAGAGGTTTCGCGTGATCCGTGAGTTGATGCCCAAAAAACCGTGAATCGGGAAAACTGAAGAAATACAGCTGTGATTCGTGAATAATATATTAACCGTGACGCGTGATCCTTTAAAGTTGTAACTAGTGCGTGAATCGAGATTTCTGCCTTTATAATGTCGTGAACATCAGTCAACCCTTCACAAATACATGCTATTTGTCTTTCAAGATGGTTCGAAACAGGTCTTCTGTCATTGTCATGTCCTGACATAATCTACCATTGCCGGTGTTTCGTACTTGACCTCTGTTGACTCATTTGTAGTTCACATGAACTGAGATGAGAGACGCGTTGAAAGACGACATGTTGTAATCATTTGTCCAAGTCACTGCCAATCAGAGCTTGGTTCGTTAGAAAATGAAAAGCTGCCTGTCAAATTTGTAATACGTGTTCACGTCCAAGTCGCCAGGACGTTTTCACATGCGAATTGTTGCAATGGCGAGCGCCCAAGTAATTGTACCATCTAAACTAACTCAAACTTTATGACAGGTCGTTGAGATCATAAAAAAATCAACGACCACAGAAGTTTTGAAGTTACAAAACAAAATGTGAAAGAGAAGAATTGTAGAGTTACGATATAACAACAATGAACTTCATTTATACTTTATCAAAGTCAAACACAGAGCGAAGAATCGTCGGGTTATGGATTCCTGGAATTGTTGATTTCATCATCAACTTTTTGTTGCCTTCCCATCTCAGGGTCAACTGATACGACCCAGAGGCGGATCCAGAAATTCCAGAAAGAGGGGGCCGAAGAAATTGCAGCAAGAGCACTAAAGGAATTCAGAATGTCGAAAGCAAAGTTCAAAACTGGCACGCAGATTTTAATACTCGATCTGTTCAAATTTTAAAACAACTGGTCGCGCATGACATATATGTCATGATGTGGCTTGACTGTATTCATTTGATTGTCCCTTGGAGTGTGTGATGAGTAGATAACTAGCCCTCAATTTTTCTTACATTATACATTGGTTTAGACCCCACCTTCAGGATGAAAATTCCACAATCAAATTCCATTGTATTGCTTTAAGGGTCCCCTCTGCAATGTTCTGCTTCCATTCTTCGGTGTCCCATTCCCTTCCAATGAATATATGACCTTTCTTTATGAAACTCCTGCAAAATGTGCCAAACAAGTTGATAAAAAATGATGCTTGGTAAATGATTGACACATTAACTCGCCAAAACCAGCCGCATATGGTAAAAAGGTCAAATACTATAGCATAGTTAACCTATTGACCCGTGGGAGTGAGACCTAATGCCAGACGATTTTACTCGCCAATGGCATACTGTTGGTTCAGGAGTCAGTGGGCTCATAAAATCAGTCAGAAAAAATTGCTTGCAGAAAAATTCTCTGTGAACAAACCCAGTGAGACTACTTAACACCAGGAGTCCCAAGTAGGAGTCTCCATGCCCTTTAATTTCTTGAGTGCCTTCCTGGAGAAGATTTATTTTTAGAATACTTCCCAGGGGAGATACCACATTCCCACAGCTGAAGGAGCCAATCAAATCAGATCATATCTCAACTGGGACGTTTTTGAAAAATAAAATAAAAGGTCGACTTCAGTGCCTTCACTGTAGTGTTGAGGATGGACGCTCCAGCCATTTTCAGTTTTGACTATAGAAATTCAACCTCGCCAAGTAACAACATTTCTCTGTTCCACCTATCACAATGTTTTACATGTATATGACCTTCTGTTGGTCATGAAATACTAATCTTTCTTCCAAGCATTCCTTCATCCCGTACAGCTGTCTGTAACAAATATTATGACATGAGAGGGCAATGTACAAGTAGGAGACGAAGTGCAAAATAAGATAATCATTTATTTTGGAAAATTACAGATTGAAATACACAATTAATTTTATTAATATTCAATGTTTTGGATAAACTTACCAATAACACTTTGCACCATCCCTAAAGTAATAAAGGAAACTTGCGAGAGATGGATCATTCTTCTCTTGTTTCTCCATCCTTATGTGAGATTAGTTCCCCTTTACAAGAAAAATCTCGTTTCACGAATGGTTTTGTGGTAAATAAGCCTCTTCCTAACATAACAAATCAAATTGGTCAAATTGAATGCAAGATAATATTGCAGTACTTAATAATAATAATAATAATAATAATAATAATCTTTATTTCTTAAGATAAAAATACATATCCTAAGTTACAATTAATAAGAAAGAAAAAATATAAACTCTAGAAATTTACATATCATATTTTAAAATAATTCTGTTACTAAAAACGTTCTTAAATCTGTCAGTGTGGATCCTAGGGACAGAGACTGACGTACTTCTAAGATTGTACCTTGTTTTCTTTTCCTTACGTAAAAACTGGAAGAACGGACATTCGGGGTTGTTCGATCTTTTTTTGTTAAGTGTCTTGTTTGCCTTCTCTAGCAAGTCCCTAATATTTACAATCTTGGACGTATACTTTCTTTTCATACACCGGTCTAAAAAAATTCTGTATTACAGAAAGGTCGGAATGTGAGGCACCATAAACTGACAGAGCGTAAGAAAAATTGGGTAAAACTATTGTGTTAAAAAGGTGATCTACTTCCTCCTGGGACATTCCTTCCTTACGTATTGATCCTAATACGAATAATGACTTGTTTGCCTTAATTACCTTCGCGTGCATGTGACTACTGTATTTACAATTATATTAAATAAGGAGCTCAAAGCACATAGGAAGTTTGATTGGAGTGCACAAAAGGTGAAGCTAAAGGAATTAGCTTCTTGTCAGTGCTCTATAAAGTTGTAAAGTGCAAGCCACAGATGGTTTTTAATCACATGATGAGACGGTCATATTGGTGCACAAAACAATAGCAAATTATGGCTCACTGATGTTTTGCATGATAATAGAGTCAAATTCCCAAAAGACTTTTTTCCCTATTGTTCTGTGTACCAACATGGCTGCTGTGACATCAGGTGAAAACCATCTATATCATATCCTGATGAACAATCAGTAAAAGCATTAAATTCAAGTCTCTTATAACATGCTTTCACACAGACTTATCAAGGTAAAACATATTAGTGACAAATATTAAGGTGCAATGTGTTTACACCATGCAACAGATTACCTAATCTACAATTCAAACACTGAGCCATTGGCATATAATTAAGCAGCACAATTAAGAAATGCAAAAAAGGTATACATTAGAAACAAAATAAAAATTAATAACAATTATATGAGAAACAGCAAGTTGAAGTGACAATAGTTATGCAATAGGTCATGATCACATAACAATTGAGACTATTTATAACAAAATAACAAATAAAATAGGAGCTGGACAAGTAACAATAATATCATTTACAAGCAATAGAGCGATTTTCAATTGAGTGTCGTAAAACCAAAACCAAAGTAATTACTTTAGCCAATCAGAAAGGAGGGAGACAATCCGGTAAACCATTCAAGAATTGAAGTAATTACACGTAACCGACACAAAGCGCGGGAAAATGTCCATGCGCGAGCCACGATTGGTTTTCGTTTCACTTCTGATTGGTTGAAAACGTGGCCCGAGAACTTTGAACCAATCACTGAGTGAAGTAATGCAAAACCAAAGTAATTATCTAATTACTTTCAACACTTAATTAAAAACCACTCTAACATGTGAAAAGGTCTAATTAGTTGCCGTGGTTAATGCGATTCTTGGAGTGGAGTTCATGCCTTATTTTGTTAAGGCTGTGCGGATTACGTGTAAATAATAATTATTGTGTCATCCAATAGGCTTCTCTGTAGTAGTGACTGGTCTAAATTGAAAAATGCCATGAAACAGTAAACTTACTGATCATGTTTTAGCTGGTGTTAGCTAATAAATATAGCACTCGAACGCTCTTTTGCTTTGTCTTTGTTAGGTTTTTGTTCCTTTCCAGTTATGTGCCAATCAACTGGAACTTTCAACATCCCCTCCCCCCTTTTTCCAGGCAAACCACGGGCATTTAAACTTTTGAAGATTGGACCATTTAAATTCCCGCCCCCTTGGACCAAAGTAGTGTCCAAATGCCCTACCCTGTCGTCAGATTTGTCTGTCTGTCCCAAACTTTTGAAGACATTTGTTGTTAAGTTTCGATTTTATCGGTGCATTATAATAATTATTGCCAGTTTGTATTACTTACCGAAGTTTTTCGGTTACAAGACGCACCTTTAACTTTCAAAATTGATGGCATTTAAGTCACAGACTGAAAATCTCATCAAAATACTCGGTTCTAAGCCACAATTTGGTTCAACTCATTGCTAGTTATGCTCTCTCAACTGAAGGTTGTAGTGTAAGTCAAGAACAGTGGCAAAATTCGCGACGAACGTTGGTGCGAGGCCACCATTTTGGAATCACAGTAAGGGGAAGACTGGGACGAGTTTAACATACAAGATGGCGGCAAAGGATCAAACCTGGGAAAGAAGTTTCCGGTTCTCATCGTTGACAAATGCTTCCCCGAGAACCACTCCATTGAACAAGATCTTCAATTGGCACACACTGAAACTGAGCTAATCTTGCATGCCAAACATAAAAACAATAATTGGATCCCACAACAAAAGAGTTCTTTCAGCATACACCACCCAAACACCTGGAGAACGGCATGACACATGTAACTGCAAAAGAAAACCAGAATGTCCGCTTAATGGTAAATGCCTCCAAACTAATGTTATCTACATGTATCAAGCCATTGTCACATTCACTGACACAACGACTGAATCATACGTTGGACTAGCAACTAATTTTAAAGAACCCTTCAGAAACCACCATTCATCTTTTAGGCATGCCAGCAAGCGAAACGAAACAGCTTTAGCTAAAGAAGATTATGAAATGACGATATCAGCACTTTTTAAATGTTAAAATTTGTTTTCACAATTTCCATCTGAAAAGCTGAAAAGTTTGGTATTATCGTCCGTTTGTGCCCATTCTGTTGTTGGTTTTGTCTTGTTTCTAAAGCAAAAAATAAAAGATCAGATTTAATGACGATTGGCGATGTGACATATATTCCTAATTATCAACTGCGCTACTTTTTCATTGAGCAAAGGATTAAAAGTGAGTTCGTTGGTTACGGCTGTTGTATCCGAGTACTAGTTGACCAAAAAATTGAGGAAATTGTACTTTAAATAACGTGGGTGACAAATTACTCATTAGTTTTGGCGCAAATTTTCAGCGTTAGCCCCCGGTAATTAACTTAAATTAAAACTTAAATTATATTCTTGGGTTGCACGTCACGCAAGTGAAAATATACATCGCTTACCACTTAAACGCAAGGGGTGCCTATAAAAGGAAATCTTCCTAGGGAAGATTTTAATAAGTGGTTCAACTTGGCGGTCGCCATTATGAATGCTCCCACGTGTGGTGAGAGCAAAGGAAGACAGCTCAATATATGGCGCTTTACTATCGGTTAAAATAAACAATTCTTATATAGAAAAGCTTATTCTATTGGTTATCAACCAAAGACCTATCCAACATAACCAACGCGAGTGCTATGCGCACAATTCGTGGTACAGTCGCTCGCAGCGATACAGTCAAAGAGATCTTTTCACATCAACGAAAATGTTTCGTGTTCAAGTGAGTTCATTTGTTAAATATTCTTTCCTAATGCTCTTGGCTTCTGTAAAAGTAGTGGTGGTACACGTATAAACACTAGGTTACGATCGATGTTCCCGAAAGCGAACTGCCTAGAGTTCATGCCATCATGACAGCTCGATTGCCACAGAATTGGCAATATATAAGCCACAGACGCGTTCCTCAGCGAGCAGGTAAGTTTTTCCAGAGATCACCTTATTATGTAAATTTATCGCAACTCTTATTTTCTGTACGGTATGCTTTAGTTGTCAGTTTTGTTCTCATGTAAATTCACCCAAACAAAGGTTCCCAGTTGCTTTCATCACTGATCAACTGCATCTTTTGAACTCGGCTAATTTAGGGTGTCTGACATTTGAAGACTGCAGACTAACCCTAAATCACAATTATTGAAAGCTAACCGTTTTAAAACGGGTTCTTAGATTTAAATAATGTTTATCAGCGTTATTTGAAATGGGTGCTTAGACTGAAATAATGTTTATCTGTGCTATTTGTAGGCAGTCTGCAAATGTCAGACATTGGCTAATTTACGCAGTGGTAGTTTGAGCTTTGCAATTATTTTGTTTCTTTGCACTGGCGAAGTTTTTGGTTTGATGATAAGAGGCGTAATGAGGGAGATATCGAAAATGTAATTTGCGGTAGTTGAAGTTATGACACAAAGAAATGTTATCTTGCCGATTTTTTGGCATTGCTACATGTTTACCTCTACGTTAGGCAATTAAGTGATCTTCGATTGCCTTACATTTGTTTCCTTGTTTCACACGCGTCCCCTGTTGCCGATAAGCTTACGAAAAGTACAGTACCAAGCATGTTTTGGTTGTGGCGTTATATATATTTTTTTAAGAGAGAGAAAGTGGTGATTGAAATGCATTTTCACTAATTTATCACTGTGGTGGTATTTTGACATAATGCTGCTGTGTTTTAGGTGTTGCATCAAGACTGGAAAAAACAAAAAGGACTGCTGATGTGGAACCACCTCTGGTGGCCACTGCTTCAGCAACACAGTCAGCAGAACAGGTGCATATGAGAAATGTGTGGGTAGACAGTGTTTTAGGTGGCCTGGAAGATCACCCTCCATGCCCTCACTGTCTAATGGGTCCTTGCATCACTGTCAGTGAATTGACCCTTATTCAAGGATCCAGTGCACCAGACATTACCAACCACACCAAGCGTCACAAAAACTATTGACGGTTTTGGAAAAGTCTGAAAGGCAGGGGTTTGTGGCAGCATGAACTTTATATTAATCGAAAGACCTCAGCTGGTCTTAGTGAGATAGAGTTGCATGAGCTTATGCCCCAGTGTGTCCTTGATGACCCAGGAAACGATACCCCAACCCACCTGGTGTGCCATATATGGGACACAAAGGGGCATAAGTATCCAAAACCCCTGTGAACATGGTAATGTAACTTACCATAATGAATACCACCATTTCACATTTACATTAAAAAAAATACTATTAATTAATAATCTCCTTATGTTCTGTACTGATCAATAGCACTTTAAGCAGTTATATAAATATATTATGGATTTGTTTGAATTGTGTTGGTCCATTTACTGGCATATTTCTACTTTATTATCCTTTTCTACTGGACATCTTGTTACTGGAATGTTTTGTCTGCAATCAGTTATAATTGTAGTTGGGAAGCTTCATCAGTGTCTGATAAACATGGAAAATACTTCGCTTGTTACATTTTAGTTCTTGGCAGCTTTTATAAGTATAAATTTGGTTACAGCTTGTATTGAATACAAAAGATTTGTTAAACATATCAATTACAGCTGATGAATTTCTCTGCAGTATTCTACAACTGAGGGAAAGAGCTCCTTTTTCAAATTTCTTGAGCTCTCTTAGTAATTAGTCTTGAAGAAAGTGGTCCACACGCGTTCCCTGAAATTAAATGTTTTAGGCTGTAGATTCCGGTGCCCCGTTCTACGATTTGGTCGGCGCACATCTTGAATCAAGCTCACAGATGTTGTTTCTCTGTTTACATTTTCATTCTGCAAAGAGATCAAATGAAATAACATACAAATGTTTTTGTGTTTATCAATCTAAACTGTTTCTCTATTAATTGACTCTTTAATTGTGCTCAGGGTCACAGCTGTTGTAATTTGCCTGCAAGCAAACATATTTTGAAGATGTTGTATGTGTTGGTAATAAAATTATTATAGTTAATTGTTGTGGTAACATCACAGAAGAACTAACTATTTTTATCATATGACTAGCTCCGTGAGTGGGTTAGATGAACCACATCCCATGATGTGATTGGCTACCCAAGTGGGGGCTTTCTCGCTTGGACCCACAAGAAAATGTACAAGGACAGAGATCATTTCTTGATGTTTTATCCCATATAATAAATCCTTTATTTACCATGCTTGTTCGATCAAGATGGATGGATATTGGCCTCATTCCCTTCATGTGTGATTATGGACCTTGACGAACATGGCCAATAGACCTTTTCAGCTTGTACATTTTGTTTTCCCAATACAGGTCATGTGATAATACTCAGGAGGTTTGGTCCTTTGTTTTGTTCATTAAAAAGAGTGCATGCAGACATATTCATGCTTGCTTGCACTCTTTTTAATGAACAAAACAAAGGACCAAACCTCCTGAGTATTATCACATGACCTGTATTGGGAAAACAAAATGTACAAGCTGAAAAGGTCTATTTCCAGCCATCTTGACTTCATGCTTGGTCAGTAACCCATATATACATACCTGATAGTGATCAAGTACAGTCGTCAAGAGTCTTTTTTTGAGGTCATCTGGACTAGTGCAGTTCCTCATGGAAAAATAAAAGTGCCTTTTCACACTTGCCTCTGCAACAAATTTTTGACATTGAATGAAAATATGAAAGAACTGAGGGACTACAATTGTGTTACCCTGCCATTACTTATTTACCTCTTATGTCTGTTCTATTGTTAACAAGTTCTATCTCTTATTTTTCAAATGTACTGAATTGCAACCACATACGCTTGTCAGACAGCTCTGCAAACCATCTTTCGCCCTCCCATTTCTGTGCGCCACTACTAATTTCTTTCATAGCTTTTGCCACGCCCTTTGCCCCTGCAAAAAGAAAAGTTGAAGTGATATTCTGCTTCATACAAATAAAAACCACTCCTTCCATTGGCAAAAAGGTGGTACTTATACCGCCATGGTCTTAGATGCACTAAGCTCGTAAAAATTTCCTACCATGCCATGTGCCAAAGGTGTTCTGTATGTTCTGTGCAAGAAGCCACTTTTTAATTTTTGGCACAAAGTCACGTGCAACCTCTACCACATTAATTCCTGCAATAAAATAAGGTATGAACGATATATTACGCACCTCCATAGACTTTCTTAGCTTTGCATGAAATTTTATTTAAATATTTTTTGTGATTATTAAAATCAACATACTGTTTGTGTATATAATGTGGTATTATTTGGCAAAGTGTTCACATTCAGGCCATTTGTGTTAAGTGTTGCTTCCAAGAAACTCATGAGTGTGATATGATAACAGGTACACAGTGATGCTTGTCATATCACTTTCAGTGGTAATTCAGCATGAGGAAAAGAAAATACACCAGAATACCTTTGGCTTGAACAGTTGGTAAAATTTTCCTTATTGCCTCAAATTCATGGGTTTGGGAGCTGCGAAAGTCTTCCTTCGTGACAGTTTGCACAGCTACAACATGGTGGGTTCTGTCCAAAAGACACATTGTAAGATTAACGAGAATTGGTGACAAGACAAAACTCAGAGTAAGGTAAACCAATCTGACTTTTACAAATGCGCATGTTTTCCTGCACAAAACTTACGCGCACATGTCTTTACTTACTCATAAGATATCATGGCCACTGTAGAGTGGTATGCATTTGATGTCGAGTCATGTCGGCAGTCAGTTATGACAGTCTACAAACCAGAGAAATTATGTATTAATTTAACTGAAAGGTCTCTAATTCCCTAGCAGGATTTAGATTTAAGAGACTGTGATTATAAGCAGGTGAATTTATGGCTAGATTAACTTACAGCCCCATTCTTTTCAATGTAAGCATCTGTGTTCTGGACCTCCTGTATCCTTTCTCTCAGTGAAGAGTCTGCAGCTTTGTTTACAATATCAGTATAGCCCATGTTGTCATATACTATAAACAATAATAATTATAATTATCGAGGGTGGATGAAGACAAGTAATATGATACAACTTCTGAATCATGCATTGAAGATACCTTGTATCACCTTACCATTATCAATATACTTATCACCAAGACTGCCAATTTTGGCAGCCTCAGCAAATCCCTGGTATTGGCTTTCAAGCATGCCAGAACTTGTGAAACCATGAACCATTCTAAAAAGGAGAATCAGATGAGATACTTCGTTGTTTGATATGGGAAAAAATCGAATTATTCGGAAGATAGACTGAAAAGTATATGCAGCTTTCCGGCTACCGGTCTAACCCAGAGTAAGAATAACAAATAAAAACCACAGGTGCTTGGATCTAGGAGCAGTAATTAGGGCATTCCCCTAGAATAAATCATAGCTGAACAAGCAAGGTTCTTGATCCAAGTAAATGTAACACACACAAGGTTTCAGTACCTGCAGTTAGCGGTAT
>NC_090871.1:30949929-30967429 GCF_036669935.1 Montipora foliosa | reverse complement strand
AAAAGAAATAAAGAATGCTTGGTTAAATTTATATGATATACGTGTACACATTATGGAGATACATGTACAACAGGTTAAAAATTGATGAGACACTTCCTTTTAAAAAACACCTTTTCTAGTTTCTGATAACTGCCATATCCCACTTCCCCCTTCCCCTTCCTTTTAGGGGGGGGGGGGGGAGGGGGTGGCTGCAGTGTGGGAGAGAATAGGTAAATTAATAACGGCCCAAGACGGTGAAGTGTCTCCACTAATTTTGCAACTTGTTGTAGCATTAACATCCAGATACATGAAAGTCGATTTAAGGGGGGATTTGCATGGAGAAGTTGGAACTGGTCTTTTCCTTTTTTATTAACAAAGTAAATGAAATATTAACCTCCAATGCTTGTCTTGTCTCCAATCAAGGCCATAGCTATGGACACAGCCAGGGATTTGCCAGAAACAGGCAATCCATAGGCCATAACTAGAGGAGCCCCATCGTAATGGATTGCCAGTTCCTCATAATGCAAGGCAAGACCCATGCCTCCAATAACGAGTACAGATAGAACAAAGTTGTTCCCCATAAACTTGTACTCTATTTGAATTATCTCTCTCAACACATTCCCTCTGTCAAGGTTATCATCATCTGAAACAGGAGAAAATCTCTGTTCATTGAACTTTGATATCCACCACTGTCTTTAACACAGAAATGCAGGAATAACTGAATGCCACTTTGAAACATGTCGCATTATGGCTACGATTTTCATGGCCCTCTTTTACCCACTTACAGTATAAATTATGTGGTCCCACCCTGGTCAGAGCTTTTCTCTGTCCTTGTGTGGGCCCATTTCCATCAGTAGGGCTAACGCTCACATGGTTCATATGGGATAGAAATCTAGCACTTCACATTACACTCTATTCAGTTAACTCTGTACCTAAAATATGCAGATGACAACATCATTTAGGTGATTGACCTCATATGCATGGTAATTTTGTTAGCCTGCATTACAGTATCAAATGACTAGCACACAAACCTTTGATATTGATCACAGGTAAAGGGGTCAACTCACTGCCAAGGACAGCATATGGCGATTCACTTCATTTAATCTCACTGCAACTCCATCACTGTTAGGAAAATGGAGGTTTGACTCCAGAACTCATGTAGGGGGGTCACTACGCTGTTGTAGCCTAACACACTAGAAACAACAAATTTAACACATGTTGAGGAAATACACATGTCAAACAGTTAAGGATCGGCATAACATAACAGGGAAAAGGGAAACAATAACTTAAGATCTTTGATCATGAGTGGGAACTACATACTAAGAATCCAGAAAACCAATAATTAATACCAACTCAGTCTGTCTGTCTCTATCAACTGTTATTATGGCAGCAATGACCATATACATTTACTCTTTTAAAAAACTTTTGAAAACCAAAAGAAAGACTAAATATATTTAGACTGCTCACAGTCCCTTCTGAGTTAATCGAACTACCCGCTTTGGTCACGCATGTACTTAATTGAACAATCCCCAGAGGGCCTTTTCAGGGCCAAGGAAACAATAAATAAAAACAATGAAAGAAACAACAGAACACAGCAACAACTTTTAAGAATTGCAACTGGCCGGAGGCAAACCAGTTTTCTATTTACAAGTGCAGACAAGAACTTGAACCAGGGACTACCAGGTACAAATTCAACAAGTGGTCAGAAGGAGTCTTGCACCCGGGAACTTCAGATCTCAGGTGCCAAGCATCGTCACCACTGGGAGGCACTGCCTGGAGAATGGAGATTCGTGATTGAGCAAAGATATAGGGACAGCACGATCTTCTGTAACCAACGTGTTCAGAATCTGCAAATCTAATTAGTGAACGTGATGACAGATGGTTCCGCTTCTTATTGCTAATGTAAATAAACACTAAATGACATGGTAATAATTATTTATGTGCATGTTGAATTTCGTCAAGTATTCGGCAAGGAAACTGCAGAAAAACTACTGTACTTCGACGGTGTGATGTTCCGGACAAATTCTTGTTTAGAACGGACGAGTCATCATCTCTCGTTAAATCAGTAAAGTCAGATTACAGAGCTTGTTCTGCAGAAAAGATGACTCAATACTTGCTTGAAGCCATGTCCTTCAAAAAATTCCCCTTCTCGAAAACTACCGATAATCATTTGACCAAATCTGGTGTTAGGTGATGAGGCAACAAGCAACTATTGCCACGATCTATGGCGTCTGATTTGGGTCACTTGTATCCTTTGAGATTACAAAGCTCTCATAAAAAATGGTCTTTCTGAAACCAATTGGTAGCACAACAAAAACTTACTTGCCCGACTTGCCCGATAGGAGAGCTTCGAACGCAACTTGCTGTTCTTGTTTGGGTTCAATGTGTTAGCCTCTTGATTGAACCGCAAAAGCAATATCATGCTTCTCTTTTCCCATGGAAAATCAAAGACAGATTGAGATGTTAAAATGTTCACTTGGCAATAATTTCTCTGGAATTCACCACTTGCCAATTTCAAATTTCAAGACCTCTCCTGATCATTATGTTAACTTTGAACTGAAAGTGGGCCAGAGTATATAAGCTTTCTATAGCCCTTGCTACAGCAACAACCAAGACATTCATAATTTGCAACAAGGTCAAAAATACCTTCATTGCTTTGATGCAATATTAATAACGACTAAAAGTACTGTGTAACGATGCCGTAGTTACTATAAATACGAGGAATGACCTAAAATAACATACTCATTGTAGGTCGCTCTAGATCATTTTAGCGTTTTTCAATCATTTTAGATACCGTTGTAGCTCATTGTGGGTCATTTTTGATCATTTTATGTCATTACTCGTTTTAGTAATTACGGTAATGACACTAGGTGTAATGTTTGTCGCTTTTCTACAGAACCTAGCTATCAGCTATGTATTAACCAATTTTATACTGCTAACGTTGGTATCAAAAAGGATAAATGCAGGGAATACAATTTAAGATAACTTCTAAAATTCCTCAAAGGCAGGTGGGAGGGGGTTTTACAACCCCCTCAACAACTTTACTCCTTGTATTTTGCCTTTTATCATCATCAGGTAGCTTTTCTGATGGGTTTATGCCAAACAAACACTGATTAAAATAAAATTGAAATGGGCATAAGAAAGAGATTACTACCACATAATTTGTCACACACCTCCTCTATCTCTTGCTTAAATTGAGCCAACAATTAAATAGTTTTCAGCATTTTCTGGACGATACACTTCTCAAATTAATGTGTGTTAACAAAATTTATTTCTCTCATGCACAAACAAGAAGTTGGGTTAGAGGAAGAAGGTCACACCATCCTTTCCAACTATACGTATTCAAAAGGACTAACCTCCACGGGAAACAAGCACCGTGGGTTGGTCTCCTTCAAGTAGGCATCACACAGCCTCTTGAAATAGGCAGGCAAGTATTGTTCTTTGGACGGCACAGTTCACAATTTCCTCAAATTGAACGCATACACAATACCGGTCTGCGTAGACATGTCCCTCCATGTGAGATAATATTGCATGCTAAAACGGAAAGAATAAAATAATATTGAATATGCGTTCGAGAAGTGTTTTAACCGCAAAGAACCCTCTCATGTATGTCTTAGTTGAGACCCAACAGCACCACAATTCAACAAAAATTGCCAATCAACATTTTGATTGAAACTTGATCAGTCTACGGTAGAGACTTTCTGGATTCGATTCAAAATGGCGCACAGGGCATCCACAAAAGTCGTCCCTGCTGAGAATTAGTAGGGCCCCACCCTCAACAGCTTGAGAAATTTCCACTTTTTGGCAACCCAGGAAAAGTGATTATTTGTTATAATTAGGCTATATTTCGTAAGTATATTATGCTTTATGAAGCTTTAATATGACCTTTTGATATTGGCTCTTTTGATAAAAAAGTACGTCTGGCTTGCCTGTGGATAAACCAGGCGGGACTCGCGGGATGTTCAAAGAACGTTTAATCACTCCCCACACGAGTTCACTGAGTGTTCACGGTTTATCATGCCTACAAACCATTGAAAAGGTCTATTTCTTTAACAATTCAAAAATTTATTAAATAATTTCATACTGCTGATTAGTACCCGTGCTTCTGTATTTTTTTACATCGATCCGTGTATGCACTACCCTGCTGGCACAGGTTTCTTTAGCTGATCGTTTTGGTTTGCTTGTCTTTTTACGGCTGCATGTCTTAATCTAGCAGGGTATGCTTGCAAAATTTATTGCATTCCGGAAAAATATCATTTGACACTGGTTCAGTAGACTTCCTTTACGCCCCACCATTAGTGAAATGCACCTGACAACCTTGGGATAAGATCGACAACTACAGCATTCGTTTAATGCAAAAAGAAAAGAAAATTATATTCAGCACAAGCCCACAAACCTCTCACCGAAATGGCGCCTGAAAATCTAAAGGAGATCGACTCAAGTTCATGTGGGGAGGATCAATATTATTTAGGGGCGTCTCAGCTAAAGGGGCAATCAACCGGTTAACGTTTTAAATTGTCGCAGTGTTTTACTATTAATTAATCAATGTTTAGTCTGACTAACCTCTCCTCCAATCGATTTTACTCTTCATTGTGAAGGGTAGTTTTGGGAAGGACCTTAAAAAGGAATCTGTCCGAACTACCACACGCAGGGTCTTCTGTGACATAACCAGTACACACGACTGAAAAGTTCCCTTTTTGACGTAGTATCTGATTTCTCCATTCAGCTCCGTCAACGTTTTGTCCTCGATTTGTGATTTCTGCTGGTCGTATGATTGAGTATTTGACTCATCAGGACTTTCTTTTGCGACGGCCCCTCCTTGGCCAACATCTTCTCTCCTTGAGTATCTAGAAACTTGTGAGATTCTCTTACAGGCCCTGTTCGCAATTATCGGAGGATAAACAAAAAACCATTCATTCAGTTGACACTCCCTCGTATTCTGACAAATTGAGCATCACTTAGAAACAAAGGAAACCATGCAAGGGGATGCGATGAATAAACAGGCCTTCATGTGTAAGGGATGTTAAAAAAGGAGTGGTTCTTTATGGGCAGGGTCAATAAACCTTATGTGCAACTTTAAGTTCTTAGTTCTTTCTGAAATTTGAAAGATCCTCCTGATTTTTTCCTTGACATTTCTGTAAAAATGTCGACTATCCTACTTTTTTCTGCTATGATGTCATTTTTCCCAGAAAAAAATCACAAGTCTCTCATTCGTGCCAGTATGATATATCAACTCTTTCTATGTTTTACCAAATCCAGACTGGACGTTGATAACAATATTGTTATTCTCAAAAATTTGAGTATGCCTTCTCTAAGAATTTCATGACCTTGAAGCATTCAACTCTCGTTTGAGTTTAAAAACTTCGTTATTTGGTTGTAGTTTCTTGTGCGTGCAGTGTCGACCTTATTTTTAAAATTGGCGTCCAAAAACTCCCAAGCTTTGTTTCAAGGAAAAGAGTTGCAAGTTACGGGCAGTCACTTTAAGGTCATGTGTTTCAGCTTCTCTTTGATGCTCATTTCAAAAATACGCGGTTGGACACAACCTGTGATACCTCACGTTTTTACTCACCTGCTCTCCAAGCTACAGGTTTAGAAACAACAATTGTCGGTACCAATAACCTGACAACCTATCAACATAGTGTAAAAACATTGATCTGGTTGTGGGTGTGTGGGCCTCAGTGTCGGTGGATCATATATACATACCACCTCTTTACGAAAAATTTACAGTTAGATATTCGTCAACACCGTCCTACATGAAGGCTCCCAAAGCGTATAGATTGTTTCTCTTGATATTGACCCGTCTCTTACTGAGCAAAAGCCTTTGAGTTCGAGCAATGTGGAAATAGACAAAAACACCGACTCATGTCTTGGGATTCAAACAGTGCTTTTTTGTATTATTTTCCCTTCTCATATTAAGGTCACATTTGAGCAGTGAATACAACCTAAGCAATGCTGAGGAAGTTACGAAGTACATTAACAAACTGACTGGCAATTTTGAAAAGGATTCCGCAAGTACACAGTTTTGCGATGTCATTCATCCTCCAGCTTCAGTGGCAGGCAAAACACATAGAGATTTTTTACTACCCAAGGTGTTATTATGGAGTCCTCAGGAGCAGCACGCTGCCTGCTCTTTGAAATGTCCTATCCACACTGATGTGGTTTTGAGACCCAGGCAATGGACAAATCATCTTGACGAGAACAAAGAAAAGAGACCGCGGCTAATATATGACCTTTTTGGAAATATTATTCTTGTACAGAGAATTTACCTGTGTCAGCAAGGAAGAAAGACGCATAAACTTTTTGCAGCCTCTCCTGATTTGCCGAACAGTCTACTGGAAACAGCAAGAGAGCTATTTCCCGTGAAATTATATCAAAGAAGTGGATGCTCTAAACGACTTATTTCTTACATAATGAACATGATCACACAGGGTGGGAACTTTCTGAAAATCAGCGAAGGAATTGTAGGTCTAAATCATGAACATCATACAAGACTTGGAGAAACTTTCAATGCAGCTGTAAGAGATGGACTAGCGAAAGGCAAAAGGTTTGATTTTGGAGACTTCTATTCAAACGACTTGTTTGCATTTCCTAGCAATGATCAACTTACAAGGATACTTTTCGACGATTTCAAGTGGTACAAAGGTTTCTACGCTAGCGAAATGTTAGGGATTTCTGCAACATCAGTTTGATGTGACCACACGTTTAAAATAAGTAAAAATATAGGAATCGTTACTGAAGGAGAAGAGCAGAAATTTCTAACAAACTTTAAAAACTTGTTCATCGTTTTAAACAAAAACGGTCAAACTCTGGACTGGAGATTGACAAAGTCGACTGCATTTCAAGAAATCGTTGATCTTCTTTTGAGAGATTGAGTAAAAAAAACATTCAATTGCCTTGATAGCTATCGACGACTGTTGTAAGAACAGAAACAAGTATCAATCTGTTTTTTCCAAAAGCTCAAATTAAATTGGATATTTTTCACGCATGCCAGCATGTACTTAGAACACTTGAAACTGTCAGTCCGTTCTTAGACACCAATTGGGAAAGAAATTTGGATTAGTTTTCAGACAGCGCACCGATCTTGGGAAAAAGCGGCTGATGGTTACTTTTGATCCACTGGAAATTGAAGCCAATCTAGATCGCTTACTTGAAAGATGGAGGAATGTCTCTTCTTCCCGTTTAACAGAGGCGACATTTAAACAAATTGAGTACATCCGTGAACACGTTAAAAAAGGATGCCTTTCTGGAATACCACCCGGATTTGGAACCGAAAGAAAAGAGTAACTGCATAGACTATTAAACAGATCACTATTAACAGGTGTGACAAGAATCAGTCTAAAATTAGCTGTCGCATTATTAACAATGCTTTTTTACAGTTATAGCAACAAAGCGTCTTCTTGTTTGCAACACCAGTGTAACTCTTAAAATAAAATGCGTAAAGCCTGTACGAAGAAGACCTTTCCTTACTGATAATGACTTAAGTTCGAGTTGGTCGGCATTTAAAACAAAAGCAAATCACAATACTGAGGAAAATGTATGCGACAAGGGAGCACCAACGGACACAGGAACAGGTAAAGGTCTCGACCACTTGCTGATTGCTGAGTCCATCAAAGATGTTTGTTCTGAAGCTGTTGCAGAATCCGTACTTAAGGCCGCAATTTTGGCTTCGCGGATAATGATAAGTCTATGAAATGACAATGTTAATAGATTTTTTCACACTGATTATCTTTTGTTGATTGCAAACAAACCTCGAAGTTTAAATGTGCATCACATTTTCTATGATAATGAAAGCGATAACGACAAAATGAACCCCACAATAACGGAACACAGGCCACGCCTTGATAGAAACTTAGCTGGTTTTAATCTGAAGATCGACGCTATAGCTTAGGACGGTGACTGCACATTTCGCAGCGTAGCAAGGATGCTAAGGGGCACCTTTTCCAGTGAGGATAAAGAAATATGGCAGCATCTTATAACACTTGGTCTTCTCGAAAATGAAGAGGAAGAAATTAAGATACTACGTAATCTCTTTGCAGATGAAATTTTGAAAGAAAATGATGAATTCATGGCGTTTGTTTCCAATCAAGATCAAGACTCACTTGCTCTGACAGCTGAAGAATTCAGGCAAACCGGCGTATTTGACAGGTCACTAGGCGATGTAGTAATGAAAGTCAGTGCCTATATCCTCAAGCTCCCTATCATGGTTGTGACGTCAAACGAGAACTATCGTTATGTGGGATTTCTACCTGATGATCCAAAAACGAGCAGATAAATTTATGTGGCATTTCATTATTATGGTGCTGGGCATTATGATGCTACCACAGCTTTGAAAGGTCGGTAGACTTAAGTCGTGTTCTATTGGGATCAACCGTTTCATCCGAAGCGGTTTTGGTTGATTTTGTTGAAGTTCGCAGTATTTATAGATTTGTTTTAAGTTCGCAGTAATTCTCAGGTCTCATTGATTTTTTTGGAAAAGTCTAGCTAAGAAGATTTTCACGGGAAATTTACACCAAACACAAAAACTCCATGCCTGCTAACAGATCAGCAGAAGATATCCACCGTATTAACAATTTCAACCAAAGTAAAGGTAAACCAAAGTATTGGTCAAGTAAACCAGTCACAAATGTTTGCCCCCAATATAGCATGAAAAGTCCCAACCAAAATGGTCGATCACAATAGAAGACGACTTCATTGTCTCAATTTCCATATATATATATATGAGGCCCAGAAGGCCGAAACAGTATATATATCTAACTGCAGACAGTGATATCGTAAAACTTTATTCAAGAACCAAATAAAAAATATTTACAAGATTACTCAAGAGAAGAGGCTACAGCTTAAAGAGAAATACAAGCTTATCAGCACGGACTGTACATACAGCTGGATGAACCCAGATGGAATTAAACTTAGCCTGAGAAAAGCGATGAAAGTCAACTTGGATCCTACGTTTAACATCAGCAATAATAAACTTAGCGATAGCTCTAGAGTCCTCCGTACTCTTGTGAAAGGTAGCCTTATTACGAGATTTCCAAATACCGCACAGAATCAACTTGATGATGTACAAAAGCAGACGCAGGCACTTCCTTTCGAGCACCGGGAATTGGTAAAAAAACACGAAGGGGCAATTGGGAACGAAGGGGGCTGACAAAAGCGCAGATGACATAGGGACAAAATGAGACCAGACCAATTTAACCCTACGGCAAGCCAAGAAATAATGATCAATGGTTTCTAGACGGGCGTATAAAGCACAGGGAGGCAAGCGAATATAGCCCCAGGTGTGGAGAGAATGTCGCACCTTAACGGCACGGAGGGTAATCAACCATGCAAGATCATTTTTATAGTTCTCAGTAAATGAATCGCGGATCAGACCCCAATGCCGAGAAAGGGAAAACCGAGAGGGGGTGAAACCTGACCAGAGGGCAGGGAAAATGGGGATGGTGCAGAAATTCGCTAGCAAAACCTTGCAAAAGGCGTGAGGCATGTAAGTAAACCCAGGAGGTAAATCAGTGGCCTGAAAGGAAGAAAGGACACTCGCATAAAAGGCAGTGGGGCGGGCAGCGGTCGGGGTTAGGTTATCGCGCAGCCTGGCCCTCTCCGGCCGCAAAGGAGCTAACACAGAGCCACAAAAATACTTAGCAAGGTAAAAACCCTTAGAACTAGAATCGGACACGGAAGTAACTAAAGCCACAAGGTGCGGCCCTGGCAAGAAAAATCCTTTAAACCCAAACCTCCACTATCAACAGAACAAATAAGCGATTTACGAGCTACAGTCTCTAATCAAGCGCGCCACAAAAAGGGCCATATTAGACTATTGAGTTTACTATAAACCCATTTAGGGGGTACTAAAACGCGCGACACATAGAGCAACTTACTTAACGCTAATATGTTCAAAGTAAGGACCTTCCCAATAAAGGACAAGGATCGCGACTTCCATCTAGAAAGAGTTTTGTCAAGTTTGGAGAACTGCGGTTCCCAATTATCGCGCTCAACGTCAACAGTACCGAATTATACACCTAAAATCTTCATTTTCCTAATCCAAGTGAGACCAAGTGGCTCATCAAGGCGGTCTTTCCAGGCACCAACCCACATGGCCTCAGTCTTGGACAATTAAGCTTCGCACCAGAGCCACGCTCGTAAAACGCGATCGCGTCAAAAAGTGAGAAAAGGGAAGAATCGCTTTTGACAAAGGCCGTAGTATCATCAGCGTACTGACCGACCTTAAACTGGACACCACCAGCCCCCGGCAAGAGAAAGCCTTCGATCGCGGGAGAGTCCCTAATACGGCAGGCTAGAACATAAAGCATGGGGGACAGGGTGCCCTGCCTGACCCCCCGTAGTAAAGGAACATGATCGGAAAGGAAATCGTTTACTAGGATACGCATATAAGCGCCGTTATACAAAGTGAAAATCCAGCTACAGAAGGAGGGCCCAAAACCGAAGTGTTCTAAAAGATTCATCAGAAAGGACCGATTAACGCGATCGAAGGCTTTATCCTGGTCTAAAGAGATGAGAATACCTGTCTCGCCAGTTCTCTCAATAAAATCGAGTGTGTTGCGAAGAAGAGCCAAATTAGAAGAAATAGATCTACCTGGAACAGAACATGTCTCATCATGGTCTACAATAGACCCCAACACTTTTTTCAAACGGAGGAAAAGGGCTTTTGAACAAATGTTATCCACATTCAGTAACGAAATGGGGCGCCAGTTTTTTAGATTTCTACGATCATCTTTCTTATGAACAAGACCCGTAACACTCAATTTCATAGATTCACACAGCTCACAATGGGCGAGAGACTCATTAAACATATCAACTAAAAGGGGCCCCAAGAGGGACCAGAACGCAGAATAAAACTCAACAGTTAAGCAGTCAGAACCGTGCGTTTTGTTTCTATTAGAGAGGCGAAGGGCCTCGGATGCATCATTCAAAGAAAGAAGACCCTTGCATGATTTGCACTCAGCATCTGATAACCGGCGGGTAACGTGCTCAAACAAATGGGATTGGGCTACAGGCTCAATTGGCTCTTCAGAAAATAGGGACGAATAAAAACTCTCGTGAGCTTGAATCATGTCAGGGAGGGAAAAAACCTCTTGCCCCTCAGAATCAAAGACAGAGGAGACGGAGCCTTTCTCGTGTCTCTCATTTTCAAGACGGAGAAAGAAACCAGAGAGAGACTCCCCCTCTTCTGCCCACTTAACCCTGCTGCGAATCTTAGAACCCTCGAGCTCGGAATCTAAAAGTGACCGCAGAGCAGCCTCTGAAGTCAGAATTTCAGGACTAGCAGAAACATCGCCCGAAGCCAAACGATTCTTCAGGGCAATTAAGCGATTGGTTAGAAAAACCTTCTGGGACGAGAGTAAACGATGTTTACAACGAGAAAAGGCGATCGCAGTGAGCTTAATGTCAGACTTTAAAGACTCCCAAAAATCGCAGTGAGAAGCAAAGCAATGCCGAAAGGCCAGAAACTGCTCAATTAAATCCGAAATCTCTAAACAAAAGGATTCGTCATTGAGGAGAGAATTGTCAAACTTCCAAGCTCCCAGGCCTTGCAGGGGGAGAGCTGCAATGTCATAGTCTAAAATAACAAAGTCATGATCTGAGGAAACGCATGGGAGAATATCGCACCTAGTGACTTGATTACACAGAAGCCACGGGACCAAAAATGTATCCAGTCGGCTGGCAATTGAATGGTCTGGGCTGAACCAGGTGAACTGCCTGTCTCGGGGATGCAAAAGACGCCAAGCGTCACGGAGGTTACAGCGAGATTTTAGGTCCGAGAAGCCGGAGTCAAGGGAAACCGACCTACCCAATTTGTCAAGTGCTGAGTCAAAACAATTCATATCCCCCCCAATCAGGAGCCGGGAGTTTGGAAGAAAAAAGGACGGGACCAACTGAAAGAAAATCTTTCTCTCAGTCGGAATCGTCGGCACATAAAGGTTAACGAGATTAAGATTGAAATCGTCAAACTTAACAAGTAAGCTGAGAATGCGCCCACTTTGATCCTTCTGCCAAACAGAAACATTATTACGAAAAAACATCGGAACATAAGATAGCTACCCCCGCTTTCCTCCCGACAGCAGGGGCCCAGAGGAAAGCACAAAAGAAATCAGAGACCAGAAAACGTACCTTGACTTAAACCCCTAACATTAATCGTAGTGCACTTTAAGAAGGCTAAACTAAGTGGGGGCATCCTCACTTACTACAGACAGACGAGATGACTTGCCCAAAGCAGCGCGTCGGGACAGACCATGTCGAGATCTCTTCCTTTGGTGAGAGGGCGCTCAGACACAGGAGCCATATTATTATTCTTATTATTAATCTTTCCTAATTGTATTTCATAGATAGCTGCCTAATTTTCTTAGCCCTTATGGTTGTTATAGGCAGCTAATACCTTATTTTTCAGTTTCAAAAATCAATGTATTACTTTCTTGTTTCCTGTTGGTATAAATAAATAAATGTTGTTGTTGTTGTTGTTGTTATTGGGCACAGCGTCGGAATCCATCAGTTCAGATGTGGCAATACTCTCAGGCTCAGACTCGTCACTCTCAACACTCGTATCGGTCAGGGAAGAAACGGGAAATTCCTGCACTCCGGGAACTTGAACATTAGGGGCATCCTTGATGAGGCCTTGAGAAGTTAAAAGGTCAGGCGCAGGCTCAGAAGAAAGGGCCGAGGCCAAGGGCTGGTCAAACTCAGCTTCCAGGGAATCGTCCTCAGACCCTGCTGAATCTTCCTCTGCATTCTCCACTGGGGGGCTATCAAGATCCACGTCACCTGAATCAGCATTGTCAGCATCTAGAAGAGTGGGGGGCACATCCACGGGAAGGGGGTCAGCAGCATGCTGGCTCGGGGGCTCAGCATCAACGGCATCACGATGTGAAAGTGGGCGGCGATACCAAGAGTTGCGGCAGTCAATGGCCATGTGGCCAGGTTCTTTACAAATACAGCATCGAACCCCAGCAGGACAATCACGGGCATGATGGCCAATCACTTCACAGTTAAAGCAGAGCATCTGACGACACTCTTGGGCCAAATGACCTGGCTAGTTGCATCTTCTACACGTCTTCACCTGGCCTTCGTACTGTAGATGGAGAAGGTACTTACCAAAACGAAGGTATGACGGGATGGGGTCATCGATACACATGCGAAGAGTACGGATACCATTCTGGACCTGGGGGAAGCCCTGGACAGAGAAGCGACGCTGGGAGTAAACAGTGCCATACTTTGACAAACGGAAGGTCAAGGCTGAGTCAGGTAACTCAAAAGGAGTGTCGTACACAACAACATAAGACAACGCTTTGCCTGCAAGATGAGCTGCATGAGGCTGGTTTCCAACAAAGAAAGACGACTGCAGCAGAAATTTGTTTCGGATCTCCTCTTTCATGAAGGTGAGGACTACTGATCCATTCTGGGATCTCTGAAGACAACGGACTGACGTTGGAGGAAAGCCATCCCTCACCAAGCTATCAAAGATTTGCTTGATCGTAACTGAGCTGTCAGGGAGTGTGAAGTATGCAGAAGCAGGACGATCAGGCATGACATTCAAAACATCAAAATGCTCTCTTTGAAAAGAAGACAAATAAGACCTGCGACGCAGAGCTACACTGGAAACTTTTGGACGAGAATCAACACCACCAAAAGTCACTCTATTAGCATAAGAGCCACCAGGACTGGTATCCATGTGGGATGGCGAATCAGATTGGCCAGCTCCAGAAACAGAGGGAGGCACAGGCGTATTCTCAACAATATCAGACCACAGAGGGGATACAGGCGTAGGCTGAGACATACCGAAAACAATTTAGGACCCACGCCGTTCCCTCCCAGCAGGTACTTAGGACAGGGTCCAACAAACAAAAGAAAAAGCCAATTAGTCTACCACAAATCTGGTATGAAACGTGCTATGATGGGCTTCTGGGCCTCATCAGTGCAGTGCTGATGTCTGGGATGGAGGTTAACCTTATAAAGCCACCCCAAATGTCCCACACATGTGGTACATCTAAGCCATGCCAGAGTGCTCAAACTAGCGAGCTAGTGAGCATGCGCAATTGCTAGCGGCAATGACTCATCCCAGTAGAGTGCTCAATTTGGACATGAAAGCAAAAGCTTTGTAATGCCAAAGAGCTATATCTAACTGCAGACAGTACTATTATAAAACCTTACTCAGGAGAATAAAACTATTTACATACATTACTAAGCAAAACTAAATAACCAGGAATTACAAGTTAGAGCGAAATTTACAAGCAGCTAGAAAATGAAAAGAAGATTATCATTATCTCGGAAAAGGCAAATTGCAGGATGGACCCACAGGGAGCGAAACTTATTCGGGGAAAACCGGTGTTTGTCGATAAGGGTTCTACCCTTTACAGATGATGTAATATACTTACTTATGGCTGTGGAGTTTTCTCTACCGTTGTGAAATACAGCCTTATTTCGAAATTTCCAAACACCATATAAAGTAGACTTGATTAAGTATCAGATAAGGCGGAGGTTCTTTGCATGAGGAGTGGGGAACTCATAAAAGAAGACAAAAGCGCAATTCGGCCTAAAAGGCGAAGTCAGGAGACTAGTTAGGAGGGGTAAAAAGTGGAACCAAACCAATTTAACGCGCTGGCAGTGTAAAAAACAATGGTCAATAGTTTCCTCCCTAGGGCAAGACACACAGCGGGAGGATCCTATATAACCCCAATCACGAAGGGAGCGACGCACTTTAATCGCACAAAGAGTAATTAACCAGGCTAAGTCGTTTTTGAAGTTTTCGGTGAAATCATCACGGAGTAAACGCCAATGGCGAGACCAGGAAAAAAGCGCAGATACGAAGGGAGACCAAAAAGCTGGAAGAATCGGAATGGTGTAAGCCTTCTTTAGAAAAAGTGGATGAAGGGACTTCGCCGAAAAAATAAAGGTTCGGGGGATATTCACAGACTGAAGGGAGCTCAAAACCGACACGTAAAAACTAGTGGGCTGGGCAGCGCTGGGTGTCAGATTGTTGCACAACGTTGACCACTCAGGCCGCAGGGGCGCCAAGTGGACACCACAAAAATACTTAAAAACTCTTTTGACACAACTCGCCAAGAACGTTAAGTAAGGCTACGAGGCGTAAAGCCTTCCCCTGGCATACAAAGTCTTTCAAACCCAAACCTCCCTCAGACGTAGGGCAAACAATAGTCTTACGGGCCACAGTCTCTAACCTGGCGCCCCACAAAAAAGGCCAAATCAAACGGTTTACCTTGTCATAGACCCATCTGGGAGGATCCAAAACACGACTAACATAGAGAAGTTTCCTTAAACCGAGAATGTTCAAGATCAGAACTTGTCCAATCAAGGGTAGAGACCGCGACTTCCACAGGGATAAAGACTTGTCAAGTTTTGACAAACGAGGTTCCCAATTATTGCAATTCACATCAACTGTACCAAAAACAACCTCGAGAATTTTCATTTTTTGCACCCATTTGAGGCCAAGCGGCTTTTCCTGGCGGTCTTTCCAAGCACCAAGCCACATGGCCTCAGTCTTAGAGACATTCAGCTTTGCTCTGGTGCCTTTCTCATATAAGGATATTGCACGGAAGAGCGAAACAAGAGAGCGGTCATTCTTGACAATTGCTGTCGTATCATCTGCATATTGCCTGACCTTAAACTGGATCCCCCCAGCCCCAGGCAGGAGAAAGCCATCAATGTCAGGAGAATCTCTAACCTTACAAGCTAAAACCTTGACACACAGGACATACAGTATAGGCGACAAAGCGTCACCCTGCCATACACCTCGATGCAAAGGGACAGGATTTGAAAGAAAGTCATTAACGAGAATGCGCATGTAAACACCATTATAAAGCTTACGAATGCAATTGCAAAAGGAAGGACCAAAGCCATAATGCTCAAGAAGAGTCATCAGAAAAGACCTATTAACCCGATCGAAGGCTTTCTCTTGGTCTAAAGAAACTAGAATCCCCGTTTCCCCAGTGCAGTCAATGTAATCTAAAGTATCACGCAATAAAGCTAAATTAGAAGTGATAGACCTTCCTGGAATAGAGCAAGTTTGATCAGGGCTGATAATAGAACTCAAAACCCTAGCTGACCGTAAAGAGAAAGCCTTAGAGCAAATTTTATAATCTACATCAAGGAGGGAGATTGGACGCCAGTTCTTCAAGTCCTTACGATCATCCCTCTTGTATACTAGGTGAGTAACACTAGATTTCATAGATTCGCACAGTTCGCCATCACTTAAACTTTCATTGAAAACGTTGACTAAAAGGGGGCCAAGCCCCGACCAAAAATTGGAATAAAATTAAACTGTCAAATCGTCTGATCCAGGAGTCTTATTCCTATTAGAGAGGTTAAGGGCCTGTGTAGCTTCATCTAAGGAAAGGAGGCCCTCACAAGTTTCTCGATTGGAATCCGACAAAGGGCTCGAAACGTGAGAAAGAAGCTCATGTCGAACATCAAGATCAATCTCCTCCTCAGCGAAGAGGGCAGAGTAAAAGCGCTCATGAGCCTTCGTCATCTCAGGAAGAGATGAGACCTCATCCCCCTCTGGGGTCAAAACTGACGATATTAAGGATTTTTCGTGTCGTTGATTTTCTAACGTAAAGAAAAACCTAGTGGGGGCCTCACCTTCCTCCAACCACTTAGCATGACTTCTCACTTTAGAACCCTCTAACTCTCTGTCAAAGATAGATTTTAAAGAGGCTTCTAACTCCAATATCTCTGATGAAACTGCCAAAATCCCTGAAGCTAAACACCGCTTTAGCACGATCAGTCGATTGGTGAGAAGGACTTTATCTCTAGAAAGCTCCTTCCGTCGATCACGAGCAAAAGAAATTGAAGTCGACTTGAAATCCTTCGTTAACAACTCCCACATTTCCTTAGTCAAAGGAAAAACATGGCGAAAGGATAGATATGCATCTATCAAATCAGAGATCTCGGAGCAAAAAGCCTTATCCTGGGGGAGGGAATTATTAAACTTCGAAACACCTGGCCCAGATCTAGCTGGATCTGTCAGATCAAGCTCTAAAACAACAAAATCATGGTCAGAATAGACACATGGGAGGATGCTACACACTAATCGCATCGCAAAGAACACGGGAGACAAAAAAGGTGTCTAGTCTGCTTGCAATACTGAAATCGTGGTTAAACCATGTGAACTGACGCTCTCTAGGATACTTGAAACGCCATGCATCTCTAATACTGCAAGGTGATTTGAAATCGGATAAACCCGAATCGACACAAATGTTACCTCCCATTTTGTCTAAACTGGAATCGTAACAGTCGAAATCTCCCGCTAGAACAAGCCGAGCATTGGGAAAAAAATATGCATGAGCCGACTGAAGAAAAGTTCTTCTCTCAGCTGGAATCGTAGGCACATAAAGATTAACAAGGTTGACATTGATGTCACCAAATCTGATTGAAACACTGAGGAAGCGCCCATCTGAGTCCCTTTTCCAAACTGAAAGTCTATCACCCCCTCTTCTTCCAACCACCGGGGCCCAAAAGCTAGGGCCACGCCAGCGGGAAGAAAAGGAGGACTGGA
>NC_090871.1:30922429-30927429 GCF_036669935.1 Montipora foliosa | reverse complement strand
CTTTGTGGATCACCTCCCCCATCCTAATTCAATCAGTGCCCCCTACCTCATAAAAGATGAACGGACCATTCGCAGGCAAAAACTAGAATATACAGCTGAGCATCTATCGGATAACGCACGGAATGGATAAACCCAGTGTAGATGATGTGCCTCGACACATTGCATCATGTAAAGGGGCTGGCTTAAGCTTATGCCCGCCATACTGCAAGGTGGCTAGCAGGGTGATCAATAGTAGTAGTAGTGGTGGTAGTGGTAGTGGTAGTAGCAGGAGCAGGAGCAGGAGCAGGAGCAGCAGTAGTAGTAGTAGTAGTAGTAGTAGTAGTAGTAGTAGTAGTAGTAGTAGTAGTAGAAGTAGTAGTAGTTCTCCCACAATCATAGAGAGCTCAGTTTCTTTATTGAAATGTAACTCTCCCGAGGAGCCTATTGTCTCTGCATGTCTTCTTTAAAGAGTGAGTTACATCGGAATAAAGTAAAGTTATATTCTTTATCTCTTTAATCGTATTTTATCAAATTCTTATCACATTTTTATCACGGCTGGATTATGTATAGTAATTAACCTAAGTTAACTTTTTATCATATTTTACAAATGTTTACCATACCTGGATTATGTATATTAACTTAAATAAGGCCAAGAACCTCAAGTTGACCAAGAACCTAAAGAAGGCCAAGAATCGAGAACCTTGAGTAGGCCAAGGACTCCGAGTAGGGGAAGAAGCTTAAGTATGCTTAAGTACCCCAAGAATGTGTAGACTAGTAAGTGATGTTTATGTAGAGTAGTAAGCTTAGTATTGGTATTACGGTGCATCCATGGCATTCTCCCATGGAGCATATTACGAGTTCCTTTCCTTTTCTCTTCGATGAGGCTGTTGTATATGACTCATTTAAGCGTACAGGTTGAAACTTGGCACATAATTGGTTCATACTTCAATAGCACACCAAATTTAGAAACAAACGGATGTGTTGTCTTGTCAAAAAAAGAAACAACTTGCACGTGTGTGAATTGAAAGTCGAAAGGTATCCAACAGTGCTCTTCCTTAGTCCAAAAAATAACAAAAAAGCTTCGAGCACATAAGGTGTTTAAGCAATGTATTTACTAGTCTTATACCGCATCAAATGGAAATGGGACCATTGATGTTGTTTTTTATTGGGTTGACTTTCCAGCGTCTGCTAAATAGTAAGTAAGCATTTTATACGTATAATAATACATGAAGGTGTATCAATTCCCTTGATAAAACTATCTATCTAAAATCTAACTTGTTTCATCATGGCAATAAACACTTATGGTGTGATAGACCCGGGAACAATTTTTACTGTTGTGACGCTACAAGATAACACTCGCTGGCTCGTTAGTTACAAGCTTTGTGTTTTTGACAACAGCCTTTTTGATTGTTCTCACGACCAAAGGAAAGAAATTGTAAATGTTTTGTCGAGTCCTCTCTGCCGAGAAAGATGGATAGAAACACATTACAAAGGGCGAATATTGTAGAGAAGTGAAACTGACACACTTCTTAACTATCTCCAAAATATTAATCGCTGAAGTGACCGCAGTTGTTTACAAACCTAAGTGGCCGATCGATCTGCTCGATCTTTGCAAACCACACTACGAAATTTCGCTTACAACAAGGGAAATTACGCTTTTGGTTGAGAATTTTTGCACTGGTCTCCAAAATGCGGCCAATTTTCTCTCTGTTT
The DNA here is from genome assembly GCF_036669935.1 of Montipora foliosa. Taxonomy (NCBI): domain Eukaryota; kingdom Metazoa; phylum Cnidaria; class Anthozoa; order Scleractinia; family Acroporidae; genus Montipora; species Montipora foliosa. The sequence goes on along the minus strand of NC_090871.1, from coordinate 30,925,737 downwards.
TAGGGAAACGGCACCGAAAGTTCGCAGGGACAAAGAACGAAATTTGCGCATTTCGCTCTCATTACTTTTGCACAATACTGCACACAAAACCGCAAAATTAATTAAGTTAATTGATAACTACCATGTTTTGTGACAGAACATTTACAAAAGTGCCCTTAGCACTTCGAAGACTTATGGCATCACAAGAAAAACAACAGAGAACATCGCTGGAGGTATTCACACATTTGCGGAATATAAACGCAGGATCGATTTGACATAATTTGTTGAAGATACTGATCTTCCGAGGTATGTCTAAGGCAAAAATTGCTTCAAATTAAATTAGGAAAAAAAATTGTTATTCACAGTAAAAAATTCGGCTCATGGTTTGTGTCCGACGACCTGACTGACGTCATTATACCACAGGGACAAGAATAATGTACGCCTAGAGAAACAGTAGGCAAAGGCACAGAGGAACAGGGAACACTAGGCACAGAGGAACAGAGGAACACCAGGCACAGAGGAACAGAGGAACACTAGGCACAGAGGAACAGAGCAACAGTAGGCACAGAGGAACAGGGGAACAGTAGACACAGAGGAACAGGGGAACAGTAGACACAGAGGAACACTAGGCAGAGAGGAGCAGTAGACACAGAGGAACGGTATGCACAGAGGAGCAGGGGAACAGTAGGCACAGAGGAACAGCAACAACAACAACAACAGCTTTTATTGACCTCTTATATACTTAAGAACAATTAAGCTTAACTAGAAAGTTAACAAGCCTTTGAAGCCAAATTACATGGAAGAAATTATAATATTAAGTTCGGAATGACACACGCACAAAGTAATAATAACAATAACAATAATAATAATAATAATATTAATTAAATCAAATAAAGTTTTTCTGGGTAGAAAGACAAATATACTAGGAATGAAATCCTCAAAATGATAAACAAAAACTGATCAAACCCGAAGCAGCGAAAAAAAATCACAGAAAGCAGAGGAACAGCAGGCACAGGAAAATTTTATGGGCAATTCCAGTGTTTTTTGGTTGCAATAGTACAAGCTTAATGAAGTTTCTCTCTTCCGCTGTCTCAAGTTCAAAGCTCGCCTACACGGGTCACCGAAAACAATTAACGTATGAAATCAAACATAACTTAAGTGCTTATATTCTTGTTTATTCCCTACCAACACTGGCTAGTCTGACGCGCGATTTAGCATGATTTTAACGCGTACTTCTCTTATTTAAAACTGAACTCGGCTCGTGCCGTGTGAAAATTTAGCTAAATTGTGAACTGGAAATCATGCTCTAGGTGTGACCCTGCAGTATCGACACACCCACACAAACAATAGATCAATTGATTAAACAGATTTCGTTATGCATTTCGTATACGTTATCAACGGAAAAACGTCTCTTAAGCCTTGTAGAAAGTTACAGCATTGAAAGACAGTAATTTTGTCATATCCCAAGGGTAGTAAGTCATTATCTAAGAGTGCATCTTTTGGTCTTGACTATTCTACTGTCTACGGGAAAACTGTGCGTTGCTCTGCAACTGTACGTTGTCATTTCTTCCGTAATCTTACGAGAAGCACATGGGATTCTGTCATCTGACAATCTGTTGAAGGCTATAGCAAAAACCATCGAGCGGTATGAGAAAGGACAGTTACCTAGATCAACTACGATTCATTTTCACCATGATGATGATGGCCAACAGAGAATAGAGAATTTATTTCTACCAGGGGTTATAATTTGGGATCCACTGTTTCAACACTTCTGTGGCAACTTAGTGTGTTCCAATTGTGGGCAAATTCTGAAACCCAGGAGCTGGAAGGATAGACGAGATTGTAAGCACAACAGTCCGCGGGAGCTTGCAGACATCGAATGCCCTGTTCTACTCGTTAGTCATGTTTATGCGTGCACAAATGATCACCGAACAGTTGGCCATGACTCGGTTATTCTGAAAGAATTAAAAAGCGCAGCATTGATCCCTTTTTTTTTGTTACATAACAGTGGAATTACGCGCCGACTATATAGGCTAATAACGGTTCAAACTGCTTCAGGAATGGTGTACATAGAAGTTGAATCCCTGACAAGACAGATGTGGTACAGTTATCATACCAATTCACGCATTAAAGCAATATCCCAGCAAAATATCAGTGCAAATGAAAAACCTCTGCATAGCGTCAGTAATGTCCTACAAGGAATTTCTTCGTTGTACCCTAACAGAAAACTAATTCGCCAATGCTTTGTTCCCTATTATTTCACAAATGAAAACCTATACAATGCTTGGATGTCATCATTCACAGGAACTTGGCTTTCTTCCAATCACATGTTCAAGGTTGCCAGCAATGTCGGTATGTGGCGAAATGGCAAGTGGATTCGCCAGTACAACAGTTTGTTTTCTGTGATGAACGAAAACGGCATTGTCCTCAGTTGGCAACTGACAAGAGGCACTGATTTAAGTAGGGTAAAAACGTTAATTGCGGGAATCCACAGGAGGCTAAAAGAAAGTGGCATTAAACTTGCTGGATTTTCAATTGACATCTGTTGCACCTGGAGGCTTTTATTACAAGGGGTGTTTGGATTTCTTACGATCAAACTTGACTTATTTCACGCCGTACAACGAATTGCCAGCAAAATAAGAAAGAAACACCCACTGAGAAGAAAATTCTTAGATGCGTTTCATTTAGTCCTCAGGGAGAATGGTGATATAGAGAAGGAGCGCAAACAGCCCACGCCCTCACGAGAAATTATGTTTAAAAATTTAGCTCGGTTTCGGGAGAACTGGAGTACTATTGCGTTCAGTGGAGAGAATGTTCTTTCAAAACAAGCTTATGATGAACTAGAGAAATTAAAGGACAATATGACAATGTGTGACCATCCACGGGAAAACCAACAAAAAGGTGATGACACGGGCACGCGTGCATGACACGGCACGCTGAGCGTGACATACAACACGCCATATGCGCATATTTAATGAGTAGCACAATAGATGTCACGGTGGCTTTTGTTGTGCACACTGAGACACTCCAAACCTTTTGTTTAGCGTGGCGTGTTGCGTGTCAGATGCGTGCCAAAACAGGCACCGTAAAATTGCAAAAGTAATGCAAACGAAATTCGTCGAAATTCGTCCCTTGTTCTAGCGAATTTTCCACGAAAAGTCATCGAATTTTTCGTAGGGTTTGAAGCGAAAAATTCACGACCTTTCTCGAAAATTCGAGATAGCGAAATTTGAAGTAGCGAATTTTCGAGGTAACCAAACGAAAATTCGAGATAACAAAATTTGAAGCAGCGAATTTTTGTGACATGAATCGGCGGCCGCCATCAACAA
>NC_090871.1:30904929-30914929 GCF_036669935.1 Montipora foliosa | reverse complement strand
AAAAAGCAAAAGGTCAACCTCTATTAGGAGATGTTGGCTCATACCTTTTGGTTTTTAACATCACCTTTTATAATTATAAAATATGCAAGGGGGGGTATGAATTAGGCTCGTTACCGTTGAATGAAGAAGGACATTGAACAAGGGTTTTTCGGCCCCTTGTTAAGCAGTCGCCCTCCATAAGGGGTCAGTTGTTAAAGTTCCGAAAATAACTTCCTTTAATTTTTGTATTTTTTACCTCTACCAAGCAGTCCGGTCACCCTTCACTGAGTCTCAACAAATTGTTAGGCGTAGGGTAACTTTGTAAAAAACAAATCACATGACTTGCTGACTGCAGGAACCTGGCTTTCCTGTTTTAGTAGTGTGATTTATACATTGTTCTCCTAACTGAGTAACTGATTTAGTGAACGCCCTTGCCCAAAAAACTGTACATTTAGTGATTATGTTACATAAATGGTGTCTCCCTTTTTTTTTTAATGTTCATTATGTGCAACCTGTATTAAAGGGGCACTGTCAGATAATTTGGATAAACCAGACGGTGTATTTTGCATATTTTTTTAAATGTTTTATCATTGCAGTTTTAATATGAAGTACTTAATATTTGTATTGAACCTTTTTATGGTTGACTGTGGTCACGGATGACGTGAAGGAAATGATTGCAGCTTGGTAATGCACTTACTACGAGAATCCCCGTGTGACATTGGCCATTTTAAAATACAGGTTCGACTGTAATACCGGTGTTGATATTGACCCCCATTGTGGATAATGTGAGAGTGAAATCGGCGCGCTGCACTACAATTTTAACATTTCCTTGAACATACCTGATCCAGTATTTTTCTGTGTCCGGCGAAATAACAGGTGAGGTTGATTGCCTGCTCCAGAGTTTGCTTCTTTACCAAGGCCTGTGGTGGCGATGTTGGTTGATTTGTTACCCCTTTTAAGTAGCTATCATAAAAGACATGAAGGACAGCTGCTAGGCGTAAAACGTGTCTGTCGTCTTTAGACACATCTACGCACTCCTGTTGGTCCTCCCACTGCTTATTGAGTGTTTCCGTTATTTTATCAAGGAACGCCTCGTAAGCAGTGTTACCATCAACATCTAAAGTTAGTGACATGATATTGTTTTCCTCATGGCAAAAGATGTAAATGCTTTCATAGATCAACCTAGGATTAAAAATACAATAAACCATCTTAAGTCTTGTTGTTTCACTTGTTGGCTTTGTTTTGTTTTGTTTTGTTTTTTCAGCTGCTCCCATATTAAAGCGTTGTTTGGTGAAAGATCGACAGTCTGACTGCTTCTTTTATTTTAATTATAAACAGCAAAAGGGAGTCTGTGGTGACACACCATCATTCTTAGATATCTGATATGTAAATCTGCCTCAGCCGAGTAGACAAACACAGTTCAAGAAGGTGCGTAACTAACACGGGTTGGTAAAAGGAGTTCACATACCAATCACAAGCCTACTTCCTCAAATCACGAATGACGTGTGTGGCATTTCACGAAACATGTACCTTCTTGTTACTAGGTTTCGTGATGTCAAAAAAATCGCGAAATTTAAGTCCCACCGAAAAAAAAAAGGTTTCCGCGAACATTAGAGAAGTGAAATTTAATGCCTTGGTGAAAAACGACACGTAGTAGGAGCTTATAACGATGTTCTTGGTCAAAAAAACGATCATTTAGCTGGGTGCATTCGATTCATGTGTTGTTCTTGTTTCTGTTCGAATTTCTCATTTGTATTTTAAGATATTATAGTGAAAAATTCAATGAAACTATGTGGATCCTCACTTTACGTGAAAATAAATTCCTTTTAACATAACTTTCTTGGCAAATCGTGAATTTTAAGTCTCCCAAAATATTCCTCTTCCATTTTTGCGAAATTAAGTGACTGCGAAAATTAGTACCAATAAGGTATTTTAAGCCGGCTGACAACACAGAAAGCAGTCATTGCGAATTACTCGACTTAATTGGCATTAATTAGTCCTAAATGTATCTGTAAGATACCTGACACCAACCATTTTCTGAATTGGATGGGGCGAAACATTCCATCCACACGTTAATTAATGATTGAAGGGTGCTGATTTCTCTAGAAATTATTGATCGGAATTTTTAGACTTACCTCAGGTCCTTGACAGGGGATTGGCGCAATTGCGTTATAAACGTTTCGTCTGAGCAGCAGTTAGGCGCTTAGGTTTAGGCTGGTATATTAACATTCAATCAATAGCTCCATCTCTGCGTTCCTTTAGTTGAGTGTATAGGGGGTAAAATCGCTCTAGCTGGCTGTATCCAACGATTGAAACCCCAGGATTCTGAATGACCTGTATGAATCACATGGATCATGGTAAACATCACAAACCTTAATTTTCACTAATTTTCATTAGTGTACACAAAGTCTCAGCGGAACTATATCATGCACATACGTTCACCGTTATTGTTTTAGCCATGAGTTGCAACCTGATTTGAATTTGAATGTTCACGCAGACTATGCACTAAAGTCCCGATGTGTCGTGGCATTCTGTGCTGTGATTCATACTGTAATTTTTGGTGCAGGCGTACATTGTTCTACCCCCCTCCCCCCCAAACGTACATGATTAGAAAAAGGGAAGAAAGTTATGGGCCCCTTCCACGTGAGAATGAGGAAATTTTAAGGGATAACGTTACTGCCTTTTATTTATACCTGTCATGCAGACTTGTCGCCTTTGGTATACACCCAAGTCGCACCATCGTACAGCTCGCCTTGGGTAAAATACACCCAGTACGGAACAGTTTTCCAAAAAAAATTCATGTTCTACTATCAATTAAGCAAGGATCAGAAGTATCTTGGTTATTGGAATCCACAAAAGTAGAGGGTAATTTGTTAGGACGCTTGGTTCGATTAATAATTTGGTTCAAAATATTCCAAGTTCCCTTAATATTAGCAGTTAGAGATTTCATCTTTGCTTCATAATAGGAGCACTTTATTTCTATATTTCTTGTAACTACTCTCATTAAACGGTGTAGGGGACTTAATAAATTTTCTGTACAACAATTTTTTCCTTTTTATCGACTTTAAAAGCACGTACTTCTTGACAATGAAGGCCTGGTTCTGCGTTTAGCTCTGCGAGAAGCTCAGTATGAAGACCACACTGCATGCCTATTTCCGAAAAGTGAATTGCATGAACTCTTTAGCAGTAGCCTGACGCTGTTCTGTTTGAAACCTTCGCTTCCGTTCTCATCTAAAATTGTTGAACGTTGAATTTGAAGACACTACTCTTAGCAAGTTTCTGTCCAAACATTTCAGAATTAAACAGCGGTTTCACGTTAAAAAGCAGAAGAAAAAATTTGGGATAACAAGGCGCAAATTCACCTAAAACCATCTAATTCTAAGTAAATCAGTCACGTGAAATTGACTCTTTATACGATCAAAAAACCCTACGATGTCGAGTCCGCAACTATCTGAAAACACTGTGAGAAGTTAACAGTTAATTAAGGTAAAATCCTTCGATAAGGCAAACAAGACCATCATGTTTGTTCCTTTGTGCCTAGTGTTCTTCTGTTCGTCTGTGCCTAGTGTTCCTCTGTTCCTCTGTGTATACTGTTCCCCTGCTCCTCTGTTCCTCTGTGTCTACTGTTCCCCTGTTCCTCTGTGCCTAGTGTTCCTCTGTTCCTCTGTGCCTACTGTTCCCCTGTTCCTCTGTGCTTACTGTTCCTCTGTTTCTCTGTGTCTACTGTTCTCCTGTTCCTCTGTGCCTGCTGTTCCTCTGTTTCTCTGTGTCTACTGTTCCCCTGCTTCTCTGTGCCTACTGTTCCTCTGTTCCTCTGTGCCTACTGTGTTCCTCGGTTCCTCGGTTTTCCTCTAGAGTATAATGACGTCAGTCAGGTCGTCGTACACAGGCCATGACCCAAAAATTCATCGGTTGACCAATATAAAGCTTAATTCTGCAGCTTATCAATGCCTGTGATTATGTTAATGCCTGTGATTATGTTAATACCTGTGAAGGCCTTTAATTCTGGGTGGCTTTCTTCATGAAAACAGGCAATGCGCTCTGGGGTATTCAAGAGCTTTTGACGGGCATACCAACGTTTAGATCATATCCTATGAAACTAAGGAAAATGTCTACTTTCTTACGATTATCTAAAACAAAATAAATGACGGTGGCTTACATGAAATCTGGATTGATTGCAGCTCTTCATAGATTCGGACCAACACAACATTTGCCTTGACGGACATTGGGTGCAAGTGCACTACTGCGCCAAGGACGAGTGCGAGGACCTAAATGTCAACACCAATGTGTTCATTGTGGCGTTTACCACCTGCTGGCCTCGTTTATGGCTGTATGCAGACAATTGTGTTGTGATTAATGCACACTTTGAGCATGAAGGGTGTTTTCCTGGGGAAAACAGGCAAATGGCCTCCAGTTTCTTTCTTAATTTTAGGTACTCCAACATAGTGGCAAATTAATAAATCAAACTGCCTTTAAAGGTAGCTTTCAACCTTTGCCCCATATACATTTTCAGGATAAATGCATAAAATATATTAGGACATTTTCGACCTATAATTATGGGGCGCCGTTTGTAAAAAAAATTATTTAAACAAATTTGGGACATTTTTTCCTTATTTAGAAATAATTATAACTGCCACCAAATTTATTTATAAATAAGATGCAAAACTTGTTGCATGATAGATAAAATAATTATTTTAGGCACGTCCTGATTTACAAATAATTTAAATCGTGAAATGAATTATATATAAATCAGTCTTTCTCTAAAATATTTATTTACATATCATAAAGTTACACAAACCATTTGTAAGTTATTATTTATAAACAATAAACTCCACCTAGCATGTAAATCCATTGTTTATAAATAATGAAATTTTTCCATGCTGAGTGTAAATTTATGGTTTATATATCATGAAATTACATCACCACATGTCCATTATTTACAAACAGTGAAGATGACCTGGTGTGTAAATCTATTATTTGTAAATAATGAAGTTATCCTATGTGCTGGCAAATCCAGTATTTATAAATAATAAAGTTGATCTATCGTCTGATGCAAAGTGTTGCGTGACACATCTGCTTCCCGTCCCGGCCTGATATGGATCGAAACGAATCAAGGTTGTGAGAAAATGTCTTTTCCTGAACAGGTTGACAGATTTTAATTAACAATTAGTTCATGCGTCAGCATGCGTATGTCGAGATATTGAGCACGCAGGAAGTTTGGAGAGCGCGGAAGAGTTGCACCAGGCGCAGCCGAGTGCAACTCTAGCCTCTGGAATTCAATACTGCGAGCATGCTTCATATTCTTATTGAGCGCCGAGTGCAACTCTAGCCTCTTGAGTGCTCTTCAAACTTCCCAAGTGCTCAATATCTTGACATACACAGAGCTGACGCATGTACTAATTGTTTTAAAACATTATCAACGAGCTGTTAGTTTGCTGACCTCATTACCATGCTCAATAAGAATATGAAGCACGCTTTCGCTATTGAATTTGATTACGTGTAAATTCTAGCAATATTATAAATTACAATTAAATCTCATCTCAGATCGGTCAAAAATTGAAGGGTGAACTCATGCATGAAAACGGATTTTTATTTTGACCAAATGCAAAATTCTCATATGTGAAAGAAAAACAAACCTGCTATCTGATTGGCTTATTACAATAGGCCACAGCCTCTCCTTTGAATGACAGTTGACTTACGAACAGTTCCAGGAAGCATAATTCTAAATTATTTTCTTGTTTATTACACACGGAAGGAATGCACTTTTAAAAGCACTTTCATGTCAAAAATGTGTACAACTTTTACAACTTAAATCAAGGTAAAAATAGAAAACTCAAGTCAACGTCCCCAGCTGAAACTGGAGCCCAAAGTGACGTGCACATGTGCTTGTTGTACCGTGCAGTTGTTGAAGAGGGATCCAAGAAAGCTGCTTGACGTTCCTGTTGTCATCACGCTGTGTTCTTAAATTTGGGTGCTGTCGTTTATCGGATTGCCAGAAAAAAAGGAATTTTCGGCATTCAGACTTCTAGAAAGGACATCGCTGCACTGTCGAAGGCCGTGTATTGTAGTACGCCAAACTCTGCTCACTGTGGTGACCTGGTATCGCCATAATATGGCGATTTTGTTTTTTTTTTATTTTATTATTTTTTTTATGGAATGCAATTTTATTTACAACTTCAACATTTACGCTACTTACAGTACTAATATTACACTTGCATTTATACTTACAATATACTTGCTAATTATGCTACTTATTATTTTTTTTTCCTAATTGTAATTACACAAACAAAACAAATAAATATAGCTAACAATAAAATAATTAAGTAAATAAATAAATAAACTATAAAAGCGGTGCCCAAGTTGTTTCAAATTTATTGAGTGACTTGTTTTTTATAGCTATCGTACGCAGGACGTCTAATTTGCTATTTAAACGTAAAAGAAAGCACTCAAAGCTCAGCTTGTCATCGCAGACATTTGTTGTGAAGATGTAATATTTGGCGATAATAAGAATGTAATTGAGCACTCTCTTATTGTTCGCATTTTGGTGCCAGCCAAATAAAATCGCATTTACTGATAGGACAATTGTTTCAGAAAAATTTTCTTGCGTAAATTTTTCCTAAAATACGAGCGATTCGCTGCAATTGTATAACATGTGGACAAGCGATTGTTTTTCTAACTTGCACAAAGAGCAGATGTCATCATCTACAAGGCCAGCGCGAAATAAACTGGAGCAAGATAGCAAAATACAGTCAACTCCCGCCTTGCGGACACCCCGCTATTACGGACAGCAGCTAAATCCCCGGTGAAAGTTACAAACGTTTGACTGAAGTAAACTCCCGCTATTACGGACTTACAGACACTTGATTGGGTCCCAACGTCACAATTTTTTTGTTTTCTCTCTCGTTATAGCGGACACCGAGCAGAATCTTGGAATATTTGCACACATATCAAGTCTATTTTTTCTGCTTTTTTTGATTCTTAGAGGGGACTTTAAGGTTGCCAATGAATTTAGTCTCCTTGGCGACAAAGTGGGGGAAGTTGCAATGCAAAGGAGAAGTACACAGAGCCGATTGTAACGATATTTTAAGACAATGTGATCGCTGATGCAATCAATAGCTGATGTTCAGGGTTTTCCTTGAATTTTTTTCCTTTTAGAAGTGTAGATTACTGTACTTCAGTACGGTAGGAAACCAAAACGATGCATGTGTGTGGACATTGCTGCAACATATGCTGATTGCTTTTACGAACTTAGTACTGTACACAAAGGGTACGTAACTCCTGTTCTGTTAAGTTCTGCTCTGTTTGTAAATAAAGTTCTGACGCTCCTTACGTGCAATAACGGGTCTGATAAAAGATACTGGAGTTCATGAAAATGAACACAGATGTGATCCCCTTCTGTAAATATGGTTTAAAATAAAAATTCTCTCGCACCCCGCTATTACGGACTCTCGCTATTATGGACACCAAACCGTGGTCCCCAGGGTGTCCGCTGCAACGGGAGTTGACTGTGTATTATGTATTATTTTATACTGGAAAGCAATAAGCTTCGTTTCGTGTGTAACTAAGAAAGGGAGTAAGTAGACGTCGTGAATGTTCTCTTTGGTGAATCCGTAGTTTAGAACTTTGTTTTCATTTGTTGGCAATATAACAGTTTTATCAAGGATGTTTTTGTATGCAGTTCGAGTGCTAGGATATGTTGTTGGCATGGAAGTTTCGGGAGAAGCGATTTGTAAAGGTCTGTTTAAATTCCGAATTGATCTTTTCCACTCGATTGGAATAGCATTTATAAGACCGTGGTACAAGGTGAATGGTGTATTAATGTTAAATTTTTGCTTGAAGTCGGCCAAAGAAAGAAACTCCCGGTTTACATTTAGTAGGTCCTGGACGTGTACAATAGCATGATAAAACCAGCTTTTGTAAAATAAAGGTTTTTTGTCAACCAAAATGTTTTGGTTGTTCCAGATAATTTCATGTTATGGGGTTATTCTATTACCTGGCATCAGTAATTTGTAATCCTGCCAGTACCTCAGTACAAAATGGTAAAACGTAGGGAGATTTTTAAGGTCAAATAGTTTAAAGTCGTAATCACAATTTGTTAAAAAGGAGAGACCGCCATATTGAGTTAAAATTTGCTCCAGAATTATTTTCCAAGAGGCGCCACTTTCATCTTTTATTCTGTTGACGCAGGCTATTTTTAAAGCCTTCTCCATAATTTCAAAATCCATCATTTTCAATCCACCATGTTTCCTTTCGGCAATTATTGTTTTCTTCTTTATTTTGGCAGGTTTGCCTTCCCAGATGAAGTTGAAAGTGAGTTTATTAATTCTCTCCGCCAGAAGTGGGGGGGGGGGGGGGGGGGGTAGGGAGCAGGGACGTGCTGTAAATAATTTTAGATAAGCCAAGAGACTTGACAATTTTTATTCTTCCGATCAAAGTGAGATTTCATTTCATTTAGCCTGTTAGAATGTTCATCATAAGAGAAATGTACACCCAGGGCCTGCACAGACTCCTTTGGTCATTTAAAATTGTATGGGGTTTCTCGGCAGTTTCTCCAAGAACCTAGCCATAAAGCCTCAGTTTTAGAAGTATTGATTTCCAATCCACAGTTTGTTTTGAATATTTCTAAAAGTTTCAATAATTGGGTTACTGACTCCCGGTCACGAACAAAAACCTTGGTGTCATCAGCGTACTGCTTGATTTTAATTTCTTTTTGGCCAACGTTTATGCCGTGGATAGTACTAGCATTTTTTAAGGCCCTGGCAAAAAGCTCGATTCCAATCACAAACAGGAGGCCCGATAATGGGCATCCTTGTCTAACCCCCTGTTGTAGGGGGGAAAATTCAGACGCGTGGCTGTTGTTTATAACACAGCTTGAGACGTGGTGTTATAATATAGCAAACCAGTTTAGCAGATCAGGACCAAAATTGAAGAGCTTTAGGGCAGCGTTAATATAATTCCATTCAATTGTATCAAAAGCCTTCCGAAAATCCAAAAAAATTGTGATTCCTGTTTTTTCCATAGTTTTTGTGTAGGACATATTGTCTTGTATTACCTTTGGATAGCGGCGTTTGACCATAAGGTGATTGCGGTGGCCCTGACACTGTGGTTTGTGTAGGCTTTCGACATTTCGGCAGCCCTGCTGATGTCCTTCATCATGCCGTTAAGTTTGTTGACACTGATTGGTCTTGCATCGTACCAAACTTCATCGTATTTCTAGTGCTTCTTCAGATATTGAAAAATGCATTGCATTTAAGCCTTAACTTCGCCAGGTAAATCTCCATGGCTTTGTAACTGTCGTTTTCTTTAAGTGTTTCATACATCCTTGCCAACTTTTCATGGCTCGAGACGTCGTAAGTCCACCAGGATAATTTTTGTTTGCTTAATCGTGCACCATTGTGAGGAACTTTCTTCTAGAGGCATGAACTACAAATTTGAAACTTGACCTTTTGAGTTCCCTCTGGTCTTCTCTTCCTCTCCGACAAAAGAACAGGACAACACGAAAGCACACATTTTGAAGCAAGGTAAGAGGGCTGGTAAGTGCAATGGCTTGAGAAGTTTTAAGCTTCTTTAAATCTTCATCTTCAATCGCTGTCTTGTGCCTCACATTCTCCTTTCCTTGGCGCTTTAAATGGACAATCTAAGCATTCAGCATCTCATTTGATCTTTGAAACGTGGATCGGAGCTCAGGCTCAAACCATGGTTAAAAGGAGGCCCTTTTAGGTACCTCTCAAAGGAATGTCTGAATCCAAGAAGAGTACATTTACTGTACGGCTCTCCCGCTTTCTTTCTTGCCTCTGGGTAGAAACTGCGAAAATTTAAATCTAGTTGTCCTACCGTCATTTGCTCAATTGGCATTTGAATCTTTTTTTCTTTGCACCAAGCTTTAATTAAAAGCAAAAATTTCAATTAATCAAACGTTTTAACTCGTATTGCAAACTCTTGAAGAAAAAAGAAACCTTTTAAAAACTGCTATCACTTAATTAACCGGCAGACCAAAAGTTGTTACGAACCGCCACTCTGA
>NC_090871.1:30892429-30899929 GCF_036669935.1 Montipora foliosa | reverse complement strand
GGTTTTCACCTTTTCAACAGTAAAATTTCTGGCTTGCTTAAATCCAAGGGGTACGTAGCCCAGCAGCCCTGTCTGAATACAAGAAAATCTACCACCATTGTGAATCTTACAATCACTCACGAGGTGGCAAGCTTGAGCAGGAAATTTGCGGAAACCAAAGCACTTATATCGAGAATTGTGATTGGTTAAATGGAGATCCAATCACACATATCTTCATCTCCCCGTGCTAACAAATGAAAACGAAAGAAAGCCTTTTTGTTTAGTTTCTGTCAACGTCGAATGTGTTTGAAAGCTGGAGATGCTGAAATGCATTAAGAAACGGTAAGAAAAATTTCAAAAATTGAAATTCTCTCCATATGAGGATGCGTCTTGAGCGTAGAGTGGAACAAAGTCTTAAGAGAGGTTCAAAGTCGTATTTATCCGGGAGAATTGGTCACCTGTACGGGAGACCGGAAGATTCGTTCCATATCCAGGAGACTCGCAGATAATCCGGTAGTGTTGACATAAGTGCTGTTTCCCAGGACTTCATTTGCATGAAAATAGCCACATCCTAGCACAAATGAAGGAAAAAATGCATCAGGATAGCCCACCCTCCCACCCAGGTGTCTATATTTTTCTGCAGGGGCTCCTGGCCTTGTGCCTACGCAAAGCGTTCGTAGCGATGTTCCTTTCTTGAGCCTTTGATGTCGGCTCTCCTATCACATCTACTCTAGTTCTTAATTCTTTTCTATCCAAAAGTTGGTTGTCTTCACCGCAAAAAGACTCCTTGCTATTTATTTACATTGAGCTTGTGGCAATGAAGAATGTCAGCCCTTCTCTTGTATATTAACAAGAGGAGGGCTTTTTTTTTTGTCCATTGACAAGAAGACATGTGCTGTCTGTCCAATGTATCTTTTATTTATGCCTATATAATGTGACATAGCTACAGGGTAACGTTGTGGGATATCAATTTGCAAATGTACATGTATTGACGGGACAGAGTTATGATTAGTTGACTTTTTCAGTGTCTTTTCAAAGTCAAGTTTTAGCGCATGCGCACTAACTAAAGGTTAACGTAACACATGTGCACTAGTCACCTCTGAATTGTCAATCATCTAAGGAACATCTATGTGAACTTTGGTAGGTATAGCTATTAACGCTTTTGAGATGTATGCTATTGAAAACAGGACAACTTAAGTGAAAAGACAGAAAACACATGCGCAGTACACGAGATTTAACGAAACTTATGCGCATGCGACACTGCAGATATGGTGAAGGGATAGCATTGAGGTATATCGAATTTCAAATATGTACATGTTGAAACGACAAAGACGTTAGGCATTAACTTTTAATATGACTGTTGACAGTCGAATTTCAGGATATGCGTAGTCACTGTCGATTTACGTAAGAGATGCGCATGAGTAATAATTTAATTATCAATAATCTGAGGAATGTGTTTGTGATTTTTGGTAGGTATAGCTATTAACGTTTTTGAGATATGGGCTATTTAAAACAGGACAGTTTAAGTGAAAAGGCAGAAAAGAACACATGCGCAGTACGCGAGATTTAAGGAAATAGATGCGCATGTGACGTCGGACATATGGTGGAGGGATAATGTTGTCGTATATCAAACTTGAAACATGTACATGTTGAAATAACAGAGATGTCATTCATTAACTTTTGTAATGTTACTATTGAGAGTCGATTTTCAGGACATGCGCAGTAACTGTCGATTAACGTAAGACATGCTCATGAGTTATTATTCAATTGTCAATAATCCAGGGAATGTGTATGTGAACTTTTGTTTGTGTAGCTATTAATGTCTTTGAGATATGGGCTATTTAAAACAGGACAGTTTTAGTGAAAAGGTAGGAAATAACACATGCACAGTACGCTAGGTTTAACGGAATTTATGCGCATTTGACATCGCACATATGTTGGAGGGATAACGTTGTCGTATATCTTATTTGAAACATGCACATGTTGAAATGAAAAAGATGTCAAGCATTAACTTTTGTATTGTTACTATCAAGAGTCGATTTTCAGGACTTGCACAGTAACTGTCGATTTACGTAAGACATGCGCATCAGTCATAACTCAATTGTCAATCATCTAAGGTTGGTGTATGCGGAGTTTGGTTCCTATAGCTATAAACGTTTTTGAGATATAGGCTTTTTAAAAGAGGACAGTTTTTGTGAAAAGGTAGGAAACAACACATGCGCAGTACGCTAGACTTAACGGAATTTATGCGCATTTGACGTCGCACATATGGGGAAGGGGTAACGTTGTAGTACATCAAATTTCAAACATGTACATGTTGAAATGACAAAGATGTCATGCAATAACTATTTTGATGTTACTATTGAGAGTCGATTTTCAGGACATGCGCAGTAACTGTTGATTGACGTAAGACATGCGCATGAGTAATTATTCAATTGTCAATGATGTCAGAAAGGTCTATGTGAAATTTGGAAGGTGTAGCTGTGAACGTGTCTCAGATATGAGCAATTACAAACAGAACGGTATGAAAGAAAATGCAGAAAACAATATATGCGGAGTAGGTGAAATTTAACGTAACTTATGCGCATGTGATGTTGAAGGCATTGTCAAAGGATCACGTTTTCGTATGTCAAATTTTCAAGATGTACATGTTGATCTGACAAAGATATCATAGGTTAACTCTTATATTGTGAGTATTTAAAGATAAAGACATAGGACAAATGATATTTGGGCGTGTTTATTTAGGATAGGGTTGGTTTTCCGGTCCCCGTCATAAAACGACTATTATCGTACGCTATGTTATTTTCTAAAAGCTCACAACATTTAGGACATAAGATAACGTTGGGGGTATCATCTGTTGACCAGACAGACTCATTGTTTCCGTAATGAAAAGAAAGTCAATGGTATGAGGTATGATGAGAAAGATCTTGAAAAACGAAAAGTAATAGTTATCTGACAAGACACGTGTCTCTCGACCATCATGACTTAGCCGGGAAATATCCGTCCTCCATGAAAACGAAGCGTATTACCTCTCCACCGGCGATGGGAATCGTGTGACTTGCAAAGTTTTTTTTTTTTTTGATTTGAACTTTTTTGTTGAAAAAAAGAAACAAAATGGTGGTGTTAAATTGGTTACATGAAAAGCGTTAGAATATCATTTCAAGAAGCCTAGCAGTACAACTTGGTAGAATGTAGATTGTTTTGTTCAATGATAATTTTACATGAATCTTTTAGCATGTTTGTAGTTTAGAGACAGGAAAGAAGGAAATGAAACTGGGCTAAACTTGTTCGTTTTCATTGTGAATGTTGGGTTTGTTATTGCGGAATTTTATATGTGAAATATCGTATTGCAAGGATTCTTGAAACTTTTTATTTGTGTATGTGTAAGTTACTTATTGCAGCTTTGAAAACGAAAGTGCTAGGATTATTGTTCTGGGGTCTTTTTGTGCATTTTCTTGGTTGTCTACAATCGTGTTTTATGTGGCCAGTTTGGCCGCGGTTGAAACACCTGCGAGGACGGCCGGGTCATCTGGTATTGTCTTCTCTTACAGCAGATGTCTCTCTACAACGTTATCTTGTTGAAGCAGGATGTTCGGAGTATCTGTCTCTCCTGTGAGATGTGTGATGTGATGTTGAGTGGTTTTGCAATGTGTGTGATGAATGAGATGTATTTGTTGATGGTAGTGAGGAATGTGATGTGGAGTGGTTAGGGTTTTTGTGATAGTTTGAATGTCTGTGACTTGAGCAAGACCTACGTGCATCTGATGAGTGTGATGATGAAGATGATCTTGAGTCGGAAGATGATGATCGTGCTTGTTTCCTTTTGTTGTTTGACTGATTTTTGGGAGGTAGTGGACGTATAGGTGTTTTTCCTTTTGATACTGATGTTATGTTTGGTATGGAAGTGTTAAAGGATGTGTTGTGTGATGTGCTGGCTGGTATTTTCTTTAGGGTCATCTATTCTCAATACTGGAATCATGGTTACATCTTGCTTTCTGCTGCTTCTATTTGCATCTTTCAAAGACATCGTGTCTGTCCTGTTGCAGACGTCTGTTATTATTCCAGAGCTTGTAGCACTTCTGTATTCTTCGGTGATTTGCAGTATTTGTTCTTCTCTTTCTGGGTCTATGTCAGTGGCGAGTACTTTGCTTGACGACATCTGTAAGTTCAATTTGTCACTTGTATTAACTGGTTGCCATGCAATATCATTTAGATTGAACTTTGATATATGCATTTATGTCTTCTAACCATGGCATGCTAATTCATTTTGCTGAAAAGTAATGGTTATCATTTTGTCTGAATGCTGGAAGTTGCTGTTTATTTTTTGTGTTTTTTCTTTTTTCCTTTTTCTAGCGATTCCAATTGTGTGTAAGCGTCCTCTTGTTCTTGGGCAGTTGCTGCCTTTTTTGGTTTAGGAGTGGTGGTAGTTTCACTTGTGCTTCTTTTTATTTTTTGGCAACTGGTGGAGTGGGTTGCTCATCCGACTCAGAGTCGGAGTCGGAATCTGATGGTAAAACTCTTTTTGGTTTGGGCAAGTTCTTTGCTGTAGATTTACCCGAGATAGGTCGTTTAGCTTTTTGCTTTGCTGTTAGAGGAGTATTGTCGGCAGCTTGTTCAGCCTCAGCTCTTTGCTGACGAGACTTAGCTTTTAGCTCAGAATATGATGGTGGACTGGTTTCCAGAGGTGACTGTGCTTGAGTTGACTGTCGTCATCGGGACGTTGACCTAGTTCTTGTAACAATTTTTGAGATGATGACTGTTTCTTTCGCTCTTTGGAGAACAGTCCACCGGTGGCATTGGAAACACTTGTTTGCTTCCACCAGTTGTGCAAAGAACCTAACATCGGATTTTGTTTGAAGTCATGGTTCAAAGGCAGATCACATCTTTGTGGATATTCTGCCGGATTTCGTACTAATACTCGCATTTGCCTATAATGACTGCCGATAAGATACATGATGTGACCCATCATCTCTATTCCATCGAATATGTCATCTTCGGATAGTTCACCATCTTCATCATCGTTGTCGTCATCAGTGACGACGTCTGTCAGAAGGTCATGAAGCATGCCTTCTGTGGTTAGGTCGCCTGACCTTGTATTAAAACTTGCTATCAGATCGTTAAATCGCCGTAATTCAGGCATAACTACATCTGGCGTCAATTTATCGAATAAGTGATCTAGCTGTTGCAGGTTACTGCTTACAGTATCCGCTATCTCACTCAGAGCGATTTGCGGTCGCTTGAGATATTCACAGTTTTTAACGTTATTTTCCTTAAGACATAAGTCTTCGGCGGTGTGTTCTGGTTTCACCTACCCGTATGGTCTCATACGAAACTGGGGGAAAAGGTTAAAAAAAATTGACTCCTTGTTCCCCGGATGCGTGGCCATATTTACTAGGTGAAGCCATCGGAAAAAGGAAATTAACTTTGTAACTGTTCTACAGGACTGTACTGTCTGGGATGAGTTGGCGTTAAGAAAAATAAATCTTTGAGATATTTGATACGTGATATTGCTACATATGCACTGCCTCTAGGTATGTTGTCACAATCTAACCATAATACTATTTTCTTTAGATTTTGTCCTTGAATTTTGCAAATGGTAGAAGCATATGCAGGCACGATGGGAGATTTTATAACCATAGTGTTTTCTACTTGAGTAGTGACAGGATAGATTGCAGCCACTTGTCCTGTAGACAATTTCAAGAATACAGGTGCTCCTTGTATAGTGATTACTGTAGCATGTCTGCCATTTGCAACTCCTAATTCTTTTTCTCTGTTTTGCGTCACTATTACTTTCATGTCTTTGTACAATGGCTGCGGATTGTCGGAATTGTCAAACTGAACGTGTCCGAACAAAGGTTTGTCTTGGAACAAATTGTTAGCTGCTATTCTGTTTACTCTGTTAGCGGCATTTCGCGATACCGTTAACATCATTGCATCCGGCATGTCAGTGAGCACTTTAAAAATGTCATGATCAGTAGGTTCATTGAAATGAAGAATGCGATTGCTGTGAAGTTCTCTTAATACCCTAGTCAAAGGTCTGTAATGATGAATGTTGTCTAATAGTTCTTGGAATTGTGGATCTTGACATCTGTGTTGCGTGACAAATTGAACGACCGTGCTGTTTTTGTCTAGTTGTCTATTGTGTAACACATTAGGAACTGTTACTCCCTTTCCACCGACTATGTCAAAAGGTTGTTGTTGTTGTGGATCTCTGCATAAAAGTAATACTGGTCTTACGTGCAATTGTCTGATAGTGTCTACTATGTGTGCAAAGATATTTTGAGGAACCATGGAAAGTTTGTCAACAACGACTAAGTCAAAATTAGCTATCTCCCCATTGATAGTAGGTCTTTCGTTTTTGTCTACAGGATATCGGAAACTGCTGTGAATGGTGTTTGCTGCAAATTGAGTGTGAGTACTGGCTGCAGTGTAGTTGCTAGCTAACATTCCAGTTGGTGTAACGCAAAGCATTCTACAGTCCAATTGTAATACACGTTTGATTATTTGTAACAGAGCAAAGGATTTTCCTGTTCCAGGTTTGCCTTTGATCAATACGAAAAGACGGCAATCTATGTTTGTTACAGGAATTTGAGGGTTGTCTTCGTTGTCGTTATCGCAATCCATGTCAGAAGTTTCACTGTCGGGATCAGATGTTTGTTCATCAGTTGTTAACAGTTCATCAACGTCATTGTAAAATTCTTCTCTTTTTGCTAGAGCAGATTCAACTAAACTTGTTGTACGTATCTGTTCCAGTGTCAATTGTTCTGTTTCAGTTGTTGATAGTACCCTGCGTTTCCAAAGGTGAATGAAATCACGTTTGCTTCTAATGAAACTTATTAAAGTCTCAATGTAATCGTTTTTATATCCTGCTATAGAAAAGTGTTCTCTGATAGCGTTTTCGTCTTTCCATAGTTCTGATGTAAAGTCCATAGCAACAGCGAAATGTGGAATTTGTTCTGGCATTGTGTCGTGTTCAGGATGCAGTAATTCGTCTGCTTTTCTGTGTGGGTAATTCATGACCATGTCTTGAAAGTAGTAAACGTCTTTAAAAGGGCTGTTTGTTTATACTCCGACTAAAGTATTATTGAATTCTTTGTATCGCTTTCCCTTGTCATCATAAAGTCGTAGCCAGTGCAAGTAAGTGAAATGGTCTTCTGTAACAGGTCTTTTGCAATACAATGCGTGCGTTTTTGGAAAATTAGCACCAGGAAACGGAGCAGTTACTTTTTTAGTTCTACTTTGCGACCAAGCAAGTTTTTTCATGCCTAAACTCATCCACATTTCAGGTTCTAAAGGTCTTATTCCTCGAAGATGTTTGTAAGCGCATTGGTATGGACCAGTGCGAACGGAAAACAAAGCATCACTGTCAAATGCATCATGCCATTTAGATACATAACTCGCCCAGTATCTTAAAACCATGCCTTTGCCGTCAGTAGTTTGAACGTCCATGTGACATTTCAATGCAAGAAGAACTGAAGCAATGTAAGCACGCAAATTTTGTCTAAATGCTTCTGTTGGGTG
>NC_090871.1:30877429-30884929 GCF_036669935.1 Montipora foliosa | reverse complement strand
AGAGGCACAGAATCGCGAGAGGTCTTGACACAAGTGCTTTTTACCAAGGATCCATAGGTCATATGGAACATCGTGGTGTTCTAGAATGATTGTGTTGTCCTTTTGCTTGGAATAAATCAAAAGCTTTTCTATTTCGTCAGTTTTCCTCATCTTAGATTTAAGGTCATATATTTGCTGCCTAGACCTTGGAAGTTCTCCCGGATTCTGGGCTTTCAATGCTCCTCCCGAATCAGATGTGACCTTCTTAAATGCGACAGAAGGAGCGCTGTGAGATAACTCTGCTTTATTTGCTTCCATGGTGCTCTTCTTTGTGGGATAAAATGTCTTCTTTCCGTATTTCCTGTTGCCATGTGTAGTTACCTCGACTTTTACCTCTTCACAGTTTTTCTTGGCGATGTGATACTGCAGTAGGCCAGTATCATGTAGAATTGTGCCGCTTTTCCGGATTAAAAAGAAGATAGAGCGGCACAACCCATGTTCATTTATCTTTGAATTAATGCGAATGTGCAACTCGCTTTCTTGTTTAAGGGGCACTTTCTTCTTATGCAATATTTCGACGGTCCCGTCATCGTCAATGTCCAGAGTCCACGTACCAATACGCAACACACGAGAGTATGAACCATTCATGTCACTCTTGATATCCTCCCAGTTCTTATAGCTGCTCATGTCAACAAGGAAAGTCATGTTCTTTCTCACTTTAAGAGGTGTCTTGGTACACCTTTTGTTGTCCATTCTGCCCGTCAATATCTCCACTGCCTCTTTCACCTTATGCCTTTGTTTCCTTCCCAACTGAAAGATCAGTAACGCCTCATCATCATTATAGATCCTTTGGGACGGTGTAAAGTAATCCTGTTATGTGAAAGAACAGTAGGTAAATCACCTTGTTGAGGTGGATCACCTGGATTGTTGACAGGCACACCATCACAACAGTAGAGAGATTAAGCGACACGTTCTACGGCTAACGTCAAATGCGATCTTGCAGTTTGCCGTCTGTCATGAAATACGTACGAATATTTTTGCTGTACAAGCTTCACGTAAACTCGCTAAAAATAGTATTAGCTAATGTTTATCTATTTAAACAATAGAGTGTTTCTGTCGAGGAACTATCGGCTGATAGTTGCCCCGCGGAAATTTGATGTTCTTAAACATATATTTGCTCCGAGAAGCGAAGATTCGAGGGCAAATATGCAAGTTTTAAGAACATCAAATTTCCAAGGGGCAACTATCAGACCGATACTTTCGAGACATAAACACTCTATTGTCTTTATTGTTCACCACTAAATTTTCTTCCACGCGCCAGCTCAAATATCATGTTGAATTATTTTCAACTTTATTAGACGAAAGCCGTGTCAGCCAATGTAAAATTTGAAAAAGAAAACAAACAAAAACCCTCTTAATACAATTTCGATTGTTTATTTTCCATAAGGCTGCTTGTTTACAGAGGTATTTTCACTGACGAGTATTATCCATCCGGGTATTTTCCGCAAACGAGCACTATGGGCTGATAGTGTCTCTCCGCGGACGAACACTATCGCATCACGTGATCGAATTAAAACAATAAGAATCGGAGAAAATTTAGTGGTGAACTATAATCTGTGATAGTGAGTAGCGTAGTAGTGTGCGCTTCTCGATAAGGCAATGATGTCCTTTGCATCAAAACTAGAACAGGGTGTTGCCACTGTTGATAATCCTGTAGAGGATACTGGTACAGCTAAGGTACCGGATTTCCGTTCATCGTTGTCAATGGGCTGGGCTTTGAAATCCTCCAGTACTCAAAGAACCCGACTGAATGAAAGCCAGAAACAATAACTTACAGGAGTATTCAAAATCGGCGAACAGACTGGAAAGAAAGCTGATCTCTCCAACGTTTCTAAGTCAATGAGAAAAGTTAGAAACGCAGATGGCTCTTCTAGATTTGATGCTTCGAGTTATTTAACTTCTCAGCAAGTTGCAAGTTTCTTCTCACGCCTTGCTTCAAAGAAAATTGTCCAAGCTGCTGAATCTGTGGACGAAGAAGATGAACACGCCGAAGAGCTGGATAAAATTCATCAACAGAACATACAAGAATTGAGTAAGGAAGTCATGGCAGAAATATCATTGCAGCATCCGATCATGTACGATACGCCTAACATTTGTGAAATCGCAGCTTGCTCTAAACTCGCAGTTTTCTGTGCAGATCCTCCAAGACATATGTAATTTTTATCAGCTTGACATCTCAACAATCAACGTTAAACGAAAGAAGCCCTACATAGATCTTCTGACGAAACTAGTTGGTAGCTGCAGTTGTAACGAATCACTTTGAAACGCAATCTTCAGCATAGAGAGCTGGGGCCAACAGACCCATCCACTATGCAGGGGGAAGTTTTCCTTGAAGAGCGCCGATCGTTAACGCAGGAATAGAGAATCTCCTTTGTGTTTAATACGTGAGGGACTTGCCTCAAAGACCCCAGAAAGAGCTGTAACTCAGGTCCCGACCATACTAATGCGTTTTGATCTCGAAGAAAACGAAGCAAATTATTTTCGCCCAAACTAATGTTTAATTTTCCCATTGGCTTTATTTGTCCAAACTAATAGGTTCAAAAGCGATAAGAATGAGTTGGACGTTGAATTGTGCATACGTGAAATAAATGTTCAGGTAATACCACTTCATTCACAAAGAAGTCCCACCACGCGCTAGTTCTTCCTGGTCTAGTCTTTCTTATGGCTGTCCTTCATCAGTTCTTTATTGGTATGGCGGAATCTCACAAAACGCTTCAGGTAGTAATTTTGCGACATTTTGTTTCCGTGCGGAGATCGGGTGACTTCGGACGCAGGAGGAAAACTGCGAACCGGGGTAGGGGTTTGTAAAGATTTGTCGTGCCAAAAAAGCATGTGTGGGAGCAGGAGGGGAGCACAAGCGTGCGCAAGATGATGCGTATGGTACCGGGGTAACGGTATGATCATGTTGCAAAAAGCAATATGCCACGTTCGATATATCATTATTCTGACATGGCTCCGAGGCTTTCGGGACAAACGTCTATATATGGTGTTGATTTCTTTGTGTCCAAGTCTCTTTCGGGAATTGAGAGACAAAAGAAACTTTAAAAAGTTACAATTTTGACCCGAAAGCCTTGGAGCATGTTAAAAAATTGATATATCGAACGTGGTCTATTTGAGAAAACAAAAAAGTTTGCAAAAGCTCCAACTGTCCGCAAAAGTATTCGAAAACAAATTCTGCCAAGTTGTAAAAAAATAAATAAAACGCCTTCGTTTTGTATTTGCATTGTTTGGTTTTGTGGAAGCTGCGAAATTTAGACACTCAGGTGAATTTTCGGATTTCGTTCAAAATATTTGAGAAAAGGTAAGCAAAGAAATTTTTCACAGCACGAAAAGACCCAGGAACGAGGCCCTAGAGTGTTACTCAATGTAGGTTGCGGGACGCTTAAGAGATAACAACAGGAGACAATTCAGGAGACAAAGTTAAACTAGTCATTCTTTTCATTCCTTTACTTTACTCTCTTCCTAATCAACAAGATTGTGTGCTCCAAGTGGTTACGTATCAGGATAGAAATTGCCCTACCCCTACCCCCTAAAATGGGATGACAGCATTGTGTGACGAACAAATAACGAAGTACTGCAAAGGATTCAAGGTCAAACAGCAATCGTTCAAATGTGACAGTATTTTGGTGTAGTGCAAAGTAAGCAACCATCCACAAATGACTTAGCGTTGTTGAGTTAGATCAGAAACCCATAAGGGTTGAAATGTATAACGCGCGTTCACAGCTTCCGAATATTCAGTGCGAGCTGATTGGTTGAATGTTTCAGTGCTAAGGACCATATTTGGAAACCCCTAGCTCTTGTTGTTCCAAATATGGTACTTAGCAAATTGAATATTCAGAAGCTTGTTTCCCAGCACACAAGGGGCCGTTACACCTTATGAGTTTCTGGTTAGATGCAGTGGTGATCATAAGCGCCGAAACAAGATCAAAGATTCGACCATTAAATACGATGAAAATTAGTGATGTAGATCGGACATTGTGTAAAAAGAAGGAAACTATACTGCTTTAAATGCGACAAATGGTGAGCGAAACACGTTAAATCGGCTTTTGGACCTGCCTCTTACAGCAAATAAGGTTAGAACATTTCAAAATTATTATCTCTGTGTCTATTTCAACTTAATATAGGTCAAGTCATGTGGTGCATGCTAAAATATACGTGTAACCCGTAAATTGAAATTTGACGGCGGAGGGGCAAATATTTGCATTTTTAACGTACTTTGAAAAGCTCTCGCGTCGCTCACAATCATTTGCCCAGAGAAATTTTTACAGAAATCTGTAGAGCATTCTTCTGCAATTCAACCACCAGAAGCTTAATCCATTTGAAGGTTTCGCACATAGTGAAAATTTATTATATTCACGAAGTACTTTCAAGTGAATGAAAAACATGTCTTCGAAATTTAATTATTCCCTAAAATCGACCCAGCACACATTTAAACATTACACAAAAATATTTGAGTGTTTTAAAGACGGAAGAATAATTTGTTTTTGCATGCGAGGCTCTCAAACTGGTTTAATAAAATGGTGCGTGAAATGGCGACTTTAAAGGAATTTGGTAATTTGCATATTTCTTTGAAATAAATGAATATTTGGCAAAAAAACTATCCAGTAGTTTTTATCGTGCCCTAGCCTGTCTACCATAAAAATGTGAGCCAAATCGAATCTTCGACCCTTGCCGCAAAATTAAGAATTTGTCTGATTTTTACAGGCAGGCACTCTTAAGTTATATACATGTAATTTTCTTCTGTACATTAGTCCTAGGGTGTACATATGTTTTTTCTATATCCCAGTAAAGCTCAGTGTCATTTCTTCGTTTACTTAGAAGTAGGTGGTGGTCAACTAGAAAGCCTTCGCTACTTTGACCAGCAGACACGTTTTATAACCTGTACTGTAATTATTTTATCTTGTAACCATGTGTTGTGACTTTTCTTTCTATGTTAATGTTATGTAAATAGTGTGAAATAAGTGAACCATGAACCATTTGGTTAATCGGTACAAACCGATACAAATACATTTAAGAACATTTCTCTACTTCCAAAAGTAGTAACAAAAAAAAGAAAAAATAGACATTATTACACAATAAAGAACAGACATACATAAAAACAAGACAGAGTCACACAATAAAGTTTTCAGAACAGCAATTGTAATTTTGTGTGATATAATGTTAGTAGAATCTTTCCAAAAGTACTTGCAGCATTTAATTCCTTCCAAAACTAGCTTAATGTTTCTGTGCTTTCAGTCAGACAGTCCATACTTGTAATGGTCAAGCACTCTTTTAGAACTGGATGCTGAACAGAAAGGTTGATCGTTTTCATCCCTTTCACTTTGTCATGCTCTGCATCTAAAAAGCAGAATTCACTCGCTAATGGATGTGGACTTGTATTTCTTTGCATCTGCTTAGCAATCTCTATCCTTTCCCTACTAGATCTGAACACTGTAGTCATGTCTGCCACTTCTCCATCTTTAACACTCCACAGAAGGTACTTGTCCACAGCATCACTCGATTCTTTAATTGCCGCTAAGCCCTCAAAGGAATGCCCAGATGGGTTTTCTTGGTGGATTACCTTCTGCTTTAGGTTTTGAATTTCGTTAAATTTGCCATACCCTTCAGAGTAGATGTCTCCAACAGATTTACCTTCCTTCAATAAACCTCTGAAATGTTCATAAGGGAACTGTGATGGTTTTGTCGCTGTATTACCATGGAAAAACTTAGCAGCTGGCTCTGTTATAGATACTGGGGTTTGGTCCCTTTTTGCACAGCAGGAGTGTTTTCCACAGTGATAAATCATCACTTTGTCACTGAGAAACTCCCAGACTTTCCTTGCATTACAGGAAACTTTATCTGCATCATATCCACAACAACCACACACTACTTAATTTTCTGCTAATTGCTTCAACTGCACCTTATTCTGCCTGTTGTAGGAGTGGAACTATGGGCACCTCTCACTCTTGCAAACATATGTACCTCCACAAGAAGCGATCCTTCTTACTCCCTCGAATCCATGGCGTTTGGAAGAGTGCCATTGCAGCCATGGCCTCCCATCCTTACAACTAGCCATCAAGTCTGCCGGATCATAAGGTAACTCATAGACACAATCTCCATCAATGTTGTATGGCAGTTTTTCAGCTGTATGAGTACTGCAACTCTTCCATAATGAGAGTAGAAGTCTTCGCTGATCACCACAGAAAAAGAAAGGTATAATATATAGCGAATTCAATTCTCTCAAAGCACAACAACATTGTCCATATTATGAGTGATAGTGAGCCATTCTTCTTCTTTAGCAGTCCGTCGGTATCGACGATGACACGGAGGGGAGTTAATGCCTGTGTCGCAGGTGCGAGGTCAGTCTGATCGCTGCCTCAAAAGTCCTGCCGCAAATGTCACAGGTGTAGCCCGCTTCAGCATGTGTAAGTGTTTTCTCCAGCCTGCGCATTCTCTTGTCCGCCCACAACTGTACATTTCTTCTTCTGATGGCATCGGCAGCGCCAGCCACCACCTTCCGCCAGGTCACGCAATCTTCGGCCTTTTCCCTCCAATTTTCTAACTCATTAATGTTCTTCAGATGCCTCTTGAAAGCGTCTTTGTAGCGTAGTCGTGGTGCCCCAACTTTTCTTGAGCCTTCTTTTAGTTCTCCATAGAAGACGGCCTTTGGTAGTCTACTGTTCTCCATGCGTGTAACATGTCCCGTCCATCTTACGTGGTGATCATTATCAGTGAGCCATTAAGAAGTAGTGAACTGGATATCCATTGTTTTAATGCAAATAACCCCCCAAAATGAACTGTATTATGGGATTGGGGAAAAAAGCGAATTAAGAATGACAATTGACTTTTCGTTTTACAATCTTCATAAGGAAGTTTTACCATAACAGAGCAATTTCTAGCATGCAGATTGGCCAAGGGGAGCTATGGTCGGTACAAGTACTCTACCATGCAAAAATGTCCATTCATTAATTTTGACAGTCCAAAAAAGCATGTATTAGTTTTAAAACGCAAGTCAAACAGATAGGTTAACCACTGAAAAGGCACTTATAACAAAGGAATTTTTGTTAAAAAGACATTTGCACTTCATGTTTGTTTCTTCCACATACTTCCTCTGATCATTACTTTACCTACAGTAAATCTAGTATTAGCACACAGATTACAATGTTAATACCCACTGATTTTATTCTCAATAAATTATTAAACTAACCTCAATGCTGGTACTATGGTTTCTTTACCCTCTTTAAAGGCTTTACTGAACTTTCTGAAATGTAAAGAATGCGAGTCATCCTGGGGAGTCATCATCAGTTTATTATAATATGATTATCTTAGTGAACATCCCAGACCATGCCACCTTTTTTTGTCTGAGAATTTACATATGGAAAGCTCATTTGGTCAATGAACTGTTACAATTACCAATGGACCTAACCTTTTGGAGGCTTTACAGCGACCCAGTCTGAGGTGCTTTGATAAATTGCTTCTCGA
>NC_090871.1:30867429-30872429 GCF_036669935.1 Montipora foliosa | reverse complement strand
CCTCAGTTCAAAATTTCAATCTCTTAATCATTCATTTTGACATACCCCCAAAAAAGAAAATACCGGTTCGCGTGTTAATAACCATGATCAGATTACCCCTTATCAGCATTTTACTGCTAAGTCAGCAGGACAATAAGACACTTTTCAACCTGTTGTCCTCTTTGAATTTTAATTGTTGCTCGAGAAATTCTCTGAATGATCTCCAGTACCAGATTTAAATCTGCTCTTACGTGCAATAAAAAGTTCCTTTGAAGGGGGTGCCTGCTTTTCAGTAATGATGGGGGCCAGCAAAGTAGGGTCACTTTCATTCAAAGACACTTGTCTGGTAACAATAGCAATACATCAAAGTGTGCTTGAATTGTATTGATCTCGTTATTTGATTGTAAAAATAAAAATGTATATTTGCTTTGCAACTCTTTATGTACATTGTGTCTTCTATAAATAACTTTGTAACCCCTGGGTATCATTTTTTGTTTCAATCTCATTATCAAAATATGATCTCCTCTACCCTTTCATTTGAACCACAGTACTTCAATTCTCAGCCACTACATAACTTATTTAGTCTGAACAGGACAGTTAGAGTCCATACATGATCACGTATTTGAAGTGTCAGTTGAAGATTCTGGCTCTGAACTGCCTGCATTACTAGCATTCTTAAATCTGCTCCTGTGTGCAATAAATAGGAGGTGGCGGTTTGTCAGCAATAGTGGGTGCCAGGAATGCTGGGTCGCTTTCACTTAGGGACACTCGTTGTGTGACAATGTCCACATCTTCGTTTCTGAGGCGAAGGATCTTGGCCATCATGACAGGCATGTAGTCATAAGTTTTCTTCACTTTGACAATTTTTGAATCCCATTCCTTTGTTCTCTGGTTATATTGCCTTGTAACTATTTGCTCTCCAGACTTTGTTGTTGTAGTCTCTTGGTTTAAATGGAAATTCCAGTCAATGGCTGCGAGCTGTTTTCGAGCCTTGTACACTTTGTAACTGCAACAAAGATAATAATTATTATAGCAGTTATTATTTGGTCAGCCTTTACATTAATCTACAGTCACTTCGAAAGGTTTTATTGGATAATGCAGAAACAAGAAAAAAATGAAAATGTTTCAAAGGCAAGAGCAAGCATTTCATAGGTTCCAGTTTCTAGTCATTTGAAATTGCTTTGACTGCAGCACCAAATCATCCCTTTATTGGTTCTGCCAGATACCGAATGACCTCTTAACTTTGAAGCAGTTTCAAGTCTTAACTTCCTTTCATTTTATTGTGTTCCAGTAATTATTTAAACTAGTTCTCTATTCCCTATGGTAAGGCAAAGTGAAAAGCAAAGTAACGGTAGAAATCCTGAAAGGTAACTGTGTTATTTACTGCAGGCTAAAAATGGAGAATATGTGCCACCTGATTTGAATATAGAATGGAAGACATAAATGGAATAATAGCATTGAGTAACAATGTAAACAACAGTAATGACAAACCTGTATGAACATCTTTTGGATGCATGTGCCAGAGAAAGATTGTTAGCACAGTTGATACTTCCGGTATGCCTGGGGCAAACAAATGATAATCAATGACAATAATTTATTGTTAATAGAATATTAATTAAGTAATGAATTTCTTCAACTTGCAAATCCTTAATTATAAGAATAATTTTCCTTTTCTACATGCATTACATGTAGTTCTGACCAGACGAGAATTTGGTCAAAAGTGAATAATTTACTTGCTAATCATCAATCCTACTTTTAAACAAATTTTACATCACATTTCAGTTGTAACACTAAAAAGGAGGAAACTACATTTTGTTTTTATGTCTGATGTCTAATCTGCCTTCAAGACATGTCTAATCGGGTAAAAAATATTGCTTTTTGATAAACGTGTTGTCTGAAAAATGGATAAAAAGACTTGTTTGATGTACTATTATCTTTAATACATTGAAATGACATTTGTCAATGTACGTCAAATACTCTAAGCCTCCCTTTTGGTTACCTGAATCTAACATAAGATTTGAAGCTTGCAAGGAGCTGAGGTTCTAAAATGATCTTCTGAAGCGCTTCAAAGTCCTTATCCCTGCGGTCAAACCATGGAAGGCTATGTTCTTGTAACTCATCATGTTCACAACTACCTCCAACCCAATCATGTTCGTCACACACATGATGCAGAAGTCCAATCCATTTATTCTAAAAAACAAAAGAGACTGTATCAGCCTAGTAAAAATGAGTCGGTAGTTGACAATTTTGCCGCTTCCAGTGGAATATTATTCTGCTGCCTACTCAAAACTCACATTGTGTGGGTTTAGTAATATCAAAAGAAAAACCACACAAGTTTTTGCCTTTGCTGCCTAGTACTTTGGATATCCTGCCTACTACTTCAAAACAGTTCGACTGGGCTGCTATATGTTTGCTATTAAGCAAAAAAATATATATTACAATAACATTTAATTCTAAGGAAGACTGTCACTGCCGACATGTGAAAGAGGTGAAACTGGTATGCAACAGTATGGCTACCTTCATGATTTCAACAGCCTCGTCGTCACTGGTTGTTGCCATGTCCTTGCAGCTGCTTGCACAATGCCAGAAATGCAGGATTATGTCATCTGCCCAATCCTTTATCTTGTCCATGTCTTTTAATTTTCCAACCTACAAGTATCGAGTCAGCAGAGAATAGTTGGTATTTTTCGGTATCTACAATGTAAAAAGTGTTCTGCTAACCATGAAATAACTTTTCCTGTGGTTACACAGTTATTATCTCAAATAATACCAAGATTGCCATAAGAATTGATTGCCTGCTGGAGAAAATATTACCTTTGCCAGGCACTTCCTTATACTCTTTGATTTGTGCCACACATCCAGACTGTGGAACACTCCTTGAAACTCGTCAGCTAAAAAAGAACAAAAACCACAAATTGGGAAAGTGACTAGTGCTATATGTTTCTTTTTAGATTATGGCCTGCAAAAGGATGCCAAACTTGAATAACAGTCTATTTCTTTCAAGAAAAAACTAGTCAATGTAAGGGAAAGCAAGTAACAAACACTTTGCCGAAGGGCATTAGGGCAGCCATGCAGACAGAATCGAGTGACATAGAATGTGCTTGCAAGCCATGAGTTTTTGATGCAAGATTGTGTAGATGAACATAATAAAGTAAGAGTGATAAACTTGGTTGAGTATTGCTTGTTTAATCTTACCAATCAACTTTTTTATCGTTGAAGAGGCATCTGTGACAATTTCAACAACATTCAAGACTCCTTTAAGCCGCTGAAGCGCACTCTGTAATGCCCTTTTCTCCATGTTAAGAGACACCAAATTAACATGACGTTTGTCCTTCACCTCAACCTCCAGGATATAGCCACTGACCAGCTCCATCAAGAAATAACATAAATTCTTAGCTGTATGCCCAGGAGAATCACACTGGCCATCACCACAGACAATCACTTCTTTATTAATAAAATCTTTAAGAATCTGCTCCCTCTGCCAGGACCACCACCCATTAACAACAGGTATCAGGTACAGTCTCTGTACCCGGTAGAATGTGGCAATTTTAAAGAAACTGTTCCCTGATAGCAGGATGGCAGCAGCTGTTTGTAGGTTAATTTACATACGCATCATTTACATCTTTTGATGATGTAAACTTTCCCTGGTGACCAGACGAACACTTCCAGTTGACTATCAAAGTAGGACCAATAGTGTGGTGTTTAATGATTGCTTGATTAGCACAGCCTGGTTGACGGCAATACTTGAAGAGCTCCAAGAACAAATCAAGTGAGCAAATCACTTTGGTATCCTTGGCCAGTGAGACTTCTTCCTTAAGGGTACCCTGCTCCTCTAGCCTACTAAGCTTGGGATATTGTATGGACATAGTGGGAATGTTAGAAACAGAGGGCATGGGTGATGCAGCTGGCGCTGTTGACGGAGAAACAATGGCAGGGTTTTGAGATAAAACAGTACAATCTTGCACTGGCAGCTCAATTGTCAAATCAGCTTCAGTTCTTTCAACAGGATTTGAGGTTGAATCTGTTTCAATTCTAAGCTCGTTGTCATCATCTTGGTCACTCATCTCTTCCTCATCTTCTATGTCAGATCTAGAAGGTCAGATAATTCAAGAATACCTTTTAATTAATGCCAATGTTTCTTTTTGGTTAATTTGTCTTCTGGTATCAATAAAATTAGTAATTGATTGTGTTTCACTATCCTTTGGCCTTTGATTTAGAATCACTCGAGCTGTATTGACTGCCAATATCTTCACCCAAATGTGATGCCCTCCACTGGATCAGATCACACCATACACACTCTTATAACAAGTTCTATTTCGCCTGCATAGTCATAAGATTTATCTCCCGCAAACAACATGTTAACTTATAAACTTACCCAGTGTCATATACTTCAGAACTGTCACTAATTGCACTCTCGCAATCAATAATCTGATCTTCATCTAGATCCTGTAAGGCTTCTTGTACACTGAAAATAACACTCAAAACATAATTAATATTAAACCATTCAGTGATTACAATTATTGTATTACTGGTTTTGTTTGGTACACTTACACTACATTGCAAGCCAATTTGAAAGTAAAAGTTTTGCAATGGATTTATATGTTGTGGTTCAATTTTTTCCTTGGTTTAAATTTTTATTTTGTTTGTTTATGGGTATGATAGTGTATGATAATGAGTTTCAAACAAAGGGAAATAAATTTAAAAACCAAGAAAGAAATTAAAGAATAATAATACTGTACTTTGCTACTGATTCTAAAGTTGTGATGCTCACGTTCCTTCCTTGATTCATTCAATATTACCATTTACTCCTTGACTGTTGAAGTGGGACACACTTGAACTCACATGACACAGTTTCAATACCGTAATAATATTGGTTAGTGAGAATTAACATTCACTAGCATCATGCTGCTCACTAACCTCAGATGCCAATATTGTACAAGACCCAGATAAAGCATTGCTTTTTGAAGTACAGTAGAAAGCTGGTTTAAGTAGAGTAACCTACTGTACCAACAAGGTTTGAA
>NC_090871.1:30842429-30854929 GCF_036669935.1 Montipora foliosa | reverse complement strand
AGGTAGTCTAATCTGGGTACACCTCGTGTTTTAATTCTGGGTCATTCGTTTATTCGCCACTTACATGATTTCATTGAAAGTGACACCAGGGATTTGGATTTAACATTCCATTTGTCAGCGTCTGCCCTCATAAGTTGGCATGGAATTGGGGGGCGCACAATCGCTCAAACGTTCAAGTTCGATCTACACATCCTTCACTCGTTTCGCCCAGATATAGTTATTGTGCAACTTGGCACTAATGATTTAAATTTAACATCTTGTCCTCCTTTGCGAGTGGGCTCTGTCTTGGAGGATTTTGTGCACGATTCGTACGGCGTAAGGGGTGTATGCATATGCCAGACTATCCATCGATGCGCAGCTAAGGTTTTCAACCAAGGAGTCGATATTTTAACACGATATCTCCAGCTGGTCTTGGAGCCTATCCCTTTCACCATACATTGGGGCCATAGGGGTTTTTGGAGGGCCTGCAATAGCTTCTTTTCTGCGGATGGCATTTACTTAAATAGTAGGGGGCAATATAAGTTATAACGCAGACTTCAGTGAGTGGTACTCAAATCTCTTCGAGTTTTTACTAGCGATGGCAACCAGTAATTTTTGTTGCTACCATTCCTTTCGCTCAAATGTTACGCAGTGATGTTGATTTGTGGACCAAGGCCAATGCTGTTTGTGTCAGCCTTTGATGTTTTATTCTAGTCATTGCGGTTTCTTTGCGCACGGCACTGGCTGCATGTCAGCCTTTGATTTTAATGTTTAGTCGTTGCAGCTTCTTTGCGCACGACACTGGCTGCGCGTCAGGCTTTGATTTAACTGTTTAGCGTTGCAGCTTATCTGCCCATGACACTGGCTGTACACTGTTTTAGTTGTTTGGTTCTGGTAGGACCCAGACTATTATGATTTTGTTTTTATGTGGTTTTGGTACTATTTTTCAATTTTTCGCCGCCAGTTGCCCTACGAGTGTACATTCCTTATTCTGCCACCCTAACACCTTAATAAGGGGGTGCCATATTCATTTGGTAGCTCGTGCGTGCACTATATTTATACTCTTCCCTGGAATTTGGCTTTTCACACCCTTTATCTTGTCTAGACAGTTTCCCTACATTGCCATCACGTATGGTACTGCTCCTTGGAGCAATCTTTACTTAGACATTGATAGTCTCAGGAAGTTAACTGACATGTTCTTATCACTAAGTTATGCCGCCCAAGAAGTGTTCCACACCCACAACCTGATCGAAATCCAAAGGGCTGAGGGCTTCAGAGCTCACTGAGGAAACAGCAGAATCAGTTACTACAATGCCTCCACAGAACCTAATGACAGTGGACAGGCAAGCTCTGTCTGCAACTATATCTCTCGTTGTCACCCAAGCTGTCCGGCAGGCACTGGGGCAGGTCAACAAAGCACCAACTCCGGTCACTACAGAGGTTGTAGAGGCGTTAGTAAAGGATGAAGTTTCAGAGCTCACCGAAAGTATGGCCACCAATTCCAAGTTCACAGCACAGCCGCTTTCGTTGCCAGCTAATAGAGAACCCTTCGCTATTATTGCTGTGGCTCTAGGGAGTAGGGTGAGCCCCAAGCTTAAAGCTAACATTTGGGCTAACAAATTCATCGAGTTTGGGTCCCTTCTCACATCTTCCCCTAATCAGGATAGATATTCTGTCTGTTTAACACCCTCGTCTGACCCTTGAGCCATGTCAATCGTCCAAGAAAATTCACATCTGCAATGGCTGTGGGCCTTTAATATTTTTGATGCGATTTTTTCTGAGAAATTCCCAAACGGGACACCTAGGCTAATGAAATATAGTGAGACATTTCTACTAAACCCGGCGACTGGTATTTCTATGATGAACAGTTTCCTTACATACGACAGTCAGCCCCTGACCAGTCCCCTTGGGATACCATTCATTGGGAACTATGGATTAAGGGGGTTATAAATTTCCATGCCAAACCAGCGCAACCTAAGCCAGATATGGCATCTCCACGCACCAGGCCTCGCCAGTCCTTTCCCAAAGAGACCCGCTTGTCCTTTCACGCCGGAAAATACTGTGGTGGTTGCAAATTCGAACATCTTTGCTTCAAATGCGGTGCCAAGCACCCAGCCAGCCAATGCGCCACCGTTAATCAACAGCATGCCGCTCTCGTCAAGAACGGTTCAAGTCTTGCAAAGTCAGCCTCTTGCTCAATGAGATATTCAAGTGGCTCTTTTACTTCTGATCTTGTGGGCGAAATGCCACTTGCCTTTTCTTCATTTTTTATTTTTACTCTCATCCTTTCTGCAAGGAGGTTATATCTGTAACAAGAAGTAAAGGATTTTTTTCAGTTTCACGAAAAATTCCTCTCACAGGTTAGCTACAAACAATCTGACTATCTATGCAAAATGGTTTGTGTGGCACACCAAGGGCATTTAAAGTTAGGTACATTGCATTACATTTTTATTTTTCGTTTGTTTTTGTTTTGTTCACTTTTGAGCATGATATAGAGGTATTAAATTTCACTTAGAAAATGTGTGATCCTACCTGTCTCTTACCGCCCTTTTGTCTACTCTAAATGGGACATCGATATTCTTTACAGCAACAAGGGCTTCAGCAACTGCTGCCCATTTAGCACTTCTCTGAGTGGTTCCCTTTTTTATGTCGGTAAATGGGTCAGTTGTTATAATTTCTCTGCATAACAACATATCATGCTTTTCTGTCCACACCATGTTCCTTTTGAAACTATTCCTGATTGGAATGCAATTAATCCAGTGGTTTGTTATTGCACTGTAACGTGCGGTTGCAAGAAACAACTAGCGATTCCCAAACTACGAACGAAATGAGAAATTATTAAACGGGAACAACACTTAAAATTAACGGAAAGCCAGCCGAAAAACAATAACCACACTAGAGGTTATTTTGCGCATTTAGCCGGTAGGTTACATAACTGGGAAGTTTCGTATAGATGAGCAAGAAAATTCGAAAAGCGCTAGTTACAATAATTTACAATGCCAATGGTTTCTTTCTCCTTTCAAAACTACGTATCACTTGTTTAAACTAAGACAGCCATTAAAACACTAAATGATAACTAGTCTAAAATATAGGAAAAATTAAGCAAACCTTGGAGGACAACAAGTGCTTTTTACTGATGAATTCTCCGCCATAATTTTAACTGATGAATTCTCCACCATAATTTTCAGCACGGCTAAAAAGTAAACAAACAGTGAGGGTGATTTTTCGACTCAATACTTGAGTTACATGGATTTATGACAATAAATCAACATTCTTTGGTATTAATAATGGGTTCTATTTAGTTTTCTCTTACTTTAAGGAAACTTACTATCGAAAAATAGACTGCCGTTTCAACCAAACGGTACTTGCCGCAGTTTGTCGTCGAGAACGTTGACAAGACGAGAGACCAGAACAGTAACCAGGGGCAACCAAAGTTAATTATGCAGGCCTGCACTTCCGGTCCACGTCCACGTCATAGATTTGTCCGGTGCTTAAGGTCCCTACTAATGAAAATGACAAAGAGGATGAAGAAGAGGAGAAAGTTGTTGATCTTCAACAAGTAGGAGAAGACCTCGTGGAAACTGTCGAGGAAGACAATGTGGAAATTCCTGGTCATGACAGAGTTCCCTTATATGTATCACAGGACACCATGATGATACCACAAATGGAAAGCTTGGCAGGATATGAGTCTACAACTCCATCCCAAAATGAAGTCATCGCTGAAAAATTCAAGCTAAAGACCACCCTAGCAAAAAATGTGTCAAAGGTGTTGGGTGAGACCTGTGAAGTAAGAACACTTGACAAAATGCGCATGGTAATTAAGAATAATCTTAAAAGCAAAGAAGGACAAGAAAACTATGAAACTGCACTGACAGTGGTGCAATCCAAAGTCCTGGCAAAGCACTCAACACTTAAACGGCAGTTCCAGGAGTGGCAGCAGGGTTTCTTTGCAGAGCATGACTGCAATGAACCAACAGCAGATGACATTCGAGCTGACATTAGAGCACACGAATTGTATAAGACCTTGAGACTGTGTAAACAATTCTTACAGCACTGGAACATAACAGTACATTTGTAATTTGAAGAGAGAACATAAGGCCATAAGCTTAAGAAAATTTAGTTCAACTTAGTTTACTAGGTTGTTGTGAATTTTGATTAGGCTACAAGAAATCATGAGATAAGTGGAATGTGTAAACTTTATAAAAATAATTATTGGATTCTCCCATACCCTAAAGGTTTTCTACAGTTTTATAAACATCCCGGTATAGACAACAAATCACAGTGAAATGCACGCAGTGGGCCAGTAAAAAATGGATAACTGCAGCTGATTAATTTTTTTTTTGGCCAGAAGCAATTGGGGCATGAGAGAACTCAAAAATATACTGGTACATTAAGTAAAAATGGGCCAGACCATTAACAAACAACAATGGCTCTTTTAGTAGCCACCGTGTCTAAATACTTATGACCAACAGTCAGCAATACACAACATAATATGCATGGTAACAGACAATAAGTACTCTGAAGCCCAGTTATACTCCCAGCAAGCTGGGCATGTAATAGTTTTATTTGAATAATTAGTATCTCTTGAAAAATCCTTTTCAAATTATTGTTCCAACATAAAATACAAAACGTTTTACAAATGTAACTTGTCATGAATTACTAATAGTCCCTCTTCCTGAACAATCACTCCATTTTGGAACGCATAAAAAAGAATAATATTTATTGCAACTGTCTCAGTGTTATTCCAGGAAAATCAATTAAGATTATTAATATAGGTAAGCTTAAATTGGAGTGCATAATGAATGGTAATTTTTCATGAATGATGCCGTTAAGGAAGTAGCATCCGCGGTCTCTTTCAAAG
The DNA here is from genome assembly GCF_036669935.1 of Montipora foliosa. Lineage (NCBI taxonomy): Eukaryota > Metazoa > Cnidaria > Anthozoa > Scleractinia > Acroporidae > Montipora > Montipora foliosa. Next base: position 30,850,089 of record NC_090871.1, on the reverse strand, counting down.
GTAAATATTGTAAATATCTATTGCGATAAATTTAACTGTTGAGAGTGACTAGTTACAGGCTGGCTATAATGGGCTTTTAATAAAGTTTCTGTACAAATTATAACAAGAGCTTACCATGATTTGATGTGTCCACAAACAACATGTATTCGGACCAAATGGTATAAAAATGTTCCTTTGTTGACCCCAGCAAATTTCTAACTTCCAAAAAAAAATAAAATGTATTTTAAGAAAACTTTTCGCGTCGCTTCTAGCCTCTTCTTTGTAAACACACTCTAGATGCCATGACAACCGCATTACAGCTTCCCTTCGCATACACTTTCCAATATGAGGCCGCTGATCTGAACCAGTTTATCTAATTCTCAGCTGTTGCGGACAGTTTATAACTCCATTTTGTATGCGAATTATTATTACTGTTATCCTTTTTTGTGTCATATTCTTTTCAACTCAAGTAACACTACCTCGTTAGTGAACAGAATCAGTTTAGTGTCTCAGGAGTTTTCTCGTTATTCCCCAAGGGGCCAATTAGTAGAACTATATTAGGACCGAAAATTTTGTTTAATCGTTTTTTCGTCCTGTTCAACTGAGTGACTGTTAAACCGAGTACTCTTTTTTCCTGTCTTGTTGCGCACATTCGGTAAGCCTTGTTATTTGTTAGATAATCTTTTTAGTTTACGTTTTACGTAGTTACAGTCCTAACTTATATTACTGTATTTCTTTCTTTTCGTAGCGAACCTCGCATTGCCCCCGGTTTGTTGTCGGCAAAGGCGTGTGTTCCGATTAAAGCAAGTTGTTTTTTATGTCAAGTGAATTCTGTCCTTCATATCCTTCGCGAATGTAACAAGTAAAGTGAAAGTACGGATGGCTTCGAAGTACAGCGAGGATCTCCCGTTAGCGGTCTGTTAGAGCTTGGTCATGAAGGCGTTTCTAGACAAGATGTTTCCCACATGAAAAATTCTAGAAGTGGCTATCTGTCATGGTTAACGAGATTGTATAATGAAGTTGAGAGGTTGATGGGTGATTCTGGTCGAGTTGAGGAGGTTTTGTTAAAAAATGACTTAATTAATACCACGTTTTCACGCTTTGAGGACATTCATTTCTCTATGTTGGCACTTCTTCCAGACCACGAAGAAAGAAAGTCCTTTGAGGATTCATTTGCGGTTCAGGTTGAGAGGAGACAGAACTTTATGTCGAAGATAGAATTTTGGATCGATCGTGAAGCGTTTCGTTCTACACCCCCTGTGGAACCTGAGGATTCCATTAGTCAAGCGGCTTCACTGATTTCAATCAAGGGTCACCCGAATTCCAAGTTGTCAAAGTCGTCAAAGAGTCTCGCAAGTATTAACAGTCAAGCGTCAAGTACATCAAGTGCGCGACTTCGAGAAGCTAAGGAACGCCGTGAATTAGCTCACCTTAAGCTACAGCAACTGAAATTAACTCAAGAACTTGAGCAAAGGTGAGCTCAGTTGGAGAACGAGGCACAGAGACTTAAATTGATTCATGAGTTCGAATTGGCAACCGCGAGCGAGAAGGTATGGTCAGCCCCAGTTTTCGATCCTGTAGCGCTTGATACCCCTCAAGGGAGTCTGGGAAGTTCTCGCCAAGGGCCCGGGGGGCCAGAAGGGTTTCCTAGGTCCGGTCCTGCTCCGACGCCAAGTGCTACGAGCCAGCCGGTAAGGCAAGCTATTTCTTCTCCGGTAGAATAAGTAGTCATGAAGAGTCATAGCTTAAACCCATTGGCTGCCGGATGGAGTAGCAGGTTACCAACATCGCCTATCAGTAGCGCTCCTCAACCCTCTCACGCAGACCAAAATGAAAGTAAGGTGGAAGATCTGGTCAGGACCTTAGCGTCAGCCTTAGATGTAGGTTTCAATATCCCTAGAGCTGAGATATTAACATTCGATGGAGATCCGTTGAAGTATTGCCAGTTTATTCATAATTTCGATGTCAACATTGGCAGTTTGATTAGCGATCCGCGAAAACGGTTGGCGTATCTTATCCAGTATTGTAGGGGTGAAGCCAAACAAGTTCTTGAGAACTGCTGCATGTACGAGTCAGAACGCGGTTATAAGAAAGCTAGGGAGATCTTGTATCATCAGTTTGGAAGACCTCACATTGTTGCTCAAGCCCATGTAAACCAACTAACCAAGGGTCAGATGATAAAGCCAACTGACGGATCAGCGTTGCAGAAACTTGCTCGTCAGATGCTAAAATGTGAGATCACCTTGTCTCAAACCGGTTACGATGCAGATTTAAATAACTCTGAAACGTTGTTGAAGATTATGGATCGCCTACCCCGGCGTCTTCAGACTAAATGGGCTGAGCGGGCAGAGAACATTTTCCGCTATGGGGGACGCCCACGTTTTTCTGATCTCACCGCTTTTATTCAGCGAAGCACTGATATTGCAAGTAACATGTTTGGTCAGTGCTTGAATGTGAACAGTTCGAGAGACAGAAGCAGTAATAGACCTCAACAGAGAAATAGGAATGATACCCCGCGTCAAGGTACAACCCTGGCTGTGACAAGTGTTAGTGCTTCTGAGAGTTCACACGAGAGTCCACGCGAGATAAGGAACAATGTAGTTGTCCATCCACGCGATGTTTTGGATCGAGATTCGAGCAGGATCACACGCAGAGATGTAACCACAGATAAATGTATCAGCCTTGGACCTCGCGACGTCACACGTAGTTACCCTCCTCCTGAAGTCTGTATTTCCAGTCCACGTCACACGTAGTTACCCTCCTCCTGAAGTCTGTATTTCCAGTCCACATTGTCCTTTGTGCTTAAAGTCACACTTCTTGAAGGACTGGTTCACTCTTACTACCCTTAGTAACACTGAAGAACAAAGTGGGTTGGAGGTTGGTCTGAAGGTCAGCAGCATAGATGGTGTAAAGGATGTCTGCCTGTCTAGAGTGTGGTCTATTGAAGGAATTCCTGTGTCAGAAAAGAGCATTCCAGTACCTGATGATTTAAGGCGATGGCCCCATCTCCGAGATTTGAGTTTTCCCCAGATTGATGATCAAACAGTAATGCTTTTGATTGGCGGAGATTGTCCCGAGGCATTTTGGGTGCTAGACGAGAGGAAAGGGGCAAGTGATGAACCCTATGCAGTCAGGTTCCCGTTAGGATGGACCCTATTGGGCCCAGTTGGTCCCACGAATCCTCACAAAGAATTTCATGTGAACTTTGTGCCTTCCCTGGATGACGATGACTTGCTTCAGTCGCAAGTGAAGAGGTTCTGGTTGACTGACTTTGGTGAAAGTTTAGCTGCATCTGAGGTGTGCATGTCATTGGAAGACAAACGAGCCTTGAAGATTATGAATGAGACGGTTACAAAAACAGATGGTCATTATCAGGTCGGGTTGCCTTGGAGAAATCGACCGCCCTCGATCCCGAACAACCGTTGTTTCGCTGAATCGAGGCTATGTTCGCTGAAGAGACGACTTCTAAAGGATGAAGACCTTCATGGGAAGTACAACACTACTATGGACGAATATTTGTCTAAGGGTCACGCAGTAAAGATTCCTCCACGAGAGCTGTCTGTTGAGGGAAAGATCGTCTGGTACCTTCCTCATCATCCAGTTGTCCACACCAGGAAACCGGACAAGGTTCGTGTAGTTTTTGATTGTGCCGCCAAATACCTGGGTACCTCACTGAATGACCAGTTGATGCAAGGACCTGACCTGAACAATAACCTGATCGGTGTTTTGATGCGATTCCGAGAGGAGAAGTTCGCTGTAATTGCTGACATAGAGTCCATGTTCCATCAGGCCAGAGTTGATCCACGTGACCGTGACGCTTTGCATTTCCTCTGGTGGCCGAATGGAGAACTACACAGCACCCCAGCAGAGTATAAGATGACGGTCCATGTCTTCGGAGCTACGTCGTCCCCAAGTTGTGCCTGTTTTTGTCTGTTGAGAAAAGCAGAAGACAACAAGGATACCTTTCCGAGCGAGATCGTGAATACAGTAAAAAGGAATTTCTACGTGGATGACTGTTTAAAGTCTGTCAGAACACGTCACGATGCACGGCTACTTGTGAAAATGTTGACTGAGCTGTTATCACGGGGTGGATTCAGCTTAACGAAATGGATGAGCAATGACAGAGAAGTCTTGGCAAGCATCCCTCCGCGTCGACGAGCGAAATCCGTTGTTAACTTGGACCTTGACGAGATGCCCACAGAGCATGCTCTAGGAGTACAGTGGAAAGTTCAGACCGATGAGTTCTGTTTTAAAGTAATTGCCAAGGAAAGACCACCAACCCGACGAGGTATATTGTCAGTCGCAAGCTCGGTTTATGACCCCCTTGGGTTCTTGGCGCCCTTCACATTGTCAGCAAAGTTGATTCTGCAGGAGTTATGCAAGAAGAAGATTGGCTGGGATGAGAAGGTAGAAGGTCAAGCTCTGAGTGACTGGAAAGATTGGCTAGCTGCTTTACCTAAATTGTCGGAGGTTGCAGTAAGATGATGTTACAAACCTGACTCATTTGGAGAGGTCATTCACGCTCAGGTCCACCATTTCTCCGATGCATCCCAGTGCGCCTACGGAGCAGCTTCCTATTTACGCATGATTGATACGGATGGTAACATTCATTGTTCGTTTGTCATCGGAAAGTCTCGTCTGGCGCCCCTAAAGGCGATCACAATCCCTCGCTTGGAGCTGTCGGCAGCAGTGGTATCTGTGAAGTTGGATAATATGATCCGGAGAGAGCTTGATCTGCCCATCGAAGAGAGCATTTTTTGGAGTGATTCCACTTCTGTCATTCAGTTGATCCAAAATCAGTCTAAGAGATTTCAAACCTTCGTGGCAAACCGCCTGTCGATTATTCATGACGGTTCGTCTCCTGATCAGTGGAGATATGTTGACTCGAGATCCAATCCTGCTGATGATGCCTCGAGGGGTCTAACTGCAGAACAGTTAATCCGTAATAAGCGTTGGTTGCATGGTCCTGAGTTTTTGTGGAAATCAGATGAATGTTGGCCCTCCCTTGGCACAATACCGAACACACCAGATGATCACCCAGAGGTGAAGCATGAAGTTCAGATGTACGTGATTTCACACAAGAGCATCATGCATTCATTTATAGAGCGCTATTCTTCCTGGAATCGTCTCAAGAGGAGAGTTGCTTGGTTGTTGAAGTACAAGCTTTTCCTACTCAGCAAAGTGCGACATCATGATGAAGGAAATCACTTAGGGCCAATTAAGGGAGAGCTCTCGGTAGATGATCTAAAAAGGGCTGAAAAGGAAATTGTTGTGTGTGTTCAGAGAGAAGCCTTCAAAGAGTATTTTTCTCAAGTGATGAAGTCAAAAAGTCCCCTTCGCAAGTTGTACCCGATACTGATCGATGGAATCTTATGCGTAGGAGGTCGATTGCAAAATGCACCTATTCCAACTGAGCTCAAGCATCCAGTTCTCCTTCCCAAAAAACACCATGTAACAGATTTGATTGTTAGGAAGTACCATGAAGAGTTATCCCATGCTCGTAGGGAACACCTGTTATCTTCCATGAGACAGAAATTTTGGATAGTCAAGGGTCGTGTGGCGGTGCGCCGTGTGTTAAGAGAATGCCTTTTCTGCCGTAAGAGAGCTTCACCAACAGGGGAACAAAGGATGGCGGACTTGCCTCCGGAGCACCTAACCCCAGACCGACCGCCCTTTACGTTCGTAGGCATTGACTACTTTGGCCCGTTTCTAGTGAGACTTAAGCGCAGCAGTGTAAAACGCTACGGATGCTTGTTTACTTGTCTAGCCTCCAGAGCTGTCCACATTGAGATTTCGCACTCTTTAGCCACGAATTCGTTCATTGACGCCCTGCGAAGGTTTATTGCCAGGAGAGGAAGTCCCGAAATCATCAGAAGCGATAACGGTACCAATTTCCATGGTGGCGAGCGAGAACTGCGAAGTGCACTGTCAGAATGAAATCAACAGAAGATAAATGCGTTTACAAGTCAGCGCGAGATCAAATGCATCTTCAACCCACCGACAGCCAGTCACATGGGAGGTGTTTGGGAAAGAATCGTTCAATCAGTCAAGAGAATCCTCAAGGCCCTTCTACGAGAGCAACTTGTCAAGGATGAGTCACTTCTGACCCTAATGGCTGAGACTGAATCAGTCATAAATTCTCGCCCTCTAACGCCAAACCCAGACGACCCAATAGATGCTGAGCCTCTCACTCCAAGTCATTTGTTATTACTGAGGTCAAACCAATCGATTCCCCCTGGAGTTTTCTCCGAACAAGATCAGTACTGTCAGCGACGTTGGCGGCAAATACAGTACCTAGCTAACATTTTCTGGAAGCGTTGGCTCCAAGAATATCTGATCACGTTGCAGCAACGCCACAAGTGGAGCTATGTTAGCCGAAACCTTAAGATGGGCGACTTGGTTTTGCTCACAGACGAGAACACCTATCGGGGTCAATGGCCCTTAGGTCGGGTTACCAGAGTCCACAAAGCTAAAGATGGTCACATGCGTTCAGTGGAGATTAAAACGAAAACCGGTTCCCTGATCAGGCCCATTACAAAGCTGTGTTTCTTGGAGAACTTTCCCATGTCCGCATAAATTTTGAGTGAAATAAACTGTTTCTATCAAGTAGTTTATTTGGGGCCGGAATGTTGCGGACAGTTTATAACTCCATTTTGTATGTGAATTATTATTACTGTTATCCTTTTTTGTGTCATATTCTTTTCAACTCAAGTAACACTACCTCGTTAGTGAACAGAATCAGTCTAGTGTCTCAGGAGTTTTCTCGTTATTCCCCAAGGGGCCAATTAGTAGAACTATATTAGGACCGAAAATTTTGTTAAATCGTTTTTTCGTCCTGTTCAACTGAGTGACTGTTAAACCGAGTACTCTTTTTTCCTGTCTTGTTGCGGTAAGCCTTGTTATTTGTTAGATAATCTTTTTAGTTTACGTTTTACGTAGTTACAGTCCTAACTTATATTACTGTATTTCTTTCTTTTCGTAGCGAACCTCGCATTGCCCCCAGTTTGTTGTCGGCAAAGGCGTGTGTTCCGATTAAAGCAAGTTGTTTTTTATGTCGAGTGAATTCTGTCCTTCATATCGTTCGCGAATGTAACGGCGCGCAAAAAAAGCTCTGGAAACTAAAATGTTCATCATATTTGGTCATAGTCCTCGTCATAGTCTCCTTAAACGGATGACCAGAAGGCGCGAAATGCGAAATGTTGCCGCTTAATTATCATGGCCAAAAACCAAACAAATGCTTCTGGGTCGTTGTTTTGTCAAGCTACATGCCTGTCCCAGTCTGTAGTGGATCGTGCTAGTGTCTCACTTGCTGACGATCGGCAAAACATGATCCAGAGGACACAAACCGGCCACAAATACAGGAAGAATATGCTAGAAGAACTTCGTGGAAAGCACTTGAAGCGAAACAAGGCTCGCAAAACTAAAATGCGTCAAATGACCAAAAAAGATAAGCGTACTCTTATTTGATCAAAAATAAAGAAAGATCTGGAATCATCCCACATGAAGGAGATCGCAGAATTACCGAACTCAGTGGAGGATATAAAAAAGAAGGGCGTATTCTTCTGGAAAAAGTGGAAGGACAGCAAACTTCTCTATCAGTCTCAGTATCAATCTCAGAGAGATTGTGCTAGGTAATTAAGTAAATAAGGCAATGGTTTTGCTGACTGACATAGATATCTTG
>NC_090871.1:30802429-30834929 GCF_036669935.1 Montipora foliosa | reverse complement strand
TCTTGAGAGGTTCGGTGTGTGTTTAATAATATATCGAGTGGTGCCGATGAGGAGTCGGTACCAACTCAAGAAAAATTTACAGGATGATTAAATTAAAATGGATTTAATGTATGCAAATTGCAATTGAGATGTGATTGTCAACGATTCACCGTGCGATTCACCAGATACTTTAGCTCGATATGTAAGGGGGGAAAGAGTTTCCGGGCATAAGAACCATCGTATCCCGAGGTTGTAATCTAAACTAGTTTGTAAATGTGAAATAAAAAAAACCCCGTAACATTTCCTGCTATTGCGGCACGGTTCACCATGGTGAATCGTTTGTTTAAAGAAGTGAACTGTTTATCTTTCAGCTCACCGACGGTTCACCATGGTGAACTGTAGAGATTCATGATTCGAAGCCATGTCATCACAGACCTGTGATTGCAAAAGTCTAATTACGTTATTATATTTTCATGCCTATACATTTCTTCCTTCTAACAAGCATTAGCAGGGCAGAATTTGCATAGCATTCATCGAGTTATTTCACTATTGTGCATACATAAATTAACCTAATTAACGAAGGTAAACAGTGGTATGGTCAAAAGTCGGTATGACAAACAATGGACTCGTTTTGCACTTTAACAGGGAAAATAACAGCAGACTTGTCGTTTTTCATTAATTAATAACAGGTGTCGTTTTCGACACGTGATGTGATGTTCTTAACAAGATTTTCTAGACTGGAACTCATGAACTGGAAACTGTCAATGAAGGTTAAGTGGTTGCCTAGCATGAAAGCCATGTACTTTTCCATATTGTTTGGAATTGCATTGATGTTCATTTGACACTTTTCACCTTTCTTATTTGTATATTGATGCTCTTTGACTATTTCACCGATCTCTTGCATTATAAAATGACTGTCATACCCACGGAGATTGTGAAACATGACTGGTATTTTCTCAGTTATTCGAAAGTTAAGATTGCAATCTTGGTGAGCTGATCCTCTGTATTTACCTGTGATATGGCAATGGTCTCTGACTCTCACATCATTTTCATTGTATTTTTTGTTGCAGATATGACATTCATTAGCTTTTTGAAATTCTTTTTCATCATCTTCAGTCATTCTCAATGGTTTATTGAAATGTTTTTTCATAATCTTCTTGCAGTATTTGACTTCATCCAGCATGGCTTCCATAAATTTGTAAACAGCTTTTTCACCTCTATAAATTTGTACTGGTTTTGTGTATTTATCATCATAACAACACACAACCTTATATCCATAACCACAGTCTGTGTGTCTCTGATAAGCCTCTGTGTATGATTTGTCATCATTGGGTTGGCATCCATGTATTTTTTCAGTTATGGCTTCAAAATCTGCATATATTACAAATGGAACTGGTATTTGTTTGTGGGCATTATTGAATTTTAGTATGTTGTCATCTTTTGTTGGCATTTTAATTGCTTGTGCTCCATTTAATTGGATACAGTTTTCTTTATGATTATTCAACACTCTTTCAGAAGTGAAATGCTGAAGACAATACATGCAAAAATGTTTTCTCTCTTTATGCTTTGTTATATCGTACATGAACTTGTTGAAATCCTTCATCAATACATAGTGCTTGTTTTCATTTTCTGTTATAAGAAGCAGATTCATGCAATCTTCATACTTTTCTTTTGACACATAAATGGGATATTTTTGTTTGTTTTCATAACCGAAAACATTGATGTTAATTTCATTCTGCTTTTCTATTTTGTTGTACTGTTTGGTAGTCACTGGAAATTCAATTCCTGAATAATTCAAATTTTCAATGAATGCTTTGTCTGATTTTTTGATTCTCTGTGGGTATTTGTCTTGAGGATTGAGATGTCTTATGTGGCACCACCTGAAGCATTCATTATCCTCATTTTTCATGTTGATCAATCCCTTTGCACTGTTTCTGAGTTCTGTGGGTAGTTTTATATAAGACGATCCTTTCATTGGTTCATATTTCACTACATTGAGATAATGATTGTCAACAGATTGAACAGTCCAACCAGATCCCTCTGAAATCCAAACTGCAATCTTGTTTAGTATGACTTGTTTTGACAAAGATAAAGCTAGTTCAATTTGTGTGTCATTTGTTATTGTTTGGGGTTGACTGTTGAAATACGCTGTTTTCATAATTCTTTCTTCTCGCCCTAGTTGTTTTTCAAATGTGACCCTCAGTGTTTCAACAAACTTTAGACCTTTCATTGATTTTAATATTTATCTGATATGGATGGCAACAGCCTTTCTTGTATTTTGCAGTTGCATAAGTGGATCTTTGCTGTTTTTTATGTTGATTTCATAAGACTTTGTGAACCCTTTTAAAGCTTTGTTCGTTTCTTGTATTATGGTCCTCGGTAATGGAACTGGTCTTTTAGTCCTAGGCAATGGAACTGGTCTTTTAGTCATAGGCGCTGGCACTGGTCTTTCAGTTCTAGGCGCCGGCACTGGTCTTTTAGTCCTAGGTAATGGTACTGGTTTGTATCCATCTCGGAACTCTAATGGAGGAAGAATTATGTTTTCTTCATAATTTTGAACCATTTGCTGCACACTCTTTCTTGGTTTTGGGATTGGTCTTGTTTTAGTCCTTGGTGCGGGCACTGGTTGCGTATTTTGTTTTATAATCAATTTTATTAATTCTGATTTACTCAGTTTCTCAAGATCGCTCTTGTTCATACTATAAGTTGAGATATTATTTTGCATAATATTCATCATAATATATGTATAGGAAATAATTCTTTAAGTAAAAATATGGTGCGTTTATAGTTGAACACATACTGGAGTATGTATTTAACTTTTGAAGGAGAAGTGATATAAATAAATTAATTGCTGCTGTTTTCATTTTTGTCATAAATGTAACCAGTATTATATGTGAACGAATTTTTGAAATGTTTCTTTGTTTTGAGATGATTATGTTTTCCCGCAAGAGTGTAATTATGATTATTGTCGCATATTTTGCAATACCATTCTTTGCGCAACATGTAATCGTTTTTGTTTCGTCTTCTTTCTTCTGCAGTATAAAATCTGGGACGGCCAACTGGTCTTCGATCTGCCATAATATAAACCTATATATTTTGTGTTTATATGTCTTCTTCGAACATTTTATATGGGCTCAAAAAATTGCGATATCTTTGGAACTCTTTGAATAAAAATGTCATTTTTTTGTTCGTCTTGTTGAACACTTTTTCGATTTTTTCTTTTTTATGAATGTCATTATCTAACGTAAATTTCAAAAAGGGAAACTCAATTGTTCGTACAAAATGGATGTAATCAGCGTTTTTTGCAACAATATTACAAATTTCTTCCTCTGCTAACTTTCTCAAGCATAATGCTTTTACTATTTCGGCTCCTTGGAACATATATATAGCTTACATAGTTCAGTCTTCTTCAGAGTCGTCATCTAGGTGTTCACAAAACATTTCACGTATCTTGTTTTGCAAAACATCGTCTATGTAATTTGGGTTAAAAACATGAGATTTTTTACCGTCACTTACTTTCACAAGGTATTTGATATTTGCTTCTTGTAATTCACATTTCACTGATGGTTTAAAACATCCTAACAGATGACTGTCAATGAGTTCTTTTATGACGTATATTGTTTCTTTGTCCTTTGTCATGGTTTCGATCAATTTATTGAATTTTTTTATATAGATTATTCACTATCTTGCGATGTCTCAGATTCCTGCGAACTTGGGCAACTAAAATCCGATTCGCTTTCTTGTGATGAAAAACTTTCCGGCGAGGATGGTACCCAGTCAGAATCCGATAGATGGGAATCCTGATCGCTCTCATAATAGAAACCAAACTTTTCTTCATTTTCAAACTTGTCCATATATACATATGCTATACATAATTTTTTAAATATATTTTTTGAGTGCGTTTAAACGTAGCAAATAAACAGTCTAAACCGTAGTTATTGTCATATATGTTACATAACTTTGGTTCAAACGTTTTTATCTATCTTCAAACCGGGGTTTTTCTTTTTGATCAATTGTCTGTTCCCAAATCTTTTGTCTGTTCCCAAATCTTTTGTCTCATTTCATGATACATTTCGTCAAAATCTTTGATTTCTTTCAATTGATTTTTAATGTGATTTATTTTATCTTCTAGGTCATTTTTTTGCATATTCAAATGGTCAAGTTGATTAATTAAAAAAATCAAATCTCTTAGTGAATCCAACATATAATAATACTATACATTGTTTTTTTAAATAGATTTTTTGAGTGCGTTTAAACATAGCCAGAAACGATTCATATGTTTTCAATGTCTTTCAATGGTATCCAACTGTTGAATTCATCACTGTATCCCTTCCATTTAACCAAAGCTTGTTTCTTTTTATAGTTTCTTCTAATCACTTTGTCAATACGAAAAATATCCTGTTTAGCTTTCAATAATTCAGGTTCATAAAAACTCCCTTGAATATCTTCACCTCTGAGATCTTTTAGTTTGTATGTTATTGGATTAGTGTATTGGATCTTATCAACTGTAAACACTTCTTCTGTCCAATTTGGTGTATAACCCTTGTCGAACACATTCCGTTTATACTTAGATATTCGAACCTTGTCACCTGTTTGAAATTTAGGTTTCTGTTTCAATGTTTCTGTATCACCATATAGATTGAAGTAAACTATACCTTCATTCCTCTTGTTAGATGCTTCAACGGGTGTCATCTTTATGCTTGAATGTTTTGTGTTGTTGTACTGTTTCACTAGTTTGGACAGCATATCGAGATACATTGTATTACCTTGAACAGTGAACTGTTTCCACATTTTGGATTTAATTGTTCTATTCCACCTTTCAACCACCGAGGATTTCTCTTCATTTTCAGTGGAGTACATAAGTATCCCATTTTTCTCCAACAAGTCTTTCAAGTGTTTGTTATCGAACTCCTTTCCCTTATCAACCCATAAATATTGTGGTCTTCTGCCTTCCCTGAATATTGTTTTAAATGCTTCAGTAACGGATTCACCTTTCTTATCCTTCAATGGGACAATCCAACCGTATTTGCTGAAAACATCAATAACCATAAGAAGATACCGATAACCTTTATTCCATTTGCTGAATTTTTGCATTTCAACCAGATCACTTGCCCATATTTCATCAATATGATTTACAATGACTCTTCTAGTTTTGAATTTTCTCTTGATTGGTTTGTGTAATTCATCGGCTAATTGCTGAGCCCAATCATCAATACTCAGCACCGCTTTACGTTTTTTGAACCAAGTCCAATCTTTCTTTTTGCTTTAATGGCATACATTGTTGGTGTAGCAAACCAAGGTCTTTGATTAAATGGGATTGCTTTTATACTGTCTTCCATAATTTTATCAGCTGCATGCTTTTTAGCCAGATCGTCTCCAGCTTTACTGTAAGCTATATCATGTTGCTGGCAAATACTATCCAGATTATTTATCGGATCTCTATATTTTGGATCATTTGAAGCCAATCTGTCTTCCAGTTTTGTACCAGGTCCACAATAATTATATTTTTTACCCGTCGGAGTTCTCAAATGGAGTTCTCCCAACTTTGCTAATTGTTTTTGAATGTCTAAAGCACCGCCGTCTAGATCTTTCCTATTGGTTGTGTATTTCTTTTTGGGTCTTATTTTTGTTGACAATTGATTGAGAGCTTCTGATCCCACTTTGTGAAGTAGAGGATTCATTTTTCTCAAACCATAATCGATTGCTTTTTTCTGCAATTTTGGGTCTCTCATTAATTCGGAACCATAATATCTTCCCATTTCAACTGCTTTTTTGCCAAGATAAGGTACTCCTTTTGTTAGGAACAATTCAGTTCCTGTATTAGCGATATCACCAAATAAGCCCGCTCCCAACGGGCTGTTTAGTTTCCCTGTTTTTTAACAAATTTGGTCTTTGTAATACCACATTCAGCACAAGTGCAAAAGAACATTAGTCTACCATTTTTGGCTGTTTTGTAACCTGAAGGTTCAACACATTCGGTTACCTTTTTTTGTTTTACACAATATGATTTCATAATATATATAACTTAGATATTTCTGAAATAATATTCGATAAATCTCTCATTTTTCATTGTATCATTTATGTCGAACACTTGTAATAAATTATAATACGAATTACCCTTATTCATTTCATTTAAAAAGTATAAACAGAAATACCCACAAGTTGTTGTTTGTATGTTTTGTATCTGATTGTTTTGATGTAACAAAGTCAGATTTTTCTTTTTGGCATGATCGACGATCTCTTGAAATGGGGGCATACCAAAACTATCGAAATAATTTATTACGTTATCCTTGACATATGTTGCAACCCAATGACTTCCGCTCATATAAGCTGGTTCTAGATTGTAGATGAATAACGCCTGTTTGTGGTTATGTGGAACATTTTCATTCCTTGACAGTACGTCATTGATCGGTATATTCAAATATTTACACCATTTTATCAGATCGTGGTTGGACATAGGTATTTTTTTGTGAAATTTTGGTTTCACAATATTGCCCCCAAAATGGGTATGCCATTGAATGGACTGTTTTTGCCTAGGAGAAGGCCTTTTCCCGCCTTTTTTTTGGTTGAGGATGTTTTTTTTTTACCATAACCAGTCACATATGGCGGATAACTGTAAAATGGAGGGGGCATTCCCATTCTAGGTGCTCCTGTACCATCCTTTTTCGACGAAGGTGGTCTACCTACCCTCGGTGCTCCTCTTCCAGTCATCTTTTTTACAAGATCCAAAGCCAAAGGAATTCCAATGCTAGCTAACAGAGTGCCTAAAAATCCACCTGATTGTGTTTTAGTAGGTGTTATATGCACACCAGAACCTGTTTGAGCTGCATTGATGATGTCTCTTTGCTGTTTTGTAGTGAACATGTTCAGATATGGCATTAGTTTATTGATTGCCTCGAAAGGTATCATCATGGGTAATGGCATAGCGCCACCTTTTTGACCAGATCCTAACAATTTTTTAGCTCCGGCTTCTGCTAAGCCACCAAGAGCACTCAACCCAAGGGTTTTACCAATTGCTGGAAGAGCTCTCATACCAAGTGACAATACAGTGCTCAAAAGACTTCCGCCTACTTGTTTTCTGATATTGGTCTTAGCAAGCTTAATGTCCATGCCTTTGTTCAATTGTCGATTTTTTTGCAATCGTTTTTTCACCATTGCTGGAACATAAAGAGTGTCGTTTCCATTAAGAGAATCATTTGTCAGTCTTAGAACAATTGTTTCCCTTTTATGGTAAGCATTACTCAGATTCTTTTTTTGATTATCTGAAAGTCTTACGTTGATTTCATGAAGTTTAGTCATATAATATATGTTATATAATTCCAGTTACAAATAAATATGTGTCATTTACTTGATTTCATATTACTATTTCAGTTGTGGGCTTAAACTATCACCAATTCATTACCCACCTTGTCAATAACAACCGACTCTTCGTACAATACAACTGCATGGACATTGAAATCTGCTGCACTATTAGCATTGAGTTTGTACCTGAAAATCAACTGTTTAGGGTCTCTTGTTACTTTCTTTGCCTGATATGACAGATCAAAATAGATCAGTGAATACAGGCTGTTATAATTGGCAAGATTCAACTGGGTTCTGGTGTTGTAATCATTTTTTCGCATTGCATAAGACATCAGATCATTGAATATTCTCACTTTGCTTTCACTGTCATATTCTGTTTCTGGGTAGAAAACACCATTGCCATATTCGAGTCTGCATGTTGTTAAATAACTGTTTGCGTTTGCTGCATTTAGTTTAAAGGTATCAAGTAGATATGGATTTTGAGTTTCAACTCCGGTTTTAGCCCGTTGTAGATAAACAAAAATTGCTTTGACATTGTCAATACTGGAAGAAATCTGAAAAAAACCACTGACTCTAGCAGGTGCTGACACTGCATATAGTTCACGCTGATATGTCCATTTGTGTTCTTTCATGAAAGAGCTTACAAATTTGTCGTACATACTGTCTTTTGGTGTTAATTTTGGAACCCATAAAAGAAATCTGTTCAAAACTACTCTGCCGGCATCTACTCCTGCTGCCATATTGATGAGTTCATTGTCGTTCTGGAGATTCAAATTGAATTGCAACTGCATAGGAACCAACATTTTATCCTGCAACTCTTCAAAAAAACTGTAACGATTGAGAGGTATGATCAAATTCACATCTTTTGCTCCTCCCGTTCCATCATTGTTGGCAGCTTGTGTAAGCACTCTTCTAGATTCATATCCTAAATTGGTATTGGCTGTCATATCATTGGTGTCTAAATACCAAAAACTGTTTTTACCGACTGATCTGCTGTAATCATCAGAATATTCCAACAGATTCTTCACAAAAGTGACCTTATGTAGATTGTCAGTGTCATAAACAATTTTCCCCGCACTTTTAATCATCATATGTGCAATCAATGAATGAGATCCGTTTATCACCGTTATTCTATCGGCTGCTGCGTAACCAGCTCCATCTGCTGTTTTTTGTAACTGGAATTGAACCTCGAAATAAGCATTGTACCAATCATAGAAAGAACTCCGGTCGTTGATGGTGAATCTATAACCGTTCTTTTCTTGATGTTGACCGTTACCTGGGGCTCGGATTACATCATCAAGTTGAAATCGCACTAACTCATTTCTTTGCAATAATTCACTTGTTCTAAAAGCCATTTATACTATTGTATTATATAATTTTGCTGTCATGTTATTTATTTGAAAAATCTACGCCTTCTTCCAGATCCTGATATCAATCTATTTAGTATCATATCAGTACTTTCATCTTGCTGTTTAATGGGTGAAGATGGGGCTATTGCCCTTTGTGTCGTAGCTCCTTTTCTCAAATTTGCCAATTTTTTCATTATTAGGTCTCCTGACTTTTCTGCCACCGTCTTGCCAATTTTATCACCTGCATGGGAAATCCCTGATTCTAATGCCTTCTTCGCTATTGGCTTGGCGAATTTCTTGAAAACAGATGATGCCACACTCTTCAACGGTTTAAAAATATTGTCAACGATAAGTCCAGACCCTTTGTGTTGAAATACAAATTTACCAAGTTTTGGATGGTAAAACCTCTTAAATTCATACGGTTTCATTATACTGTTACATTATATACTTTTTAAAATCAGCGAAAAAGACGTATCCGCTCCATTTAGATCCACTAATCTTCTTTTTCCATCTGTTATCATGATTCTGATTGATGAAATTGTAGTTTTGTTCACAGGATTAAATGTAACTCTTTGTGGTTCGAGGGTGAAGGAGTAACTTGGTTTTAGTACACTAGTTGAGAATGAATAAATAATGTCTGTTTCTTCGCCGTCAACTAAACTTTCGTTTACCAAATCGCAATGAATATTGAGTACGTCTGTGTCTTGACTGAGATTTGGCACTCTTGGTCCAATATGCGTTCCACTTGCTAATATCTTTTTATCAAAACCGATCAGGTCATTAAAATTACTTGCTCTTAAATCAAGTTGGTAATTTGCAGCTAATGTAACCGTGACTCTGAATGTTGTTTCGTTGAATTCAAGAGTCATCGGATACGTATCACCAGTTTTCGTCACATTTTTAATATGTCTGTCAAAGTCCGTATAATTCCATACCCCAGCTGGAAAGGTAATGTCCTTAAAAGTTGAACCATTATCGGAGCTGTATTTGATTAACTGATTTTTGTACCCAGCATTGACATTGAACCAAGTGAATGACATGTTAATGACTCTGTTAAGACCGATAACGTATTGCTTATTATTGTCTAGAGTTACAGGTCTGGTGAAATTTGTTGTAAAATCTTCTGGTGTATTATCCCCTTTATTTTTCACACTGTAAGATGATAAAACTATCTCTCGTTCCATTATGTGATTAGGTTACATTAAATTTTGAAATATTGTTTGTATAATTTACCATATTGTGATCTATTGATTGTCGACATTTTCAATAATGTGTCCAATATAGAAACACCCATATTTCGCATGTCAATGCTTGTATTACCAGCCAATATCTCACCAATGATCAAATCCAATTTTTTTATGAGTTCTTTCGGTTTGTTGAAAAATATGACCTTACCACCTTTTTGTTTTTTCCTACCAGAACCTTTCATTGTTTCCATTTTATTTTCATAATGATCTATGTATGCGTTTAAAGCAACTCTTGCGTTGTCTATTCTTTTGTATTCCTTTTGTTTTACAGCTTCAGAAATTAAACCACTGTTGAATTGTTTACTTACAGCAGTCTTATAACCTTTGAATTGATTTCTTTTGAATTTAGCATCATTGACAATCTTTTTGAGATATTTCCTGTTTTTTTGTTCAGTCATTTCTTGTTGATTCAGTGTCATTTCAACAGAATCATAATTTTGAAGACCAAGATCATTCAATATCTCATTGTCCATGTCTTCATCATCTAATGCATAATCGATATCTTCGTCGTCATCGTATTCTGGTGGTAATTCTGGTTCTTCAGGAAAGTACTTAGGATCAACATACATCTCTTTTTTTCCTTCCAGAAGATCTTGTAAAGATTCTTCATATGTTGGTGGTTTTGGCACCAGTTGTTTTTCTTGCTGTGGCAAAACAGGTTGTTCAAATAGATCACCAAGATTCATATCTGGAACTTCATCCTCTATATCAATGCCGTAATCAGGAACTTCTCCTTTCTTCAGTGGTCGTTTTTTTCCTTGGCAACCTTAAAACCTGATTACTATCGATAACATCATCTAATTTACTTGTAATTGGTTCAAATACTTTTGAAAATCCCTGTTGACTGGTCTTCTGATCGATATTATGTTTTGTAATAGCATTATGGACATAATTAATCTTATCCCCTAATTCAGATTTACTCTTTGCGAGTTCTTTCCACTTAAGTAAACTCATTTATTGTTATATTGTTACGTTACATAAAATGGAAATTCATATATAAAAAATAACGTTTTACACCGTGTTGAACACCATGTTAAACACCATGTTATTGGAATAATATACCCATATGATATAAAAATGAAAATACTGAATTATGATACTGATGATGATGTTGTCACAAACTTCAAACGAAAGCATAAATCTATGCCTAAAGAATGCTTCCGCATGCTCATTTGCGGACCTCCTGGTTCGGGAAAAACAAACACACTGATGCATATGATTTACAATCTGTTGTATTTTGATAAAATATACCTTTATGCAAAAAACTTAGAGCAGTCAAAGTATCGGAATCTCCTGAAAGAGTTCGAACCATGGAGTGAAGAAGCTGGTTATGATATCATTGAAGCAAGCAATGATAAAATAATTCCTGTAAAAAATCTCAATGGTGCCAATCAAAAAATTGTGATATTCGACGATTTCGTATGTGATAAAAACCAAAAACCATTAGTTGACTATTTTATACAGGGGAGACATAAAAACTGCTGTGCCATATATTTGAGTCAAAGCTACTATAAGACACCAAAAGATATTAGATTAAACTGCTCACATTTTGCCATTTATGATTTTCCGAGTACTAATGAAAAAAGTCTCATATGTCGTGAAAACAATGTCTCAAAACAATTATACGAGAAAGCAACTAGAGACCCTTTCAGTTTCATATATATTGACAAACCTGAGAAACAAGTAAAGAAGAATTTTGATGAAACAATATAAATCAATTGTATATGAGTTACTCAAATGGTAAATTACCTGAAGACACATTTTCACATGAAAAAGTTATTGAAATAGTAAAAGGATTGCCTGGTGTTGGTTTTAAACTAACAGATGACGGTGATTACCATATTCAAAATAAAAAACTGAGGAATGTAGCTTCACCGCAAGCGAATGACGATGCAACCACTAAGAGTTATGTTGATTCGGAGGTTGATAAGACATTAAAATTGGACGGAAGCAATGCAATGACTGACGCCCTTAATATGGATAACAGGCGTGTAGAAAATATTGCACCTGCTAGACATGGCCAGAGTGACGCTGTCAGTAGTGCGCATTTGCATAGTTTTTACATGGTGCTCAATACTGACGATGGTAAAATAGAATTGCAAAATCCAATCAACATGAAAAATCAAAGAATCTTAGGAGTGAAAGACCCGATACTACATTCAGATGCTTCTAATAAATTTTACGTTGACAGCTCTTTTAATTTTAAAGCTCACAAAACGGAGCTGGCTAATTATTTGAAAAAAGATGGAAGTATTTCCGTAACTGGCAATTTTGACTTTGGAAATAATAAAATCAGCAATCTTGCTGAAGGCACTGGCAATTCTGACGCTGTTACAAAACACCAATTACAAACTGGTTTATCAACCAAACCGAATGTCAATCAGGTTCTGTTGCGAGATGGTACGCAAGCAATGACTGGAAATTTGAATATAAACAACAACAAGATCATCAATCTTGCTGATCCGACAGGTGTAAATGATGCCACAGGAAAAGGTTACGTTGATCGATTATTTTTGGATGCACTTCGATTAGACGGTTCAGCGAAAATGACTGGCAATCTAGACATGAACAATAACAAGCTTATCAATCTTGCTGATCCGACAGGTGTAAATGATGCCACAGGAAAAGGTTACGTTGATCGATTATTTTTGGATGCACGTCGATTAGACGGTTCAGCTAAAATGACAGGCAATTTGGATATGTCTTTGAATAAAATAATAAATTGCGGACAACCAACCGGTGCTAGAGATGTGACTAACAAAGCTTATGTCGATTCCGAGGTTGGAAAAACATTGAAATTGGATGGAAGCGGTGTAATGACTTCTGTTCTAGACATGAACAATCAACGAATAATAAATCTCGGAAACGCCACACATAATCAAGATGCCATAACTTTGAAGCAAGTGAATGACGCTTTATCGACTATAAGTACCGAAAACAATAAATATACAGACGAACAAATAGAAAAAAATAAGAAATATGTAGACGACGAAATAGTGAAGAGTCACATAACTACGCACACAAACAGAAAAAATGTGCTGAAATATGCTATGGGTGATGGGGAATTTACAGAAGATTATGGATTACAGGATGCCAATTTAATCGACTATAATGACTCACCACATAAAAACAACAAAAAAGCATTTTCATTCAAGGTTCAAAAGGCAACAGATGGTTCCAGTCTGTTCAAAGGACAATTCGATTTTAATCTATTCAAACTGATACGTGACAATTACAGCGATAAATATACTGTGTGTTTAGAAATATATTTCCAAAAAACTGGTTTTGATGTAGAGTTTAATTCATTTCAGGTTACTTTTGAAAAATTAAACATGAACACTGATAGAACCACTACAGTCAAAAGCAACACAGATCACAAATATTATCGCTTTATCATGAACTTATCACCAGACGGTTCTTCACCAAATGTTCAAAGACGGTTATATGTAACTGTTCAATCCACTTATGACAATAGAAGCCCAACTCTTTTACCAATGTATGTCCTGATTTACGGTATAAAAGGTGAATCAAAAAACAACCTTGATTTTACAGTTTATGATTATGAAAAAGCTTATGAGGTTGCAAACAATGAATTACAAATGCATGTGCCGTTAAATTTGAATGGTAATAAAATTTTAGGGTTATTTGATAAGATATTACCGTCTTACGCCTATGGAACCACTTTAGAATCATCACTGGGTTGTGATTTTAATATTTCTAGAACAGTACATCTAACATTTACTAAAATTTATATTGATAAAATAAAAATTTATGCTAAAAAAAATTATCCATCAGAGTCGAATCACGATATAACTTTTTATGGAGACGCTAGTGTATTTTATGACATAGATTTTTCAACAAGCAAAATACTTACTGTCAATATCAATCGATATTTTGAAAACATAACAAACATACGAATAAATTTTGATGATGACGATGGGGATGGCGTAAGATCTTATGTTTACATTATACATTACAAAACATTACTGATTAATTGAATTATATAATGCAACAGTATATGACATTGTATGTAAAAAATTTAGATGGTACACATCTTCTTGACGACAATGGTGACAGAATTGAATACACCATAGACTATCACTCTGATGATGATTTTACCTATCAAGCTCAAGCTCAACTTTCAGTAAACGATGATGGACATATAGAAACTGACAAAAATCTCATCGTTAAGGCTGCTACGGAAGATAACCATGTTGTCATAAAAAAACAACTCGATTTGAAGTTAGACAGATCGACTTTCATTATTTCGAACAGTCTACCTGGTATACCAGTGTTAGACAAAATCAGCATTGCATTAATTCCAGCTTTATCAGTAGTCACAGCCGATTCAAATGATAGAGTTAGTTCATGGATTGATCCTGTGAATAATATCGATTTTTCACAACAAACCAATTCAAAAAAGCCTCTTCTTCTGAGGGATTCATTGAAAAAACGTTTTTTCATACGTTTCGATGGTAGTGATGACTATTTGGAAAAAAAATCATTTGATGTTTCTGAAATAGCGGGTAGTTCTGGTAACACATGTACAGTAATGTTGATTGTCAAAACAGAATCGATAGCTGACCAATCACAATTTCAATGGGGGCGTGGAGCCATCAGATTCGGTGTGCATTTACCATGGAGAGACGGCACAGTCTATATCGATTTTGGTTCAATATCGGATGGTAGACTCGAAGTTCTTTCTTTGCCGAATCTCACAGGTAATATCGAGGTGTGGACGATCCGTGTTAATCAGACACATATGGAACTTTTTAGAGGTGTTTCAACAGTGACTCCGATTAAAACAGAAACAATTTCTGCTACTGTTACAGGTTCAGCACAAGAAATATTCATTGGATGTCAGGTTCATGATAATGGCGTTGCTATAAATTTCTGTAAAATGGATTTATATGCTTTTGCCGTTTGGGTTAAATCTCTGTCTGATGATGAATTGAAAAATATGTTCAGATTCATTCAAAATCATTTCGATTTGTGATGTGGATTTTCAAAATATATAACTCAATGTATATGTATATCGACAATTTATTACGATTTGTGGAATATAGTTTTCAAGAAGCAAAAGAAAAACATCCATGCCTTAATGACAAAATATTAAAATCAGCACTTGTTTATCAATACCTGCACTGTTTCTATTTTAAAAGAGACATGTCTATGAATGAGATTCTTGAACTCAATGATGGTGAAATTGGTCTTCTTGGACCAGGTAGTGGCTGTCTAACATGGTTACTTGAAAAGATCTTCGGTTGGATTGATATATTAAATTCACATAGTGTATTACATGATGCTTCCGGGAGGTTTTATGACCACCATAAGCTCGGTAGAGGTTACACTTATGCTATTTCAGAAAAATACACAACTAAACTGATTAAAAGATCACCTTTTTGTGGTCAAGTCAGTGGTATACTATATTGTCTTTGCAGACGATTAACAATCTAAACCATATATATGGCAGACCAAAAAAAGAGAATATTTAGCTGGAACCATATTTCAGATTCACTGACTGAAGATCAGGTTGATGAACTAAAGAGCTATTATAAGGCATACCATAGAAAGTGTTGGGCTTACAAACAGGCTGTAAAACGGTTCAAAAGATTTAAATTGATAGGTAATAGTATTTCTGTTCTAACTGGAGCAGGTGGTTTGGTTTCGGCTGTTGTAACTGGCGGTATAGCCCTAGTAGCAATAAGCACTTGTGCTTTGTTAATCAAGTCTTACATGGATTTCCAATCACTGGATCTTAAAATACAAAATTGCACATACGCATACCAAAGTTATCAACATCTATTGAATTCAATAAAAGACATGTTGAGAAGCGGTGATTTTCAACCATCGTTTCACACAGAATTAAAAAGTGTAGATGATTTTGTAACTGATGTTTGTCCTAGTGTTGATAAATTCTACGCAAAATACAATGACAAATTCATTCCTTAACTATCACATTTATTTTATCGAATGATAATGCTAGGATGTCTTGCCAATATCGTTTATAACTTTCAAGTGTCTTTTTAGACTTTGATGTCTTGACCTTTTCATAAGGAAGATCAAGCATTTTAAATATTTGTTTCAAAATGAAATTTATGTTAATCATACGCTTTCTGTCTATATTCACAGATTTTACGACCTTACCAATTTCATCAAAAATACTCAATATCTTATCTCTATTTTTCACGGTTATCTGAAAACCATTTTTTACAGCTATATTATTCATTATGTTTTCTATATGATATTTTCGCTGATAGATTGATTTACGGTGAAATCTGTGTTTATTCTGACAAAAATCAACAAATTCTATTAAAGGTGTATAACCTTGCACTGTTCCGCATTTTTTGCAAACTATGATATTATCTTTCACTATCTCTGGCTGATCGCAACATTGATCTGTTTTTTTCGTATGTTTACCTATTTCTTTATTGCAAAATGGACAAATTACTTCTTCCATATTGATTAACTCTTCATGAAGTTCTTTACAACTCATTATACTATTATATGAGATATTATTTTAGGTTTTTTAAAAACATATAGTTCCAAAATAAATTTTGCGTTGGATCCATTCTTCCTCTCCACAGCATTGATTCGCAGAAATATAAAACATATAGATTTCCAAGAATACGAGACCGAAAGTTGGAAGCCATTAAATGTCAAGTAGTATGGAGTAGGGTTGGAATGAGATCATTTTTGCAAAAATGATCTCGTTCCCCCTACTCCTATACTACTGTTGTTGAATGCACTGATTTCATATAGTATACCGACATGAAAAATGTACAATGTACACCATTTACAATAATTATTGTCTTCAACCACATCTGTTGGTGAGTGTGGCTGGTTGAAATGTCATAGCTTGCCAAAAAATAATAATTCGGAACAACAATCTTCCTATCTGCTTAAGATCAACTTTTCAAAGCGATAAATTTTATCTCAGTTTACACGTGAGTTTTTCAGCCCCATCCATTAAGCACTAATTAAACTATGGTGTCTCAAAAAACTAATCATTTGCTTTATATTTAATGATAGACGAGAAAAACAAAAATATTACGAGAAAGATGCCTGACAGATAGATCACCGACGGAATGGAATCGTCCAAAACTAACATTCTAGGCTTGTTTCATCATGTTCAACACCGACTTGTGCAGGAGCACTAACAGATGGATAAGATAAAAAAGAGAACTTTTGTTTTACAAGGGATCACTTTGGTATGTCTGAGACGGAGTTCCTCAGAGTTGTAATTACCACTCCATGACGTAGTGCAGTTTGTACAAAAATTGACATGTTTGACTCCACTAATTAATTAAAATCACAATTCTCGACGTACATGTATAGGGAAGTACAATTGACTAACATTGAAATAAAAAACTAATTACTTCAACCTAATTTTCATGACTGCAGGACTAAAAGCCTTATCAAAAGAAACTTGAATATACGGGTTTGCTGCTAACGATGGACTAATAAGGATACATGGTCCTTAAGTTGTACATTTTTATGAATATAAAGTGTAAAGACCAATTTTAGGGGTTTTAACTGAAATTTAATTTTCTTCAATTTCAAATTTTTTTACCGCTGAAGGTGTTATTCGAAAGAAAGGCCATAGGCCGCAATGTCACTATGATTCATACAATCGGGAGAGGTAAGTACTTTGAAAGTATCAAGTGGACTGATATTACTTTGCATGGGCCGCGTAAATAAGTGGTTGGGAAATTCTATCTAATGGAAATTAACAAAGTCTGCCTTGAAGGAGAACACGATGAATTTTTAAAAATGCATGTAACTGATGTTTTGTCTCATGGTCATAATTTGGCGTGTACGTTCATTGATTTATGTAGATTGCCTGCTGACGCTAACCCCACCATAAATGTCTTGTTGACTGTGCTAAAGGATATCGTTGATAAGGTATGTTCAACCATCATTTATATCATGTTATTTTTTGACATGTATGAACATATAAATTACAGACGACCTTGGAACGAGCCATTTTTGTTGTTTTCTTCTTGGAGGTTGGGAGTCTACCTCCGGTGTTGTACTGGCAAATGGACAACTGCTTCAGAGATTGTAAAAATATCTATATTCTGGGATTCTGTGGGTTTTTGAAAAGGTGAGGAAACGTATATTCAGAAAAATGTCACCTTATTGCATTGCGTATGGTATCCTATTACTTTGTGTTACACTCACCTGGTTTGGATCACAACTTCCGCAGAAATCAGCCAGTGTTGTGTCCCGTTCTTTAATGCCAAAAGGACTCAAAGCTTCGGCATAATTTGAAAGTTCCTGTTTGACAAGTGACAACAGATCTTAGACACACATCTTAGAGTCCTGGATTTCCAGTGCCAAAAAATGGGAACAGCGGGTCGCAAGGCCTAGACCATCTCTTCCTTCATTCTCCAACAGACGGTCCGCAGCTTTTCGTGCAATCACTAACGGTGCAACAAGAGGCAGGACAGGAGCATACGTTGAGAAACTAACTTCATTGTCTCCTCATATTTGCGACAATTGCTATGGCAGAGCAGTATTAATACTGCTGCTGTAATAATCAGCATGAATGCAAGAAAAGAGATGACGTTCAGTGAATTGTTTATGCACAATTTTTCCACAGCTTTTGACTCACTTAGTTTTCAGCGAACTAACTCTTCACAATGTCTCCGAGATCTCTTCTTAAATTTCCTTTGAATCTGACAAGACAGTGAGCGTGCTACCGTCAGGCAAGGTGAAGAAGGTAATACAGGGTGACAACACCTCCAAAGGAAGCATTGTTGAAGTATATTACGGTAAAGACCTGTTAAGTGGCAGTCTCTCTAAAAGCGGTCCACTCGACTTCGGGACCAAAAAGAATTTTCCCTCATTCTTTGTCAGTGAAAAGGATTTGGCACATATATATATAAAAAAGCAATTTATTATTTTCCAGTATCGTATTTTTGCTTTGCTACGAGCCAAAATTGAATTTTGGTGGAACTGAGGTTGCCGACCGTGATCAGAAAGGTAAAATTCACCGATTTTGTGAAGCGTGCTACGTCCCCTAAAATGCAGCTCACAGAATTTCGTTTTCATACAAATTCTAAGGTACATTCATTACTTAGACTGACGAAATATGGAAACTTTTCGGAAAATTCTAAGCTTACCAGAGAGGCTGGAAGACACCCTACTTTGAGGCCTTTGTTCACCTACTAAAATTTAGCCAAGTTTGAGGAAGAAAATCTCAAAAGTTGGGTCTAAATGAAGGCTAAAAAGCAGATCACAGTAAATTTCTTACCTTAATAAACCGTTCCATAAGTTCAAACCACTGGGTATCTCCTTGGATTGCACGCGAAAACAGATTAAAATCTGCCATAATCAGTGTATTTACACAACTATCACTCGTGTCAAAGTTCATTTGCATAACCCTTGCACTCGATGAAAATATGTCTTCTGCCGTTCAGGTTCGTTTATTGACCTTCTAAGTAGTGACAAAAAGCTTCCTTTAGTAAATGGATAAGCTGGAGATCCAGTTTTGAGGTGCAGGTTGCGTTAAAGTTGATCAATTCTCAAGACTTGCGAGATACTCCAAAAGTAAATAATGGTTGTCACTAATTAACCGTTCCCGTCGTCCTGACAAGCTCATTTGGTACATTCTCCCACAGATCGACGGAACGCTAGGAGAAGATGAAAGTAGTAAGTTTTCATTTACCGTTTTTATGACAACTGAATCCTGTATTACTACTACTAGCCTAATGACTACTAGGAAATTGAGCGCAAGGACAACAACAACGAACACTTGCCGGTTATCTCTGAGAGGTGAGTTCGTCAAGTGCACCTGAGAACACGACAGGCTTGAATGGAACCATGTTTTGCCATGGTCTGTGCTTCTGTTTCATGCTTGATGGCTGCTTGTATTTTACAATCAGCGCTTATGTAGCACTTAAAATGAACGTCGGGATCCGTTGATGCCACGAATGCAACACTAGCCTTTTTTGTCACAATGTCACACAAGTTTCAACGTGACCAGTTACCAGCTATGGAGGATCCCCTGCCCTGCGTGCGCTGGCGCTGGTGAATAGATATGTCAAGAAAAACTCGTTTCATTTCAATATTGAAATAGATAAACCCACCCATTGCTTTAATTTTTGAAGTAGTGTAATCCTGTCAGTATCACCGAACGACGACAATCATTACACCTTTTCGACTTATACTTTTCCTCAAAAAAAACTATAAGGAGTTGCTGAAAGTAGATATGCAACTGAAATTCATTTTTTTCTTTCCCGTTATCAGCCGTTCGTTTTTCACTGAAAACCAAATGGTCGACCTATGAATAAAATGAAGAAAATCAAAAGATAGGGCCAAGAAACTCAGCAGATGCTGAGAGAGCGATTATAGGACTAGTACCCTACCGTTTTTTCTCCAGCAGGACCAAGCACTGTTGGCCATAAAACTAGTTTGCCTTTGATGTCTCAGGCTGGCAAAACAAATAGTTTAGTGATGGGACATGCCGTCTTACCTTGCTCGAAGGAGGGTGCCTGGGGGTACTCCCCGTATGGGCTATATAGGTACGTGCAGCCCCAAAGGGTAAGGCTTTCAGCCGTTTTGGTCATAAATAGCGTATAATTATCAACTTCTTTAAGCAGTAGGGCCCTTTGTTTCTGAGCGATCAGCTAAAAACTATGGGATTCAATGAGTCACGATGCTCAAGGACACGTGCCATCATTTTGAAATTTCCAACAAATTTGGACATGTTGAAATAATGCTCATGTTATAAATTGATTCCGTGGCTCGTCATCATCAGCGCAGCTTCGATAATTAGCGGTGTAACTGTTACCAAGGCTTAAAATTTCTGTTGAAAAAAAATACGGGATGTGGTGTGCGTTGAACTACAGGCAAAAGGATTCAATTGCTTTTTTTTGATTGATTCCTGTTCGAGCAAACAGTCCTGTCTAGTGTTTGTTGTGAATATAAGAGTGTATTAACACTTCTTTTAATTCAGCGATGATAATGCTCGCGAAATATCAAAAAGGTGTTTTTCCTCGGCTATTATGATTTTTACAGACATCGTTAGGATAAGAATGACTCTGAGGTTAAGAATTTCTATTCCAGATGGTCCGGATCGATGCAAGATATATATTTTAACGATAACTGCAGAAATCCTACCGCGCTCATTGGCTAATTGTCATTGTCAGTAAGCGAATAGACACATGAAACTGTAATTTGTGCGACACGTCAATTAGCGAGAGCGGACAATTTGACAATTTGTTATCTAAAAAGCAATTTGATGTCAGTTTTTAATAGCCCATTGCAGAAACGTAAGAGCACTGGGGCGAGTTTCCTATATTGATTGGATTGAAAATCTAAACATTCCAACCGAAAGGTTAACGAATGAAAAGCTAACCAAAAAGTTTTAAGTGGAAATTTGTCAAAATGGGAGCCTTGCAAAAGTTGCAAAATTCCGTACAAACCCTTATAATTTTGTCGCCTCTCTACCCAGTACATACAAACTCTCTATTTTGGGTGATATTTGGGGAGCTACCATTTTGCCATTTTCCTCCTCCAAAAACTTCTATTCTTGGTAAAGACTCTCAAATTTAGTTGATCTTTCATTTTTCAAACAAATGGAAAACAACCATACTCTTTCCCAGTCCTCTCACGTTTCTCCAATGGCCTATGCGTTTGTCCTGTTATTGACAATGAATTTCCTCATAATATTGTCAAATTAGTTGATCAATAACAGAAAAAACGCATGGAACGCTGACGTCAATATGTTAAATAACACATGCCAATCGTAGTGTATATTTCCCTCCCCGTTGCATAAGTCCCGTAACTAGTTTTATGACCAACAATGCTGGATCCTTCCGGAGAAAAAATGGTAGGGTACTAGGCCTATAAGCAACAAAGCCAGAAATCGCTCTCTCCGCATCTGCTGAGTTTCTTGGCCCTATCTCTTGATTTTCTTCATTTTTTCATGGGTCGACCATTAAGTTTTCTGTGAAAAACGAACGGCTGAAAACAGGAAAGAAAAAAGTGAATTTCACTTGCATATCTACTTCCTCGGCTGCGTCAGCAAGTCCTTATATATTTTGTGGAGGAAAAGTAGGTAAAAATTGAAAAGCTGTAATGTGTCGTCGTTCGGTCATACTGACAGGATTACACTAGTCCAAAAATTAAAGCAATGGGTGGGTTTATCTATTTCAATATTGAAATGAAATGAGTTTCACATGAAAAATAAACATATTGATCGGCGCGCGCAGTGAAGGGGATTCTCCATATTGGTCACGTTGAAACTTGTGTGACATTGTGACAAATAAGGCTAGTGTTGCATTCGTGGCATCAACGGATCCCGACGTTCATTTTAAGTGCTACATAAGCGCTGATTGTAAAATACAAGCAGCCATCAAGCATGAAACAGAAGCACAGACCATGGCAAAACATGGTTCCATTCAAGCCTGTCGTGTTCTCAGGTGCACTTGACGAACTCACCTCTCAGAGATAACCGGCAAGTGTTCGTTGTTGTTGTCCTTGCGCTCAAGTTCCTAGTAGTCATTAGGCTAGTAGTAATACAGGATTCAGTTGTCATAAAAACGGTAAATGAAAACTTACTACTTTCATCTTCTCCTAGCGTTCCGTCGTTCAGTGGGAGAATGTGCCAAAGGAGCTTGTCAGGACGACGGGAACGGTTAATTATTTACTTTTGGAGTATCTCGCAAGTCTTGAGAATTGATCAACTTTAACGCAACCTGCACCTCAAAACTGGATCTCCAGCTTATCCATTTACTAATGGAAGCCTTTTGTCACTACTTAGAAGGTCAATAAACGAACCTGAATGACAGAAGACATATTTTCATCGAGTGCAAGGGTTATGCAAATGAACTTTGACACGAGTGATAGTTGTGTAAATACACTGATTGTGGCAGATTTTAATCTGTTGTCGCGTGCAATCCAAGGAGATACCCAGTGGTTTGAACTTATGGAACGGTTTATTAAGGTAAGAAATTTACTGTGATCTGCTTTTTAGCCTTCATTTAGACCCAACTTTTGAGATTTTCTTCCTCAAACTTGGCTAAATTTTAGTAGGTGAACAAAGGCCTCAAAGTAGGGTGTCTTCCAGCCTCTCTGGTAAGCTTAGAATTTTCCGAAAAGTTTCCATATTTCGTCAGTCTAAGTAATGAATGTACCTTAGAATTTGTATGAAAACGAAATTCTGTGAGCTGCATTTTAGGGGACGTAGCACGCTTCACAAAATCGGTGAATTTTACCTTTCTGATCACAGTCGGCAACCTCAGTTCCACGAAAATTCAATTTTGGCTCGTAGCAAAGCAAAACTAAGAAACTGGAAAATAATAAATTGCTTTTTTATATATATGTGCCAAATCCTTTTCGCTGACAAAAAATGAGGGAAAATCATTTTTGGTGCCGAAGTCAAGTGGACCGCTTTTAGAGAGACTGCCACTTAACAGCAGAGATCATTGCTGTCAATGGTAGGTCCTATCTTTCAATGGATTGCTTTAGTCTTTTTTACTCCCATTGAATTCTGTTTCCTACGTTATCCGGTTTCCAAAGAGTTACCTAAGTGCACTTGAGACAGTAACCATCCATTCTAAAATTGTTTCGCTCTCATCTTCTTTATGTTTTTATAACACTAAGAAAGAATTTCTACAATCCGATTTGCTGAGAGCAGTGGTAGTTCAACTTATTTTGAAATACCTACATGTAGGTATTTCAAATTTCTCAAGTAATTGTATAAACAAATAATAGCAGTCTGCTTTTAGCCTAAACTTGATCATACTCTGAACTAAATGTTCCATTACAGATGACAAGGGCAAGCTAAACTGCTTGTTGCTCGAATTCCTGCAAGACCCGAAGAACAAGAAATGCTTTCCCGCATCAGACAACGAGAAATCAGAGGAAGAACTCGAGATCCAAAAGGTTCTCAGAAACGGAGACAAAGAGAAGTCAGTAAGCCTTGTGCCCATTTCTTCTTTTAACGTAGCCCCTATCAAATGAAATTAAATTGTTGGAATGTGGATTCTTGTAGGTTAGGTTAGGTTCGTGCCCAGGCCCAGGTTCCTCTAAGCATGGTTAGCGCTGACCAACATTAAATACCATGGACACCTATTCTTGGTTTGCATGTGACGTCACAAAAAGATAAAATACAAAACTAAAGAGCCTTTTGAGTTTTTGTCTCGATCTGCGACATGTTCACGGTTTTCAAAAAACATGCCACTTGCATAAAAACATCAATTGCCCTCGTGTTCTTGTGGCCTAAACAGCCAATATACTTGGAGACGTGTCTATACAAATGTTTGTTAGCTCATTATACAGCAGAAAGTGTTAAAGACAGCCAAACTAAATTCCAGATGTTTCTACATGTTTCCCGCCGCCATGTTGGTGTACTTTAGCAGTACACCAACATGGCGCCTCCATACTGGACTGTACAAATTTGAGTAATATATTTTGCTGAATAACTCAAGTAAGGAATATCACACAGCCCTGAGACCTGGACCCATTGTTTATTTATTCCTCTTCTATAACATTTCCATTTCTTGACTCAATTTCTTGAATGGTTAGCGAGTTATGTTTTCACTTGCATGACGTGCAACCCAAGAATTCTTGGTTTGCATGTGACATCATAAAAAACTAAAATACGAAATCAAAAGGTCTTTTGGATTTTATCGTCATGAGTTAAAAGACAGCTTAAAATATATGTGTTTCCATGTTTTAGCTCGGTAACAAAAAATAGAACAGTTTGAATTTCAGAGTTTCAGTAGGTGGCATAAACATGGCCGCTCATAACGTTGTCAGGCACATGAAAACATTGATTCACATTGCATGTATATATTTAAGGTCTGAACAACCAACTGTTACGAGAGTTGTCTATGCGAATGTTTGTTAGTACATGAGAGAAAAGAAATTATTTCCTGATTTCCCAGATGTTCCAGATTTTCTGACCGGCATGTTTGTCACCCACAGAAGGACACCGACATTTCCTCTCCAAACTTAACTCTGTAATTTCGAGTGGCATATTTTGCCGCATAGCCCTAAAATGTGGACAGGTTGATTTCTCATTACCTCCCTACAAAATATATCTCCATTTCTTGGATTTATATCTTGAAACATATCAAAGCAATTTTATTTTTACTTGCGTGATGTGCGATTGACACCTCTGAATCTCCAGGCTTCAGCAACTGGCCCCCGTCTTGCAGCTTTTAAACTTGGTGCTAACAATTTTTCTGTCATAAGTGGGGAGAGAATTTTGATATGTGCTCTCACTATATTTTTACACTTAGTTTAATAC
The DNA here is from genome assembly GCF_036669935.1 of Montipora foliosa. Taxonomy (NCBI): domain Eukaryota; kingdom Metazoa; phylum Cnidaria; class Anthozoa; order Scleractinia; family Acroporidae; genus Montipora; species Montipora foliosa. The sequence continues at coordinate 30,809,787 of NC_090871.1, read as the reverse complement.
ATTATTTTTATGTTGTATACCTTATCAGTCTTATCATATTTATTAGTTTAGCTTGATCTGTCTAGTATGGAGAGTTAGATTACTCTTTTAAAGGTTATCCCAGTGACTTCTTACACTTCTTTACTTCTTTTTATATTCAATTTATATATAATTTGTTGCCATTAAGTCCTAAGGAATAATTAAGAGAATCCCAGAGAGAAACCACCTTTTTAAACTAAATCAACACTTAGTATGAAATGTTTAATACTCCTCATTTTATCATTATACATTTAGCATGTAAGTAACTATCTGTTGTCCCAATAGTATGGCTTTTAAGCCGTTTTGCTCCAAAATTGGATTCGAATATTGCCCTCTTGGTCTGAAATAGGGTGATAAGGATTGTCAGCCGTTTGACTGACCAGTTCAAAAGACGATTGTTCTGATTTTAGGTGACAAATCATGCATAACAATTTAGCACAGTTTGGAAATTTGTGGTGCATATAAAATTGCCCAGTGTGTCATGATCAATGCAGATAAACGGGATCCGCACAAACAAATTTACTTGGGAGTGGGCAATTAAATCTGTTGACATTGGACATGCATAATGATTCTATTTTTAACCTCTTGGCGAAAATGGACTGCGGAAACTTTTTTTTTAAACCCTGCTATTGTGTCATCGTTGTTTTCAAAGGTTGTTGTCAGCAAGCCACCCGAAGTCATAATCCAAACCGAGGAACAGTGCGATCAGACCTTCGAACAAATTGAGCCGCATGCACTAGAAAGTGGAGGATATGATGACTTCGAGGATGACTGGAACCTGCACTCCACTGGTGAGAGTGATTTGCAATTGTTTGCCACCAAAAATGACATTAAAAGTCTTGAAATTCAACAAGAGGTCATATTAGCCAACCAAAATCTCATTTTAGAAAATGTGAGAGGGAAAAGGCAAAATAACGGGGAACATCTTTAAGAGTTCATCATGGGTCTTACGGCCACACAATGTCAACAAAGAAAATCAAACATCCTACCCCAATCCTAAACAGTATACTCTTGACTAAAGAATGAAGGGGTAGTTTCTAAAGAAACTATGGTGCTGCGTCGGTGGGGAAGTAGTATACAAAAATTTGGTTTATCAACGGAGTTGATAATGTAAATTGACCACCGTACAGAGATTCTAAAAGCTGACGTTTCGAGCGTTAGCCCTTCGTCAGAGCGAATCCATGCCTGATGAGCATTCGCTCTGACGAAGGGCTAACGCTCGAAACGTCAGCTTTTAGAATCTCTGTACGGTAGTCAATTTACATTATCAACTCCGTTGATAAACCAAATACTCTTGACTAGTTCAGCTGTATCTAATAATGTGGCAGATTTTGGTATGCCTGATGAGCATTTGCATGAATCAGAAAGTGAATTGATCAAAAGCCCCTCTTCCATTGGGTCTGATTCTCCTGAAAGGAACTTTGGGAAACGTTTCTCGGAAATTCAAACCCTGAAAACACTAAAAATACAACCTTGAAACCCGAAGAGTTAAAAAAGCATGTCAAAAACAAAGCCTGTCTGAAAGAAGTGTGTGAAATGATAGGAAATTCTTCTCGGAAAGCAGAATTACCAGAGTCGCGTTTAGACGGAGGGAAGAGGAAATACAAGGGAAGAGAGTTTAACAAAAAGGGTCTTTCTCCGGCCCGTTTATGGAGTTAACGTAGGCCCAAGGGAAAGTGACAAGGGTGAGCAGTCCTTTTACTTCATGTAATTATTCAATGCACAACACTTCTACATCGTTCATTCTCGCTGATTCCTCAATATTGACAAGGTTCTACACAAAAGGTGCAGGTTACATTTCAACAGTTTCTGTAATTGTATTAATTATGTGTGTTCTTCTGCATATGTAGACAATACGCCACCTTGCAAACAATCACCGAATCGCCATCGCCAGGAGGACTTACGCCATCATTTGGAATGCACAAGAAGTAAGAGTTCTTAAAACATTTAGTCAGAATAGCGAATCTTTTAAAATTAGACTAACATGTGCATTAATGTAACTGTAACTGTGCTATAAATTGATTTTTTGAAACTCACTGCCAATAGAGAGCTGCAATTGTCCACAAATAAATTTCACTAATGTTAAAAGGGTAACACGTTGAAAATTGTACTTGATGTGATTATCGGCAAATGAGAGCGTATTGTCTTGCGTACATTGCCTGACAAACATCAGACATCTTACTTAATGAATGATACAGTCACCGATACCTGAGCAAAAGTCAGCACAGAAGATCTCCACTTTATCTTTCTGTGTTATTTCTAGTGGGTGTATTTCTGAATGGTCGTTTGAACATCCTTTTTTTGCAAGTACCTTGCTTCAATTGCCGTGGACAAGGGCACAAGGCCAGTGACTGCCCCTCAGCGAAAACTTGTTGGAGGACAGTAAAAAGAAGGAGGAGAAAACAACAGAGAAAAGGAGAGAGGGAGGGGAGAAGAAGCCGGAGAGGGGACAAATGGTGCATTACCACTTCCATGGTTATTTAAGCCATGTTAGATTTGGAGGACACCGCTAAATTATGTGCCATCCACGTCGATAGTAGATGTGAGTGGGGTGCAGTTTGGTCTGTAATCACAGTAGAGATTCTAAAGTAAGCCTTTCCTTGAGCCTCATTCCACATGTTGCCTTGAATATTTAATTAATTTAAACTCTATTCCACATCTATAGAATCAACCGAATTATCCATAATGAGTGAAAGTGCCGGGAGCCAATCAAACTCAGCAGAGGGCGATGGTAGGGAAGCCTTTTTGTGTGTGTGTTCAAAGTTTCGTCAGTCGTGAATGGTTTACTAGCACAAATTCTTTGTCATTCTTTTTACGAAATTCTTGATAGTCAGGCATTAATGTGAGTAATGTGCAACCAATGGATTTAAAAATTGTTGCTGAAAAGGAAAAAATTATTCTGAACCGAGTGCCACGTTATCTATTTTATGTACCCTCGTACGCTTCAGATGGCTAACTAATTTTTTTGTTTTTTTGTCTCTTGCATGATCAGTGACAAAGAGAGGAGACCAATCAACCCATGTGTTCCCGTTCGTGGAGTTAACGTAGGCCCAAGGGAAAGTGACAACGGTGAGCAGTCCTATTACTTCATGTAATTATTTAATGTTTTCTTTGCTGTGCGATGCACAATACTTTTACATCGTTCATTCTCGCTGATCCCTCAATATTGACAAGGTTCTACACAAAAGCCTAGTTATAGTGTTTACAAAATGTGCAGGTTACATTTCAACAGTTTCTGTAATTGTATTATGTGTGTTCTTCTGCATGTAGACAATACGCCGCCTCGCGAAAAATCGCCGCATCGCCATCGCCAGGAGGACTTACGCCATCATTTGGAACGCAGGAGAAGTAAGAGTTCTTAACACATTTAGTCAGAATAGCAAATTTTTTAAAATTAGACTAACATGTGCATTAAATGTAACTGTAACTGTGCTATAAATTGATTTTTTGAAACTTACTGCCGATAGAGAGCTGCAATTGTCCACAAATATTTCACTAATGTTAAAAGGGTAACAAAAGGTCGAGACAGCAGAAAGCAAATCGTTATCTTTAAGAAAGTTATGACATTTTTTAATTTCGAAGACATGTTTCGATGTTACAAACATCATCGTCAGTTACAAAATATTTGAAAAACCGTTAGGACTTATATAACAACTAGGCGAAACTTGCATAATTAAATATGATTAAGTGACAAGAAATACATATTTGAGTGAGTTACAGAGTGCTAGAAAAAATGTAGAGCCTAAAGCGTAAGTGTCAGGTTGACGTGATGAACTTGTTGCTTTAAATTAGGCTGTTCCCAATTTATATGCATAGCCTCCTTGAGTTTAAGTTGAAATTTAGTAGGGGCGGAATCAAGGATTTCGAAACAGTCCGCAGAGCAAGATTGACGACAACGTTCTGAGCTTAGTAAATCTCACATCTTCAAACAGTACGGCAGATTCAGATTGGCCTTCAGTGAGGAAGCGACACTTTGCCTGTTCATATCATTCTGGGGGCAGCAGACTACCAGCAGGTTCGTACTACAGAACCATTAATCCTGGGGGTGGATCCTAATCTGGGCGCTGAATTCACAATGCTTGGTTGGACTGTCTATGGACGTCAACCGGTGACAGGAAGTGTCACAGCAGAAAAGCAATTCCTTCTCACAACCGGTCAAGAAGAGTTTGAGAAGCTGTGCTCGCTGGACGTTTTAGGGCTCAAAGGTACAAGGTCAACAAAGAACAAGAACATACACGAAGATTTTCTCCAGCAGCTAAATAAGACGCAAGGGGGCTTCTATGAAACAAGGTTGCCGTGGAAAGAGGATCATGTACCACTTCTGACAAACAAGAACTTGTCAGTGGCTCAACTGAATAGTAAAATCAGAAAGCTGGAGAGAATGGGGAAGTTGGAGGACTACGATCAGATAATGCAGGAACAAGTGGCCGCTGGAATTATGGAACCTGTACCCCCTCATCAAACGGGCGAGGTAGTGCACTACATTCCCTACCAGGCAGTCATTCCAGAGCAAGCAGAAACGACCAAGATGAGAACTGTCTAAGATTGTTCATCAAGGGCCGACACGCAGACCCCCTCTCTCAATGATTGTTTGGAGACTGGACCGCCACTACAGCCTCTCCTGAACTGGATACGGAAACTGTGTGTTACTGGAGACATTCAGAAAGCGTTCCTCCAAATTCGGGTACACGAACAAGATAGAGATGCACAGCGGGTCCAATGGTACGACAACCTAGCAGACAGAAACATAGTGGAGTACCGTTTTACACAAGTGATATTTGGAGCCACGTCAAGTCCATACATCCTTGGGGCGACTCTCCAGAAGCACATTAAGGGTTACAACGAAACGTTCAAGACCACAGCGCAGGTGCTTTTAGAAGATACCTATGTTGATGACATTCAGGGGGGAGGCGATGTGGAAAAAGATGTGGCTACATTTAAAGAAGAGGCTTCCAATATAATGTCAGAGGGCGGTTTCACTCTACACAAATGGCACAGTAACGTGGAACAATTAAATTCGGTTGACAAAGTGAGAGAAGGAGAAGAGACGTATGCCAAGAGTCTGGTGGGAAACAGAGGAAACAGAGAAACTAAAACCCTGGGCACACTTTGGAACAAGGCGCACGATACATTGAGTATTGACTTCAAAACGTGCTTAAAGGCGGACAAGCCTCTAACAAAGAGAAAAATGATCTCAGCCATTAACAGCATTTATGATGTACTGGGATGGAGCTCTCCAGTCGCTATCACTGCCAAGCTCATTTTTTGTGAAGTATGCCTTGCAAATCCTGCAATTGCAGCCGATTTTCTACAACCTCTCTTCAACACAATCTGGAATAAAACCACGGTTCCTGATGACTGGACTAATGGACTGGAGTTGGTTTCCGCACACACGTTGGCGAAACTTGAAAACAAGGTAAGCCGAGCATTGGTGTCCTTTCCCATTACAGCCTACCATAACTGGGTAGACAGCATTACAGTACTCGAGTGAAGATAATTGGCGAGTTCAAAAGGTCAGGAACTTGGAGGTACGTCCCTACAACGGAGAATCCCAGTGACCTTGGTACACCAGGATCAGAGTCAAACAAGCTCAAAGAGTTTTGGGTAAAGGGACCAAGCTGGCTATCCGATGAGTCCGAAGACCTTAGCAACCAGCCATTTTGGAAAGGGGTGAGGTTAAAGTGGAGAGACACAAGAAAGAAATGTTGCTACTGGCTGAGGACAAAGCGCATGGAGCAGTCAAGGACTGGGCAGAAGGCCTGTTAAACAAGTTCCATTACTGGAAGTTACTGCACATAAAAGCATACGTGAATTGATTCATAGATGGCTGCAAGAAATCTATACGGGTTGAACCAATCAAGTCTGAAATTGGATTCAGATCACACAAGAAACATGTAACATGAAAACTGACCTCAGACTGGCCAAAGATGAAGATGGATTATTTAGGTGCAACAAAAGAATCCAAGGCTACACTCCTCATTCCGAGAGAATTAGCGTTAGCACGTCACATCATCGAACACTGCAAACCTTGCATGGGGGAGAGGCGGCAGGCATGAACAAAGTGCGAGAGAAGTATTGGGTTCCAAGACTGAGATCCATGGTTAAGAGTGTTCGACGTGACTGTAACTATTGCAAGAAATACTGCATGACAGTCCTAAATGCTCCACCGACCTCAGCCTTCCCGAAGTTCAGAACAGAATTCAGCGAACTGTTTAACGTCACTGGGGTAGACTTTGCTGGGCCACTCCTGTACAGATCTGGAAGCGGGACTGGAAAGGCTTACGTTGCACTGTTCACATGCGCAAGTACAAGGGCGGTGCACTTGAACCTTTGTAAAGACATGACAGATGAAGAGTTCAGACGAGGCTTAAAGGAGATCTGTAGTCAGTGAGAACGCCAAAACCTTCCAAGCGATGAAAAAGTGGCTATCAACCCTACAGAAAGACGAGAACCTTTTTAACTATCTAATCACAAAGGAGATCGGATGGAAATTTAACATGTCCCGCGGGCTGATGATGATGATGCTAGAGATGATGAGGACCTGGATCCCCATTAGTTACCTGGTGAAGAAAAATTTACACTTGACGACAATTTATTGTCTGAAGATGAAAATGACGGGGACTGTACATGTAGCACTCCTGGCTGTGAAAAAAAATACCTGGTATTTGATTCATGTCTCAATAAGTTGCTAAAATGGTGTCCGAACTGTGGAGATGTCATCATCCAAATTGAGAGGAAAACAATTGGTAGTATACTGTCAATTGAGTTAACCTGCCACAGTGGCCACACCACTTACTGGGATTCACAACCAGTGGTGAAAAGAAACCCTTGGGTAACCTGTTGATGGCAGCATCCATTCTGTTCACTGGTAACACCTTTGCTGCTATCAGTCGCTATTTGTTCCCTGTTGTTAATGAGGCATGGGAGGCTGCAAGTAGACGCCAAATTGAAAAGCTTAATGGGAAGGCAGTTGTCAACCTTGATGGCGATGGCTGTTGTGACACTCCAGGACACTGTGCAAAATATGGCACCTACACACTAATGGATGATGACACTGGGGATGTGGTAGCATTTAATGTTGTTCAGGTTTCAGAGGTAACATCGTCTAATGCTATGGAAAAAGAAGGCTTTTGCAGGTGCATAGAAATGCTGGAAAACAAAAATGTCACCATTGGTAGGATTGCAACAGACCGTCATGTGTCCATCAGCAGTTCCATGCACAAAGACCACCCAACTATTAATCACCAGTATGATGTTTGGCACCTCTCTAAGTGGGTGGTAAAGAAGCTCACAAACAAAGCAAAACAAAAGGGCTGTCAGGAACTGTCGCCATGGATACA
>NC_090871.1:30779929-30784929 GCF_036669935.1 Montipora foliosa | reverse complement strand
AACATCCTCAACCTAGCGGCTAAGGTAAATGTTTCAGGTGCCGAAATTCTACAATAGTTTACATCGTAATGATATTAAGAAATTAGTGGTCTATTAATAATTGAATTATATTTCCATTTTTAGTAGGAAAATCTTTTTTTTTTTTTCTCAATGCACTTTTATTTACAGGATTAATGCTTACACTACTTACAGCGCTTCTATTATACTTACAAATTTACTATGCTATACTTCTTACACTACTTATACTTAATACACCACTTACTTAGCAGGATGATCTTGAAGACCAGTGTTACTTCCCATCAATGGCCAATACTAGCTCACAGGATAAATTGCCTTCTGAGAGCAATCAAGATTCTCTCCAGGTATTTCCACTTCAACTTTAAAAAACATTGTTTCCCGTAAAATTGCAAATGTGTTGACATCAACAATTAACAGATCGACAATTTTTTGTTTTCTCTTCAGATATTTGAATGGACCATTACAATTTATTTGAGTAACATAAAATAATGATTATGTTAAATGTTGTGACTGACCCTCATACTACGTTAAATGTCAATAATGCAGTAATTTTTATTTTGTAATTCAGTGATGCAGGTTTTGAAATCTAGCATAACAATCATTACCACTTGTCTATCAGATGTAAATGTTTTGAAAGTAGTAAGTCATTCAATCAGTCAGCCAGTAAGTGAACAATTTATGTAGTAAAGGTGACACTAAATTATAGCAAAAAGGTAATAAATAGGTGAACGATACTGCTGCTGTTGGATTCTGGAATGAGGGATATTACTTCATAGGTTTCCGTAAGAAGTATTAATTTTTATCCTAGTGACAAATGTGGCTGGGAGTTCTTCACTGGTATTCCTGCAGAATATGGATGCCCTTACTATTTTAATATTTTTTGTAGGAATCTGATGCTCTGGCTGAATTAAGTGCACTTTTTCCAGACAAAAGTATAGACACTATCCGAGCAATCTTGGCAGACAGTGGAGGAGATAAAAGTGTGGCTGCATCAAGGCTTATCCAGTGGTCTGCTGGGACATGTAAGCTACCTATACAAGTTTATTACTTAAATGTGAATAATGGTAGATCTCTGAACTTTACCTGTCTGTAATGTTATTACAACAAAGCAGAGGTCCTTGGTATTGTGTAGTGGTAAGGTTGCTTGCATTTTTTTGCTCCAACATAATTATTTTTCTGATTACCATGGAATCCTTCATTGGAGACAGTTATACTTATCTGTTCTTTCATTTGGTTTTGAAATTGTTATTTCATTTCATTTGAAATAAGAGCCTTTCATTCGATTTAGAGGTGCATACTTAGCACATGACCTAAGCTTTACAGAGTCTCATAACAGATAATTGACTGAACTTCCCTTTTTTGCAATTTCTTCTGCAAGGTGCCCTAATGAACAGTGGGGACTCAGGTAATGAATACTGTACAGAAGAAGACAGTGACCTCATGCAATCACCATTTGAAGCACATGTATCCTCAAGTACTGTCAGTACCTGTACTGACCCTGTTGCACGGTACAAACAAGAAACTCTGGATGAAAATGGCCCGCCACTGAGAATCTATGTAAATCGGATGACGGAGGAGTTCACTGCAGATGTTTTATCCATTTATAAGAAAGCCAACCCATGTTTTCGCTCAAACCTTGGAGTGCAATTTGAAAATGAAAGAGCAGTTGGCGAGGGACCTGTCAGAGAGTTCTTTAGCATATTAATGGGATTTGTTCAAAATGGTCTTTACCTGGATGATCCTGGGCGGCCGACTATGTTATTTGTGGGCGAGACTGACCACAAAATTCCAGTCCCAAATGCGTTACTGTGTAATTCTGGACTGTACACTAGTGTTGGACGGATGATTGCACATTCTTTCTTGCATGGAGGACCACCACTTTATGGACTTTCCCCAGCAGTGCTTGAATTTTGGACTCGTGAAAGCATCAGTGAAGCTGTTACCATTGAGGACATCCCAGATTACGACCTTCGACAAGCCTTGAAGGAGGTACTCGCATTGCTGCTGTTGTTTTGTACAGACATTACTTACATATTTCTGTGTAATGTTTCAGCAACATGTTAGTGTTACTAACAATATTTATTATGGTTAATTTTTGTTTGATATGGCACTTGTACTGTCCTGTTTATATTTGAAAAAAAGGCACAAGTGTGTTCCAAATAGGTGTATACATCTATAATGACACTATAAGTTTATAATTTGTAGTAAGAAGCATTTCATTGTTCAGTCACAACACCATAGTAATTTACCGGTTTTCCAGTTATCAAGTCTAGATAAGGATGAAGAACCCTCAGATGCACTTAAAGAATTCCTCTTGCCTTATCGTGATCAAGCGTCAGTACTTCAAGTGCCGCTAACGGGAGAGAAACGGCACTTGGTTCTCCAGCAGATAATGCTGCACAATGTGATCGAAAAGCGCCACCGTGAACTGAAAGATCTTGCTGCAGGAATGAATGAGCTTTCCCTTGTTAATTACCTAAAGGCACACAAGGAAATGGCCGCAGCCATGTTTCCCAGGGAATGCGAGTCAGTAATTGACAAAGAAGAACTCAAGGGTAGGATTTCCATTGAGGATGAAAACCACCCCCAAGGGCAAGTTATCATAGGATTCTTGCATCACTTCATCGATGAAGTTAGCAGAGAAGCAGAAGGTAAGTGATTACCTCAGCTATGTCTACTATATGTTTTCTATTCTTCTTCCAGTACCTCTTTTTTCCCCAGTGAATTTAACCCATTTATCCTTGAGCATTTCATTCCTCAAACACTGTATGGGGGATTGATAATTCCATTAGCAGGATTTTCATTGCTCTATGTAATTTCAGTTGTAGGGTAACAGTGGTTAAGCACCTCGTGTCTTTACTGCTAAAGAAAAGTAAACATTCCGAACATCTAAAAGTGAAAGCATTGAAAGTTATATTTGCCATTACGAATATTGTTGCCTTGGAGGAATTTCATGTTGAGATGCTTTTTAAAAAGCAACTATAGTGATGCCTTTGTTATGTTTTCTCATTGCAGCTGGTTCTGGTCTGCGTGATCTAATGTCGTTTTGGACGGGATGGGAGGTTTTGCCACCATATGGACAGCGACTTTGGCTACAGCTGGATGACACACGGGAAGTAACAAGCCTGGCTGAAAGTAAAGCTTGTTTTCACAGGCTTATTCTTCAGTCATCGCATACTGACTATGTCTCTTTCAAGAGTAATCTTGCTAAAGCATTAAAATATGGTGCAAGGGGATATTTCTCTTTAAATGGGCATGATAGGTTACCAAGAGAAAATGAGGGGACAGAGAAGGAGGCTCCCGGTCCAGCCCTTGGGATATGTCATGTCCACGAAAGTTATTTTTAGACGAGCGGAAGTCTTCCGAGACATCCGCATGCAGGCCAACCTCGGTCCGATGTTTGAAAGAAAATATATATTCATCAGCCTTCCACGTGCGCCATCATTTTCTCTTTTCACTAAGAACCTGAGAGCGAAGCAAGACTGCATGCGGACGTCTCGGAAGACAGACTTCCCCTAGAACAAAGACTTCCGCTCATGTAAAAATAACTTTCGTGGACATATATTCCGGCCAACGCCTTGAGCCTCCCTCTCTGTCCCCTCATTTTCTCTTGAGGTTACTTAAAACATCACAGACTCAGGGAAGAGTAAAAAGTCGGAACCTTTTCTTGTAGGCGGTTTTATTAACACATTTATTGAAGTTACACCTCTGTCACTGTTCTGTTACTGTTGTTTTTTCACCCATGCATATTTTGCATGCTATCTCGAAAATGTTTCAAGTCTGTTTTTACAGGCTTATTCTTCAGTTAGTGCATGCTGACTATGTCCCTTTAAAGAGTAACCTGACTATAGAGTTCAAATAATTATGATGCAAGGGCATTTCCATGATAGGTTAACTTCTAACATCTCAGACTCAGGGAGGAGCAAAAAATCGAAACTCCTTTCCTTGTTTTATTAACAGTGAATATTTTTTAATGACATTACACTTCTGTTACCGTTCAGTTATTGTTGATTTGCACCTATGCATATTTTGCATGCTATCTCGAAAATGTTTCAAGCAGTATTTGTAGCAACATGAAGATCACATGATTTAATTAAAAGTTGAGTTGTAGCTTGACCCTAATGATTTTGATTAGGAATCTGTTGGCTATAGAGGTTTTGCACGGCAGCCATGTTGTATGGCAGGAACAATAGATTCTTTTTCCTATGGGGAAAAATGTTCTTTCTAATGCAAAACATTTGCATTGTTCCTGCCATGCAACATGACCGCCGTGCAAAACCTCTTTATCATGTTTTGAATGAGCCTGATTGTTTCCAGGTATATGTCCACGCCATGGACATCTGAGATGCTCAATGGATCAATAGTAGCTGATAGTAATTCCCATGTTTCGTTTACTAGTGGACATTCTGTAGAAGGCACTTCAACAGTTCCTACATCATCATTAATTGGACCATCCCATTCCTCGGAAGGTGCAGGTCCATCCAGATCAATGCCATATGCATCAATTCCACTCTGAAAATTAACGACATGAATAAAAACAACAATAAAACAACAGTAATATTACGTGAAGTGGTGACGTGACTGTGTTGTAGCCTTCACGTACTACCTATAACTATGGAGGGAATGTTTAGACAACATTTTTGCCAAAACAACAACAAAAGTACCTAATATTTGTTCCCTACCAAACATAACATGAAACATTTTGCGAAAGAGAAATAGTTTTACCTGATTAGCGAATTCAATTGCTGTTCTCTGCTCACTGTTTGCTACTGATAACATGCCTTGAATAAACAACTGCTCAGGTGAGGCGTTGTGCTCCGTGCTCAGTGGGCCCCTGTTGTGACCAACAGTAAACAGATCCAAATTTCTTTGTATTCGTGGTAAGTAGACATAATGCAAGGCAAATAGGTGAACTTCATTATCAGGGTCTAGAATACCACAGTTCTCCATATAATAAAACAGATAGTAAAACAGGTATGTAC
>NC_090871.1:30732429-30774929 GCF_036669935.1 Montipora foliosa | reverse complement strand
ACGAAGAAATGAAGAAGAAAGCTTTTATTCCGATGTATTCAATACATGTAGATTGTGAGAAAAACCAAGGAACGGATTACCTTGTTTGATGCTCTCTGAGTCTCATAATCGGCCTTATTTCAAAAGGAACCTGATGCATTACTCTCGAAAATTACACACTCCAAGTCAGCACTTAATCCTTTCAATGAACTCCAGTATCTTTCAAATCTTGCTCCTTGTCATCTTCCGCCATCTTGGATAACATGTGAGAGACCGGACTGGGAACTAGTGAGTCCTTTTCGTTTTGGTCAGCAGTCAGGTGTAACCCCAGTCTAGCTCTTACAGGTTTCGCGCGGTTGAAACGTTTCATCTACGATCACGCTTTTGTGCTGACGATTTTGTTAGTTTTACTCTTTAAATGCTGATCCAGGCAAAGAAATGCTTACAACAACTCAAGTAAAAAGGTAAGTGTTAACTTGAAGCGAATAACATTTGATTTGATGCCTTATTGTCTTCAAAATGAGGAACGATTTACATGCATGTAGAATTCACATTTTCACACCATCGAGTCGATTTGTGAAGCAAGGAGACTCAACTTGGCTTAAGCAAATTACATGATTGTATACGATTGACAATTGATTCCTTCTTGTAAAATGCTAATTTCTGTCACTTAAACTATGGTAATCAATGCAGAAAATGCCTGAGAAAGCTATTATGGACGTTTGTAAGTAGAGACCCAAACTTATGAGTCTACATTAATGTACTCTTCACGCACTTTAATTGTAATAGAAATTATCAGCGATTTAGGGGAACCACTACATGCATCATTGAAGTATATGTACTGTATTTTTTTTAGTTGCCATGAAAGAGTATGAAGAGACACTTCTGAAAAAAATTCTTTGATGGGACAGCAGGGAAAGGTCCTTTACAGCAGACAAAAATGCTTAGCAGCCAATTCTGTCTCCTTAACCAGTTATGGTTTGATGTATTTGGGGATCTCTCTTTGCAGACTTCTATCTACATGTAGTTCTGTGGTTTATCTGAAATGTTTTTAAATGTAAAACAAGAACCCATTCCAAAGATTTTGGCATGAATTAAGTGTTTAGGTTCATGCAATAAAAAAATATAACTGCTTTGAAATCTGTCGTCTATTTTTTTTGTCTGTGAGCTATGGTAGTAACTGTTAATAGCTTGCCTACAATGGATTTTTTGTAGTTTCCAGCACATTTCTGATTTGCTGGAATATTATATTATAGGAGCAGGATAATTATGTATGTGTTGCGTATTTTCTGTTTTGATCTATGTAGAAACTATGTTGAAACTATTTTTATTTTTGGACACAAAAACCCCATAACATAGCTTTTACATATGCTATGTAAAGGTTCCATTTGACTAGCTAAAAGTCATGATGCCTGTTTTTGTTGTGTATAACTGACTGCTTAGAATAAGAAGCTTAGTAAAGTTACTTGTGATAAATTTAAAAAGTTACCAATGGCTGAATTGCCTTCAAGGAATAAAATTAAGTGGTTGGAAAAGGCAGAGGAAAATCATGAAAAACTGGAATATCCTTGAAAAAGGCTGCAAATTAATACTGATCTTCACATGCTTTCATTTAATGGCATGCAGGAATTTTCTAGAAAAATCTAGAAAGCAGAATTTGTAACAAACTGGAAAAAGCTGGAAAAAACCTGATTTGACCCCAGATTATGATTTCTGGAATAAAGCTGGCAATTTCTTTCCTCATTAGCTCATTAGCATGTTTCATTAACATTCTAGAATTTTCTAGAATTTTCCAGAAAAGGAAACTGGTAAATTCTAGGAATTTCTAGAAATATTTTCTGTCATATTCTAAGAAAAATTCTAGAAATAACCAGAATATTCCAGATTTGTTTTGCAAGGGTTGTGACGCCCAGAAATTAGAATGAACATTTTTGTGATGTTGCAAGTTTTGTCTAGTTATGCGTTAGGACAACAGAAGCACAAGTTGCGTTCTTATCTGCTCTTGTAGCATTAGTTTTGAGTTAGAACAAAGTGCATTGATATTGTTGGTATTTTTCAAATACAACGTGTACATCTACAATAAAAACCTTCAGTGCCCACGGTCTCTGTCTTTTGAAACCATAACACATAAAATTCGATATCGAAGGGAGCACTTTTGCTCTTTCAGCGAATTCGAGAGTATGTGACAAAATGGATGTCCGTCTTGGAGTCTACCAAATGAAAGATGAAAAAGATAAGAGTCGTGCAGTTTTTAATTGTTTCACTAAAAATAGGGTGATTCTTCAGCCAATGAAGATACAGTTCATTGCAAACTTCACACATAGACAATATTTGTTATTTATTTTTGTCTCTCCCGCAGTAATTCAACTTTTGCAGAAAACGTTTTAGTTTTACTGGTATTGGTTGAATTAAATTTCGGTTTTCAGTTGCTTTAAGTCTTAAGATCCAAATCATTGTAAACTTGTGCACACATGGCATTCAACTCATAACTAAGCTTAATCACAGAATAAATTTTTATAGTTTACCGCCGCTGAAAACACAATTAGAGGCACTTGTACAGAATTATCTAATTATTCCTCACAAAGTGAAAATCTGAGTTCTAAATCCAGCGGGAATAAATAAATAGCTCACATGCAAAGTAGCTCTACAGGTGAAATTATCAAACACTAAATTTCCAAATAAGTGTATAATAAATTAGTCATTAAGTAGTTAATTAGTATTAGTCAATGTAGCCACAGTGCCTGAAGAAATTTCTTGACATCCCCGGGGTTATTCCGCTTAATGCATCATAAATTGCCACTTCAGTGTGATGTTCGGCAAGTTCCGAGTTCTTGCGCAGCCAGCTCTTCAAAAACCTAAAGCAGTGCTCACATGTATTGTAGACTGGATGGTATGGAGGCTGAAATACTAAATCAACTCCACTCAAGCCAAGCATATTTCGCAACAGAGGTTCTATATGACGAGCGTGATGGAAACCACAATTGTCCATTATGACTAGGTCCCCTTGTTTAAGCAAAGAGTTTCCAAAAATGTCCTGTTCTTGCAATGCCTCGGTGAAGAAATTGAGTAACTCCAAACCGTTTGAACGTCCAGGCAGTATGTTTACGTGGTCAACTCCAAAAATGCTGTGAAGTACAGTACTGTGCAAAAGTAATGATAGCGAATTTCGTCGAATTTCGATTAAGTTGTACGAAATTCTACGTAAATCTGCGAAATTTCGCTGGCCTCTATTGTTTCACCATTAACGAAATTTCGTGCAGATGTGTGAAATTTCATTTGGCAAATTCGCTGAAGGAGGCAAAATTCGTTCCCAATTTAGTTAGTGGGAGGAGAAATTTCGCAAGTGGGAGCGAAATTTCAAACGAAATTTCCCAAGTGGGTGCGAAATTTCAAACGAAATTTCCAACACTTTGTTTGTGTGAGCGAAATTTCGAACGAAAATCTCGTTTGGAGATCGAAATTTCGTTCACCATTTGTGGTCGTTACACGAGGGTCACAAAATGCAGAATGCAAACTGAGGGGGAAAAAAACAGTTCACTGATGGTAGTCTGTGTTGAAAGACATCGATAGTCATGCAGTCCTTTTCCCGCGATTTTAATAAAAAGGAATTATTGTAAAATACGCGGGTATCATTGCTGAGTATTAATTGTTTATTTTTCCTGCAGTTTGGTTTCGCATTTACAGATAACAAATTTTTACCAGTGAACCACACTTCAATTTGACAATTAATTAATTTCCAAAGCATTCCGAAGACCTCGTGGAAAAAAAATCATATCTCCGGGTATATTTACCACAAATTGTTCATTCAAACAGTAAAATGCTCTTTCTTTAGCCATATAATTGTTTATCAAAGTTTCTATGGCGCGCTGCTGACGCTGCTTTACTTCAAGGAAAAATTCTTTGTTTCGAACGCGCCGGCAAGTCACTTGCGAGATGTGTATTTCCAAAGCGTTTTGAAGACCTTGTGGAAAAAATAATATTTCCGGAGTGCCGCGAAATTTCGCTCGAACTTACGCACATTGCAGCGAAATATCGTTCTCGCTCAAACAATAGGGCTCGAGAAATATCGTTGAAAAAAAAACTGCGAACTTTTGTGTTCAGACAATATTACCGCAATAAACTGTTCGCTGTAGTTACTAAAACATGGAATGACTTACAACCACCTCAAAAAATTGAACAACCACCTCGACAACATTATTATTATTTTACCTCGACGTTTCTCGTGGTTGATTGTGGTTGACAATAAGATTCTAGGGGGAGCTGGAGGTTTTATTCAGGTCACGTATTTCATATGCGTGACGTATTGTCATCTCGCTTGTTTAAAGAGGCATTCAATTGTTTGTGAGTGGTTGTTGAATCTTTTGAGGTGGTTGCAGGTCGTTCCATGTTCTCATAACTACGAACTATTCGCAGTTAATTAGAAAATTAAACGAGCCTTACCTGTAAGGTGAAGTTTGATTGTGATTCTGCCAAATCCCTGGTGACTCGGTGAGGGTTAACATGAGATGCACACGTGCCGCCGTGGATAATCAGACTTTCAAAGGTTGTGGACACGGTTATCAAGATACAAATGAATACAGAGAAAAATGGAAGAACAAGGGTCGGGAAGTAGAAAAAGTGTGAGGGAGGGCATGTTAACCCTCACCGAGTCACCAGGGATTTGGCAGAATCACAATCAAACTTCACCTTACAGGTAAGGCTCGTTTAATTTTCTAATTCTACCAAATCCCGGTGACGTCACTTCCGGTTAACATGAGATTTTACAGCAATAAACGTGGACACAACTATTCCAATCCAGAAAGCAAACTTATCGGGTTTCTTTAGGGTTCTTCCCAACCAAACTATGACATGAGGATTTTTCCCAGGTCTGTCCTGCTTTACATGATCCTGTATGTAGAACATAAATAATAATCAGGAGTTTTCTCTATAGCATCGATCCTCAGAAAATGACAGTGTTTGACACCGCTGCCCAGATGTTAAAGCTCGCGGTTTAAGGGTCAGTTCCTCCGAGACACAGCTTGCTTAGAGGATACAATAGTCCTATATACTTTAGGACAAGCATAAGATCCCATGTTACCTGATATCGAGG
Organism: Montipora foliosa; assembly: GCF_036669935.1. Classification (NCBI taxonomy): domain Eukaryota; kingdom Metazoa; phylum Cnidaria; class Anthozoa; order Scleractinia; family Acroporidae; genus Montipora; species Montipora foliosa. Next base: position 30,769,861 of record NC_090871.1, on the reverse strand, counting down.
GGTAAGCTTGCAAGAGTTGAACACACCCTACAGGTAGCGCACTATAAAAGGATGGTCAGTCACAGCGTAGTGACAATCAGGAAATTCAATCCCTTTAAACAGCTTGCGAGTGCTGAGCAAGCCGTACTAATCGTTGAGTATGATATTCGGTTAATATGACAGGCATGGAGAAACGTTAACACGTTGTTCACACTCGGATGTAGTGGATCAGTTTTCTCTTGTGGACCAGATGCACGCCATGCATTTGCGGATGTGAACATCTTACTCCTTTGCTGCCGCTAATTATTCAAGAGGACATTAGTAAGTTGGCAACCTCGCCCGGAATGTTGCCCTAATGAACTGTCGCCTGACACCTTGCATGTCAGGGGTTGCCGTTCTGGGCTCAGAGGGTGAGCATCCCCATGAGAAAATGTAATTGTTAGTGAATTGTGACCAATTCACAGGGAAAGCATCCACCTATGATGCTTTCATGTCTTGCTTCCAGGAAGCATAGGCACTAGTTGGATTGTTGATTCTACTTGCAAACAGGTCAATCTGGGGAACAACAAAATCCCATATATATACAAGTAAATACCACGATTCAGTTCCCATTATGATCCCATCTCCAAAACGGCGCGATAGAGAATCTGCAGTTACATTAAACCGCACCGGTTGACGCGCAGCAGAAACGCCGACTATGCTTCTCAAAGGGCCTATAATCAAATTACCTTAGCAATCGTATTGCATTCCTTGTTCCTGCATCCCCGATGCCACTGATGTAGGAAATAGCAATCATGTTGTAAGGCATGTTCCTGATGCGCAGAATGGACACTGACCCGAATAGGGGCATAGTCCCCTGCCCCACGGAAGGCGGTTCAAGAATACTCAGTTTGCGTTTAGTGCATTATGGCACCCCGACCCATGCGTGATGCAACCACTGTAAAAGCGATATTTGGGGAACAACGGTCAATAACCCGGAAACCTGTGAATACAGAGATGACTCACCACTCTAACAGCACCAATGCTGTCAGCAGACGGAGGCATGTTTACAACGAAAAACCTTATGAGAGGTGTGCCAATTCTTTGACCCATTCCAAGTGTCTATACTACAAAGGACCAAACTCCACCCCAGGGAAAGTAGACGCTAAAGTTCCTATCAGTGTGGCAACTTCATGGATTGAGAACTACTGGGCGCACAAAGCTTAGTGGCACAAAACAACGACCTTGTCGGCCTTCGTTAAGGCTAAGAATATATGAATATTTTTACAGGAATCCTAAGCACTCTAGGCACTGCGTAGGGTGAAAAACAGACTGGGTTGGGTAAAACACAAAACGCAAGCGCGTAAATAATTGGGCAGTATGTAAGGTAGCCTCAAGGCAGGCCTCCTCAGAATCCTCCATGTAAAAAGAATTATCAATATAACCCAAACAATTAAGTCCGTACAGGGTGCGTAGGGTGGAAAAAAAAAAAAACTGATTTTAACACCCTGGTAAAGATGCAATGACTACCTGTCAGTCCCTTGGGTAGGGCCCAAAAACGGAACAGAAGAACCTTCGATGCAAACTTGAGATATTTTCTGAAGGTTGGCAATATAGGGATGAAATTGAAGAAATTGGGAAGGTCTATAGGACATAAAACACCCAGGTTTCATCAACCTTATGGTACATCTTGAACTTACAGTAGGGCAATGTTTGATTTAAAGACTTCAAACTGAAAATAACTCTATGAGCCCCAGGTTCCTCTTTTGGTCATAGAAATATCGGAGAAACAATTTCCCCTGTTTCCGACTGACACCGTTCATAGATCATTAATTCCTGCATCAATAGCTTCTTGCTCAATAACAGAAAATTTGAATTCACGTTCACAGCTAGATACACACTGCAAGATAAACGGCTCGGAAGTCAACCTTGCTATTCGCAATTGGCCAGCATGCAATGGTGCAACTGACCTAATAACGGTATCAACGCTGCTCATGTAACCAACCTGAGAATTACAGTTTAGCAGTTTGTCTTCTTATTGGACTGGGATCATGGTTGACGGCCTTGCTTATTCTTGGTTGTGGTAGGAGCCCCTTCTCCCCTAACAAAGGCATTGCAGAATATGACTTACCACCTCTCGAGAAGCAAACTGGGCGTTCAGATCTGGTTTCAGAGATTCTCGGCCACGAAGATTCAGTTCCCGGGTTCCTGCCAATGCTAGAACAAGGGAATGTGGGAGAATAGCCTAGAGCCGGCTCGCCTGATGCTTTATCACAGGCATTGATGGTGGCACAAAATGAGAAAACAAAAAAACTGTCGAGCTTTCTGAAGAGCCCTGTCTGAGGATTTGGTATAGCGAATATAACGTTGACGTCACCTATTGTAATTAATATGCCAACCAGAGCCTCATTGGCTGTCCCAAAGGGTCTTAAGTTTCTGTGGTTGGCACACTTGAATAACAAAAACAATGTTTGTAAACAGAGATCATCCCTACTTGGAGACAACCTATTACAAATAGTTCTGTTCACTTTGAGGAGACTAGCAATTAGCAATTTTCTGGTCTTAAGTATTTTTCCACCAGCCCCTTTAGCTTTGTTTTAGGGAGATCGCCTTTGATAAGGTCTTCTAGCACAGTGGTCAGCTTGGCGTTAACTGGCGCACCTGTTTTGTCAGTTGCCGAGAACTCCTCTGCTAAGTTGTCAAAACTTGACCTAGGGGACTCCCCTAAGTAACTTGCAAGACACCAGTGAGCACAGGCGAAACCTCTGAGTGTTAGTCATCACCATCAGAGGGCTTATCCTGATCAGAGCTCATTCGGAGCCCTAAATTTAGCTTAAATCTCTTACTAAGCTCTTTTTTCAGGGAAGCGACTATCCCTGTAGCTCTGCTTTCCTCGAGGAAGGAAGCGGTGGGGAGGCCCCTCATCTAAGTTTTATGTGGTTGCTAAAATGTAAACAACCGAAAAATATTGAGCTCTGAAGGACCAAGAACCTCAAATTCGGGAAAAAAAATTTTTATGTTTCCCTTCATATAGCCATTTCGCTAAACTAGAAGCGGCTCCAACCAGGAGAAGCGATTGCCAAGCACAGTTCTCGGGCATCCACGTGTCCGTTGAAGTACACGTCAACTCGCGAGGTAAACTGTAACCTTCTTTCCCTCAACTGTTGAAAACATTAGGACTCAAAGGGAAAACTATAGCTTAAAGTTTCTTACCCTAACAACCGCCTCCACATTGGATAGGGTGGCAAAAAGCGAGGCAAAAGGCTCTCGACCAAGTTCAGTCTTAAATGACAACTTGTTGCAAAGCACTGTTCTCCGGCATCCACGTGTCTGCTGTGGTCCATTTCAACTCGGGAAACTATAACTTTCTTTCCCTCAAATGTTGAAAATGTTAGGACTCGAAGGGAAACTATAACTTTCTTTCCCTTAATAACCGCTTCCATTTTGGATAGGACGGCGAAAAGCGAGGCACATAAGGCTCTCGACATAGCTTAACAGCTTCTAAACGACAACATGTGAAACGTCAATTTTTCGTCGTTGCACTTTCCTTCCCCAGGCTTAGTTTTTGAGATAAACTGAATAACACAACAAGAAGAAGTTAATTGAAGCGACATTATTTTCTTACCTGCAATAGTAAGGACAAATAAAGAGAATAAAAACCCGGAGACCACAATAGTTCTGAACTCCACGGCTTCGCAATGTGTACTGATTATCCACGGCGGCACGTGTGCATCTCATGTTAACCGGAAGTGACGTCACCGGGATTTGGTAGAATGACAATTCGAAAACTGCAAAATATGATATGATACATGCGTATTTATGGCAAAGATCAGGGCAGCCATCACACTACCAACGTCGAAACTTACTGTAGCTCTCTCTGGCAAAACGAAATTTCGCACCCATTTTGAATGAAGATTCGTCTCACTTTTTGAAATTTCGTATGCATTTTAAACGAAATTTTCGTCTCTCCTTTTGAAATTTCGCACACCTCCAGAGCGAAGATTCGGCGAAATTTCGCCAAAGCAAAACGAGATTTTGCACTTCTCCTGAGCGAGAATTCGGCGAAATTTCGTTAGACCTTTCGAAATTTCACTCAACCTAGAGGAAATTTCGCATGTCTCCAAAGCAAAAGTTCGACGAAATTTCGTCGAGAACAACGCACGAAATTCGACGAAATTCTCTATCATTACTTTCGCACAGTACTGTAAGTTCACTGTGTAAGTTGCGTGGGATGCATAGCACTGAATTTCGCGTGACCGTAATTTTTATTTCCCCTTGTTTTAATCACGGAGCTTTCGTCAAAGAAGTGCATATTCCTAGGATCACATGCACTGCAAACAGTTAAATATTCGTCAAGTCTCTCTTGAGCGTTGTCAGTCAAGCTCTCTTTTGGAACTATTGTCATCTTTTTGTACGAGTAGCCCAAATCGCTTGTCAATACACAACTTATCGAAGCTTGAGATGGCACGTTAGCCGGCAAGACAACCTGATTTTCGATTAACTGCTTTTGTACTTCTGTAGCATACATACTTGGCCTTTGATGTTTACAAAACTCCGTGTACAAGACAACATCATCTGTTCTTGCTGTTTGTAACCTGTTCCCACCAATTCCTGGTTGAACGCTTCCTGTACGTACGAATCGATCAACAATATTTGAAACTGTCTTTCTCGGTAAATTTAACTGCAGCCCTATTTGGAATGGTTTGGAACCCTCTAACCACTTTTCTAGGATTATGTCACGGACCTCACACGACAATGCCTTTCCCTGTTTAGTAAAAGGATTAGGTTCCATATCTTCACAAATAAATTACCGTTTGCAGAAAGATTCAAAGATGTGAAATTGCGCAGTTTAGTGCGGCTGAAGTTACGAACTTCAATTCGAAGTTCGCAATTTGATTGTCTAATTCGCCACGTAATTGGCTACTTCGTAAGCTAGTACCCAACTTCCCAACGAACTTGGCAACGCGGCGTGGAAAAGTAATGTGAAATCAACAGTAAAATAGATGGTATGATTGGAATATTACTTATGACCAAAACACCAGGCAATCGGGATCCAGATGAACTTTGTGGACTGGCACTTGGTGATGGTGATAGATCGATGTGTTTGTTACCTGCATTAGATAAACAGCCCATTTTAACACTTTTCACATCTGTTTTCAGCCTGCCATCTACGACTTGAATACTTAATTGTATTTCGAAAGCATTTATAGCTATGTTTTGGTTTTGTATTAAAGTAGCCGGGGGAAATCCCCAGCCCCCGGCCCTTAGTGACAGCCCTGCAACTGTTGTCTGCCTTACATACGTAGTTCTAGCCATGCACCCACGTCAACTGGGCCTTTTCTGAACTAGAAACCTTTGAGTCGCCATTTTCGTCGAGGATTGAGAGTAAATTGTTGCGGGTCCCTTTTTACACAAAAAGTTCGTAAGAAGGAATTCAATTGCAATGAAAGAGAGTCAATAAATTTTCTTACCTGATATCAATAGTGAAATTCTAACACGGTTGATCATGCTTCTTCTCTGCTTTTCTTTGTATTTGTTTAATCGACTTGACCAACATTTCCTGTTGGCATGCATTCCTATCTCCTTTGGTGCGATATCCTGAACCATGGAACAAAACTGCACTCGTCTCTCATATGCCCTATGCTCACACGTAGAAGACTTCTGACAACCCACTGATAAGATATGAACCGTATTTAAGGGAAATAGGAGCTATTCGTATGTAATTTCTGGGCAACTTTCTGAAGATTTAGTCTCCAAACTAATATCACTTAAATGATTGCCAATAAGTTTTAGATCTTTCTCACCAATGTCATAACCACGTAGCTTTGCTAGGAGTATGTCATGATTTATTAGATCAAATGCTTTCTTGTAATCTATGAAAACGAGCACAGTTACTTTGTTTTCATCAAGATCGAAAAAGAGCTGATCCACCAGACGTATCAACGCAGTTTCTGTTGAATGTGATTTCCTCAATCCAGACTGGAGTTTATGAAGCATGTCGTTGCTCTTTAAATGTTCGTAAAAAGATTTACAGATATGCTTCTCAATTACTTTGGAAAGAATAGGCAAAACAGAAATCGGTCTATAATTGCATTTCTCATCCTTACTTCCTTGCCCTTTAAAAATCGGAGTCACTTTAGCGATTTTCCATTTAAAAGGGAAAGGCACAGTAAGTATACAATGGTTGATCAGCCTACGTAAAGAGTTTGATACAGAGTTTGCCGCAATCCTTAATAGCTTAGCACTGATCCCGTCATCTCCTGTAGCCTTGTGTGGTGGTATAGATACTAGGATCTCAGCAACTTCTTTATTAGTTATATATAGAATATTAAGCGCACTTTCACTTGATAAGCTGTTAGGATCAATCGATTCAGGATCAGGATCGCTGCCAAGATCATGCTCATGTAACCGATCTTTTGGCTGATTAACAAAAAATTATTCAATTCATTAGCAATGTCCAGTTTTTCTATCAAAAACCCGTCTCCTTCTTTAAGACGTTTAATGCAATCACGACTAGATTCAGTACCATTAGTTAGACAGTTGATTAGGTTCCACAACTTTTTTGAATCGTGCTTATTTTCCTTCATCTTTTTATTGAAATAAGTCTCTTTAGTTGTCCTTATCAATTTAGATACTCGATTTCTTGCTTGTTTATACTTAAGCCAGTCATTGGCAGATTTGGTTTGTCTTGCGTTTCGCAGTAGCTTATCTCTTTGCTTTATTTCTTGGGCTACTTCACTTGTGAACCATTTCGGTAGAATTTTCCTTTTTAACCTGTTTGTGTTTAAGTGGCAGATGTGTGTTTACAACATCTTCAAAGATTTTAAACCATGCATCAAGGACATCATTAGAGTCTTTAAAGATGAAAGCAGAATGCCAAGGGGCATCTTTCAAAGCATTATTCAACTGCTCGTTGTTGAGCTTTTTAAAGTCCCTGTAGGTTATAGTCTTATGTTCTTTTTCCATTTTTAGTCTCACGCTTAAACGTCCTTATTCCAACAATAGGAAGATGATCAGACAAACCGGATGATATTGTTCTGATGGTGTTCATTCGTTCAGGATGACTGCTCCAAATGTGATCTAAACAAGTGTCTGAGAAAGGCCTGGTAATTGCATTAATGAGCTGGACCAGATGCAAATCATACAGTGTTTTTATAAGTGGGTGTTTCTTGAATTAAGTGGAGGTTAAGTAGTGGAGGTTAAGTAGTCGACATTAAAATCACCCAATAAAATAATTTCCTTATTGTTGAGATAGACATTCTCAATATTTTTTGCTGATCTCTCCTCATCCGCACTTTGGAACGAGGGTGGTCGATAGATGCCTCCAATAAAAGTGAACGCTTAGACTTGTAGGGGCAAACTTCTTACGAAAGTGATTCAATGCCGTCAGCTTCAAGTTTAGGCCTTCTTTTGGCAACTACCATGTTGTTTACAAAAGCCAAAATCCCTCTGCCCTATCTACGAAGTCTGTCTTTTCTGTAAAGTGCATAGCCTGGAATATAATAAAATGAGTCCGGTATTTTGCTGGTACAAAAAGTCTCAGTGAGATAAACTACATTGAAGTCTTTGAATTCCTTCGAGAACATGACTTTTATCTCCTCGAACTTGATGTCAGTGAGATGTTGAATATTCCAATGACAAAGTTTCAATCCCTGACATATACAGTACTGTGCAAAAAGAATGCAAACGAATTTCGCTATTTTTCGACGAAATATAACAAAATTTCAGGCGAAATGAATTCTTGTGCGAACTTCCTCGAATTTTCGAAATGCCTATTGTTTCAGTAAAAGCGAAAATTCGCGTAACTTTCGAAACGGCAGCGCGAATTTTCGAGCGAAATTTAGTTGCGACATAGCGAAATTTAAAGTGCTTATCGAAAATTCGCAGTGAGCATTTGCCTTTTACATGTAAGTTAACGTTTGAAAAAGGCCCGTTGAAGCGTTCATAAGTAATCACCGAGAGCCGATTTCCGTATTAAAGCGACCAAAATTTAGTATAAACAATCGAGGGTGGTCGCTAACTAGAGCTTTCAGCAAAAGTCTGTGGGATTTTTAAATTATTATTGATGGTAGAAAAGATTACGTTCGGGAATGCACCTATTAAAAATTGGAAACTTCTTACTTCGTTTACCGCAATGGTTGCTTATTTGTTGACTTAATTTGTTGAATAGTAAACAACTTTATTTTTTATTTGTGTGATACTTGCGTGACTTGAGCAGTTTCATTCACGTCGTGTTTACACGTAAGGTTGAGAGAAGAGTACAGTTGTTGATTCCATTCATTTATTAAAATGCGAAATGCTAACCGACACATTTTCAAGATTACGATATTTCGATTAGGTTCTTGAGTTTTCGTTTCAGTACGTATGAACTCCAACCGATATTTCGTTGTCAGATTAGCGAATTTTCGTCCTGTGTTCGAACCTTTGTGCGGCTCAGCGAAATTTCTTTGAAATTTCGGCCGAAAAATCACACTTCTTCCTCCGAAATTTCGAGAGAACAATAACCGAATTTCGACGAAATTCGCTTGCATTCTTTTTGCACTGTAGATGTTGTTAAGGAAGAGGGCGCTTTTGACTTACTTCTGGTTAGGACAGGACCAGGATTTACTTTAACATCATCTGATACAAGAAGGCTTAACAATGTAAGGTGGAAAGGCTTTTCCAGCAAAAAGAGTAAAGCGTATCTGTAGTAAGAAGGATAACTTGCTTTGTGAAGAACAGCATCCTTGGTTGAGACCCACATAAGACTCGAATGAAGTAATATATCGGCTAAAGATTTGCTACTAGTAACTAGTATCTGCCCAAAACCCTGTTGAGAATAATTATGCTTTTCGGTAGGATGATGTTGAAGCAAAAATGAAACCAAGACACGGAGCACAAATAACGTGACCGCACACCGTGACCACATTACTTCGCCATTCAACGTCCACTGGAGTTCTGCCAATGTGAATACCATACTTGACAAAGGAGATGAAAGTCCCTCCGAAACGTTCGTCGATTCATATGATGCTAAGCAGGTTGTTTGTCCCAACGATAAACATAACAATAAAACGTGGACACTGTGCGAATATCAAGATCACACTTATGAGCAGTCATCAAATAATGCCATCACTCCTATGAGTCACCTGTTTTTAAAGACAGAGCAAACACATCGCGAAATCAAATGCAATAAGGATGTCTGTGCCAATAAATCTGATGGGTTGTTCAGGTCGTATGCAAGGGAGGAGAGAACGATTCATCTAAAGAGGACAGGACAAGAAATAAGAGTTCTTAGGCTATCGTTATATGAAAATGAAACCGTTTTGTTTTGTTTTGTTGTTATATTTGATGACGCTTCCCCACTTGGATAGGCACTTTCGTGACCCCAGCCCTGGAAAACTTAAAACGTCATTTGTGTTCATCGTGGACAATGGGTGGATATGCCATGGAGTCTGTTTGTCCAGATGTTACTTGTGCAACTACCGGTACTTAGGTTTCTTGGGCTAAAGAAAATTTGTCAAGTGTCCTTTGCCGAATACCACAGCAAGCGGAATCTGGTGCAACGCGTACATGCCTCAGAAGAGAAGGTCCTTGCCAAACATGGACCATTCAAGACTCCTAAGCACGATAGTTACACAGAGGAGCATAAGAGGGAAATGGAGGAAAGGGCAGAGGAAGTCCGCATCGTTTTTGGCCAAGCAAAATTTGCAGGGAATCCAATACTGTGCGTGAGGGGTTTAAAAGGAGAAGATTATATTTTTGATGATGAAGAGGAGATGCACAATTTTCTTGCCATGAACGAGCAACAGAAAGTGGAATGTCCGCTTAGCTATGAGGTAAAAATAAAATAAAGTCAGTCAGGAATTAAGTTTTCTATGGGGCTTAAACGCTTCATTTCAAGGACAGTATGCAGAAGATTATCAAATTCTAGAGAACGATACTGGCTCCTCTTCCCAAACAGCCTGGAGAGACAAATATACAACAGCAATTTTCGATGACTCATTTTTGTTCCAGAGCTATATCCTCCAGCCAGTTCCTGATTACGTGAGATGGTACTTGACAGGTGGAGAGATGCACTATATGCCATTTGAACAGAGGTGTGACTTTGTTACTGGACCATGGGACTGCACTCCTGAATTGTTTTTACCGAATGGGACTGCACTCCTGAATTGTTTTTACCGACCCGTATTCTTGACCTTGTTTTCTTATGTATATCATGTACGCCCTCTTGCATACTTAGAGCTGTTGGCCTCCTTCCAGAACATGTAGTAGAAAAATACCTCAGGAAAAAGGCAGATGAAATGGAAGCAAGCTACAATGATTGCCTGGAAAGAGAACGTTGGAGGCAACATCCCCTATTTGATGAAAAAAGGGAGGGCCTTGAAGCTAAATGCAAGCAGCACAGGCTAGATTGCATTGGTAGCAAGCACGAGCTTGTCAAACGCCTTGCATGCAAGCAGTCGTCAAGTCCACTACCCCAACTCGACCAGTATTCTGGTGATATTTCATCTATACCGTTAACTGTGAAAGACATATTTAAGCAAATGATTAGTACCCTCAAGCAAGTACTTCACTTTCACAACATACCAACAATTGGTACCAAAGATCAACTCGTATTGCGCGTTTTGGCTATAAGGATGGAAACAGAGCACCTGCTATTCGCGAGGGGGTTGACATCACTAGAAGACTTAATAGGAGTAGCCGAGCGGTTGATTAGGGAGCAAATAAAAGCCTTTGTTATGGAGGAAAAGGTCCTTTATCGCGAAAGAGAATATCAGCGAGGGACAAATGCCACTGTTTCTATCGCGAGACCACGGGAAAGTGCCTCCAGATCAAATAAAGAAAGGAAAGGAAACAATGAACTAGAACTACCACCGTTCCTCATCTGGCTCGATCTAAGCTTGTTTTTGTGACTGTGTATGACGCCCCGTACGAGTTACCGGACAGTTCAGCTCTGGACCATCGTCTGAAGAAGTATGGCTGTATCTACTCTTCCTGCCGTGGAAGGGTCCAGGGTTTTCCCAAAGTCTTCAATGGCATGCGCCATTACCGTATGGATATGACTTCCCCTATCCCTTGTTATCTCCGCTTCAGGAAGTTCCTCCTCAGTGTCCAGTATGACAACCAGCCAAAGACCTGCCGCCGATGTAATGGCCTTGATCATCTGGCCAAAAATTGCCAAAACCTGGTCTGTTTCAACTGTGATTCCATTGGTGATGTCTCCAGATCCTGTCCTGATTCGATGAAGTGTTGTATTTGTAAGCAACATGATCACGGGGCCATTGATTGTCCTTTCTCCTGGTTTCGGCGACCGCACTCCTACCATGACACTGTTGATCCTTCTGTTGCAGAGAATGTTCGTGCTGGAGAGACACTTTCTGATACTGATGATGATGATGATGATAATGATGATAATGGTGATGATGATAATGGAGATGCTGCTGTGAATGGTAATGATGATAGTGATGCTGCTTCTATGAGTGCTTCCCTCTCTGCGGATCCGGAAGTTCCTTCTGTTACGCTGCCAGATGCTCCTGTCTTGTGCTGTGACGCTGTAGATGATGCTGATGATCCCAATGACATTTCAGAAGAACCTGAGGTATCAGCAAGTGAACAGGTTGATCTAGATAGCGCTTCTGCTATTGAGGTATCCCCGCCCGCTGGTGTGCTTCCTTTTTGAGAAAGCGCCCTCGGTCAGATCAGGATGTCAGGATTTTGATGTAGATTTGTTTGAGCCCTCGTAGCCCCTTTGCCTTCAGGTGCTGCACGATCAATGTGAGAGGCTTGAGCGATAGGAAGTTTATTTCGATCATTGATTATTTTGATAGCGCGAATCTTGATTTTTGCTGTATTCACGATGGTTTCTAATGTGACTATCCAGTCCTCCTTTTCTTCCGCTGGTGTGGCCCTAGCTTTTGGGCCCCGGCGGTTGCGATTTTGTGTTCTGACTGTTTTCGAGATAGACTTTCAGTTTGGCAAAGGAACTCGGATGGGCGTGTCCTCAGTCTTTTAATCAGATTTGGTGACATCAATGTCAACCTTGTTAATCTTTATGTGCCTACGATTCCAGCTGAGAGAAGAACTTTTCTTCAGTCGGCCCATGCATATTTTTTCCCAACTCTCGGCTTGTTCTAGCGGGAGATTTCAACTGTTACGATTCCAGTTTAGACAAAATGGGAGGTAACATTTCTGTCGATTCGGGCTTATCCGATTTCAAATCATCTTGCAGTATTAGAGATGCATGGCGTTTCAAGCAACCTAGAGAGCGTCAGTTCACGTGGTTTAACCACGATTTGAGTATTGCAAGCAGACTAGACACCTTTTTTGTCTCCCGTGTTCTTTGCGATGCAATAAGTGAGTGTCGCATCCTCCCATGTGTCTATTCTGACCATGACTTTGTTGTTTTAGAGCTTGATCTGACAGATCCAGCTAGATCTGGGCCGGCTGTTTCGAAGTTTAATAATTCCCTTCTCCAAGATGAGGCTTTTTGCTCCAAGATCTCTGATTTGATAGATGCATATCTATCCTTTCGCCACGTTTTTCCTTCGACTAAGGAAATGTGGGAGTTGTTAAAGAAGGATTTCAAGTCGACTGATCGTGCTAAAGCGGTGTTTAGCTTCAAGAATTTTGGCAGTTTCATCAGAGATATTGGAGTTAGAAGCCTCTTTAAAATCTATCTCTGACAGAGAGTTAGAGGGTTCTAAAATCAGAAGTCGTGCTAAGTGGTTGGAGGAAGGTGAGGCCCCCACTAAGGTTTTTCTTTAGGTTAGAAAATCAACGACACGAAAAATCCTTAATATCGTCAGTTTTGACCCCAGAGGGGGATGAGGTCTCATCTCTTCCTGAGATGACGAAGGCTCATGAGCACTTTTATTCTGCCCTCTTCGCTGAGGAGGAGATTGATCTTGATCTTCGACATGAGCTTCTTTCTCACGTGTCGAGCCGTTTGTCGGATTGCGATCGAGAAACTTGTGAGGGCCTCCTTTCCTTAGATGAAGCTACACAGGCCCTTAACCTCACTAATAGGAATAAGACTCCTGGATCAGACAGTTTGACAGTTGAATTTTATTCCAATTTTTGGTCGGGGCTTGGCCCCCTTTTAGTCAACGTTTTCAATGAAAGTTTAAGTGATGGCGAACTGTGCGAATCTATGAAATCTAGTGTTACTCGCCTAGTATACAAGAGGGATGATCGTAAGGACTTGAAGAATTTGCTCTAAGGCTTTCTCTTTACGGTTAGTTAGGGTTTTGAGTTCTATTATCAGCCCTGATCAAACTTGCTCTATTCCAGGAAGGTCTATCACTTCTAATTTAGCTTTATTGGGTGGTACTTTAGATTACATTGACCGCACTGGGGAAACGGGGATTCTAGTTTCTTTAGACCAAGAGAAAGCCTTCGATCGGGTTAATAGGTCTTTTCTGATGACTCTTCTTGACTCTTCATTATGGCTTTGGTCCTTCCTTTTGCAATTGCATTCGTACGCTTTACAATGGTGCTTACATTCGCATTCTCGTTAATGACTTTCTTTCAAATCCTGTCCCTTTGCATCGAGGTGTACGGCAGGGCAACGCTTTGTCGCCTATGTGTTTCGCTCTTCCGCGCAATATCCTTATATGAGAAAGACACCGGAGCAAAGCTGAATGTCTCTAAGACTAAGGCCATGTGGCTTGGTGCTTGGAAAGACCGCCAGGAAAAGCCGCTTGGCCTCAAATGGGTGCAAAAAATGAAAATTCTTGAGGTTGTTTTCGGTACAGTTGATGTGAATTGCGATAATTGGGAACCTCATTTGTCAAAACTTGACAAGTCCTTATCCCTGTGGAAGTAGCGGTCTCTACCCTTGATTGGAAAAGTTCTGATCGTGAACATTCTCGGTTTAAGAAAACTTCTCGATGTTAGTCGTGTTTTGAATTCTCCCAGATGGGTCTATGACAAGGTAAACCGTTTGATTTGGCCTTTTTTGTGGGGCGCCAGGTTAGAGACTGTGGCCCGTAAGACTATTGTTTGCCCTACGTCTGAGGGAGGTTTGGGTTTGAAAGACTTTTTATGCCAGGGGAAGGCTTTACGCCTCGTAGCCTTAGTTAACGTTCTTGGCGAGTCGTGTCACAAGTGTTCTTATATGGCTAAGTATTTTTGCGGTGCCTGCTTGGCGCCCCTGCGGCCTGAGTGGTCAACGTTGCACGACAATCTGACGCCCAGCGCTGCCCAGCCCACTAGTTTTTACGTCTCGGTTTTGAGCTCCCTTCAGTCTGTGAATATCCCCCGCACCTTTATTTTTTCGTCGAACTCCCTTCATCCGCTTTTTCTAAAGAAGGCTACACCATTCCGATTCTTCCAGCTTTTTGGTCTTCCTTCGTATCTGCGCGTTTTTCCTGGTCTCGCCATTGGCGTTTAGTCCGCGATGATTTCACCAAAAACTTCAAAAACGACTTAGTCTGGTTAATTACTCTTCGTGCGATTAAAGTGCGTCGCTCCCTTCGAGATTGGGGTTTATATAGGATCCTCCCGCTGTGTGTCTTGCCCTAGGGAGGAAACTATTGACCATTGTTTTTTACACTGCCAGCGCGTTAAATTGGTTTGGTTCCACTTTTTACCCCTCCTAACTAGTCTCCTGACTTCGCCTTTTAGGCCGAATTGCGCTTTTGTCGTCTTTTATGAGTTCCCCGCTCTTCGTGCAAAGAACCTCCGCCTTATCTTATACTTAATCAAGTCTATTTTATATGGTGTTTGGAAATTTCGAAATAAGGCTGTATTTCACAACGGTAGAGAAAACTCCACAGCCATAAGTAAGTATATTACATCATCTGTAAAGGGTAGAACCCTTATCGACAAACACCGGTTTTCCCCGAATAAGTTTTGCTCCCTGTGGGTCCATCCTGCAATTTGCCTTTTCCGAGATAATGATAATCTTCTTTTCACTTTCTAGCTGCTTGTAAATTTCGCTCTAACTTGTAATTCCTGGTTATTTTATTCTCCTGAGTAAGGTTTTATAATAGTACTGTCTGCAGTTAGATATAGCTCTTTGGCATTACAAAGCTTTTGCTTTCATGTCCAAATTGAGCACTCTACTGGGATGAGTCATTGCCGCTAGCAATTGCTCATGCTCACTAGCTCGCTAGTTTGAGCACTCTGGCATGGCTTAGATGTACCACATGTGTGGGACATTTGGGGTGGCTTTATAAGCTTAACCTCCATCCCAGACATCAGCACTGCACTGATGAGGCCCAATAGGCCGAAGCAGTACTGCCTGCAGTTAGATTTAGGTCTTTGGCATTACAAAGCTTTTGCTTTCATGTCCAAATTGAGCACTCTACTGGGATGAGTCATTGCCGCTAGCAATTGCGCATGCTCACTAGCTCGCTAGTTTAAGCACTCTGGCATGGCTTAGATGTACCACATGTGTGGGACATTTGGGGTAGCTTTATAAGCTTAACCTCCATCCCAGACAGCAGCACTGCACTGATGAGGCCCAGAAGCCCATCATAGCACGTTTCATACCAGATTTGTGGTAGAATAATTGGCTTTTTCTTTTGTACCTGCCGGGAGGGATTGGCGTGGGTCCTACCCTAAATTGTTTTCGGTATGTCTCAGCCTACGCCTGTATCCCCTCTGTGGTCTGATATTGTTGAGAATACGCCTGTGCCTCCCTCTGTTTCTGGAGCTGGCCAATCTGATTTGCCATCCCACATGGATACCAGTCCTGGTGGCTCTTATACTAATAGAGTGACTCTTGGTGCTGTTGATTCTCGTCCAAAAGTTTCCAGTGTAGCTCTGCGTCGCAGGTCTTATTTGTCTTCTTTTCAAAGAGAGCATTTTGATGTTTTGAATGTCATGCCTAATCGTCCTGCTTCTGCAGAGCCTTGTCTTATGTTGTTTTGTACAACGCTCCTTTTGAGTTACCTGACTCGGCCTTGACCTTCCGTTTGTTGAAGTATGGCACTGTTTACTCCCAGCGTCGCTTCTCCGTCCAGGGCTTCCCCCAGGTCCAGAATGGTATTCGTACTCTTCGCATGTGTATCGATGACCCCATCCCGTTATACCTTCGTTTTGGTAAGTACCTTCTCTGTGTACAGTACGAAGGCCAGGTGAAGACCTGTAGAAGATGCAACGAGCCAGGTCATTTGGCCCAAGAGTGTCGTCAGATGCTCTGCTTTAACTGTGAAGTGATTGGCCATCATGCCCGTGATTGTCCTGCTGGGGTTTGATGCTGTATTTTTAAAGAACCTGGCCACATGGCCATTGACTGCCGCCACTCTTGGTATCGCCGCCCGCTTTCGCATCGTGATGCCGTTGATGCTGAGCCCCCGAGCCAGCCTGCTGCTGACCCCCTTCCCGTGGATGTGCCCCCCACTCTTCTAGATGCTGAGAATGCTGATTCAAGTGAAGTGGATCTTGATAGCCCCCAGTGGAGAATGCAGAGGAAGATTCGGCAGGATCTGAGGACGATTCCCTGGAAGCTGAGTTTGACCAGCCCTTGGCCTCGGCCCTTTCTTCTGAGCCTGCGCCTGACCTTTTAACTTACTCAAGGCCTCATCAAGGATGCCCCTGATGTTCAAGTTCCCGGAGTGCAGGAATTTCCCGTTTCTTCCCTGACCGATACGAGTGTTGAGAGTGACAAGTCTGAGCCTGAGAGTATTGCCACATCTGAACTGATGGATTCCGACGCTGTGCCGGATAATATGGCTCCTGTGTCTGAGCGGCCCTCTCGCCGAAGGAAGAGATCTCGACATGGCTCGTCCCGACGCGCTGCTTTGGGCAAGTCGTCTCGTCTGTCTGTAGTAAGTGCGGATGCCCCACTTAGTTCAGCCTTCTCAAAGTGCGCTACGATTTATCTTAGGGGTTTAAGTCAAGGTACGTTTTCTGGTCTCTGATTTCTTTCGTGCTTTCTGCCTAGACTTTTGTTTCATTCAAGAAACTATGATTTCGAATGACGCTGTTCTGCGCTCCTTCTCCTCTTCGTGGCCGGGCCCCAGCTTCTGGGCCCCTGCTCTTCTGATGTTTTTCGTAATAATGTTTCTGTTTGGCAGAAGGATCAAAGTGGGCGCATTCTCAGCTTACTTGTTAAGTTTGACGATTTCAATCTTAATGTAGTTAACCTTTATGTGCCGACGATTCCGGCTGAGAGAAAGATTTTCTTTCAGTCGGTCCCGTCCTTTTTTCTTCCAAACTCCAGGCTCCTGATTAGGGGGGATATGAATTGTTTTGACTCTGCGCTTGACAAATTGGGTAGGTCTGTTTCCCTCGACTCCAGCTTCTCGGACCTAAAATCTTGCTGTAACCTCCGTGACGCTTGGCGTCTTTTGCATCCCCGAGACAGGCAGTTCACCTGGTTCAGCCCAGACCATTCAATTGCCAGCCGACTGGATACATTTTTGGTCCTGCGGCTTCTGTGTAATCAACTCACTAGGTGCGATATTCTCCCATGCGTTTCCTCAGATCATGACTTTGTTAT
Source organism: Montipora foliosa (assembly GCF_036669935.1). Classification (NCBI taxonomy): domain Eukaryota; kingdom Metazoa; phylum Cnidaria; class Anthozoa; order Scleractinia; family Acroporidae; genus Montipora; species Montipora foliosa. The sequence goes on along the minus strand of NC_090871.1, from coordinate 30,752,475 downwards.
TTTAGACTATGATATTGCGGCTCTCCCCCTGCAAGGCCCGGGAGCTTGGAAGTTTGACAATTCTCTCCTCGATGACGAATCCTTTTGTTTAGAGATTTCGGATTTAATTGAGCAGTTTCTGGCCTTTCGACATTGCTTTGCTTCTCACTGCGATTTTCGGGAGTCTTTAAAGTCTGACATTAAGCTCACTGCGATCGCCTTTTCTCGTCGTAAACATCGTTTACTCTCGTCCCAAAAGGTTTTTCTAACCAATCGCTTAATTGCCCTGAAGAATCGTTTGGCTTCGGGCGATGTTTCTGCTAGTCCTGAAATTCTGACTTCAGAGGCTGCTCTGGGGTTGCTTTTAGATTCCGAGCTCGAGGGTTCTAAGATTCGCAGCAGGGTTAAGTGGGCAGAAGAGGGGGAGTCTCTCTGTGGTTTCTTTCTCGGTCTTGAAAATGAGAGACACGAGAAAGGCTCCGTCTCCTCTGTCTTTGATTCTGAGGGGCAAGAGGTTTTTTCCCTCCCTGACATGATTCAAGCTCACGAGAGTTTTTATTCGTCCCTATTTTCCGAAGAGCCAATTGAGCCTGTAGCCCAATCCCATTTGTTTGAGCACGTTACCCGCCAGTTATCAGATGCTGAGTGCGAATCAAGGAAGGGTCTTCTTTCTTTGAACGAGGCATCCGAGGCCCTTCGCCTCTCTAATAGAAACAAAACGCCCAGTTCTGACTGCTCAACTGTTGAGTTTTATTCGGCGTTCTGGTCCCTCTTGGGGCCCCTTTTAGTTCATATGTTTAATGAGTCTCTCGCCAATCGTGAGCTGTGTGAATCTATGAAATCGAGTGCCCTTTCCCTCCGTTTGAAAAAAGTGTTGGGGTCCATTGTAGACCCTGATCAGACATGTTCTGTTCCAGGTAGATCTATTTCTTCTAATTTGGCTCTTCTTCGCAACACACTCGATTTTATTGAGAGAACTGGCGAGACAGGTATTCTCGTCTCTTTAGACCAAGGGTAAGCCTTTGATTGCGTTAATCGGTCCTTTCTGATGAATCTTTTAGAACACTTCGGTTTTGGGCCCTCCTTGTGTAGCTGGATTTTCACTTTGTATAACGGCGCTTATATGCGTATCCTAGTGACTGATTTCCTTTCCGATCCTGTTCCTTTGCTACGGAGGGTCAGGCAGGGCGACGCCCTGTCCCCCATGCTTTATGTTCTCTGCGTTGAAGTTTTAGCCTGCCGTATTAGGGACTCTCCTGCGATCGAAGGCTTTCTCTTGCCGGGGGCTGGTGGTGTCCAGTTTAAGGTCGGTCAGTATGCTGACGATACTACGACCTTTGTCAAAAACGATTCTTCCCTTTTCTCACTTTTTGACGCGATCGTGGTTTACGAACGTGGCTCTGGTGCGAAGCTTAATTTGTCCAAGACTGAGGCCATGTGGCTTGGTGCCTGGAAAGACCGCCTTGACAAGCCACTTGGTCTCACTTGGGCTAGGAAAATGAAGATTTTAGGCGTATTATTCGGTACTGTTGACGTTGAGCGCGATAATTGGGAATCGCGGTTGTCCAAACTTGACAAAACTCTTTCTAGATGGAAGTTGCGATCTTTGTCCTTTATTGGGAAGGTCCTTATTTTGAACATATTAGCGTTAAGTAAGTTGCTCTATGTGTCGCGCGTTTTAGTACCCCCTAAATGGGTTTATAGTAAACTTAATAGTCTGATATGGCCCTTTTCGTGGCCCGCTTGATTAGAGACTGTAGCTCGAAAAATCGCTTATTTGTTCTGTTGATAGTGGAGGTTTGGGTTTAAAGGATTTTTCTTGCCAGGGCCACGCCTTGCGGCTTTAGTTACTTCCGTGTCCGATTCTAGTTCTAAGGGTTTTTACCTTGCTAAGTATTTTTGTGGCTCTGTGTTAGCTCCTTTGCGGCCGGAGTGGGCCGGGCTGTGCGTTAACCTAACCCCAAGCGCTGCCCGCCCCACTGCCTTTTATGCGAGTGTCCTTTCTTCCTTTCAGGCCACTGATTTACCTCCTGGGTTTACTTACACGTCTCACGCCTTTTACAAGGTTTTGCTGGCGAATTTCTGCACCATCCCGATTTTCCCTGCCCTCTGGTCAGGTTTCGCCCTCTCTCGGTTTTCCCTTTCTTGGCATTGGGGTCTGATTCGCGATTCATTTACTGAAAACTATAAAAATGATCTTGCATGGTTGATTACCCTCCATGCCGTTAAGGGGTGACATTCTATCCACACCTGGGGCTATATTCGCTTGCCTCGCTGTGCTTTATGCGCCCGTCTAGAAACCATTGATCATTGTTTCTTGGCTTGTCGTAGGGTTAAATTGGTCTGGTCTCGTTTTGTCCCTATGTTATCTGCGCTTTTGTCAGCCCTCTTCGTTCCCAATTGCCCCTTCGTGTTTTTTTACCAATTCCCGGTGCTCGAAGGGAAGTGCCTGTGTCTGCTTTTGTACATCATCAAGTTGATTCTGTGCGGTATTTGGAAATTTCGTAATAAGGCTACCTTTCACAAGGGTATGGAGGACTCTAGAGCTATCGCTAAGTTTATTATTGCTGATGTTAAACGTAGGATCCAAGTTGACTTTCATCGCTTTTCTCAGGCTAAGTTAAATTACATCTGGGTTCATCCAGCTGTATGTATAGTCCGTACTGATAAGCTTGTATTTCTCTTTTCGCTGTAGCCTCTTCTCTTGAGTAATCTTGTAAATATTTTTTATTTGATTTTTGAATAAAGTTTTACGATATCACTGTCTGTCTAGCTTGCTAGTTTGAGCACTCTGGCATGGCTTAGATGTACCACATGTGTGGGACATTTGGGGTGGCTTCATAAGCTTAACCTCCATCCCAGACATCAGCACTGCACTGATGAGGCCCAGAAGGCCGAAACAGTACTGTCTGCAGTTAGATACAGCTCTTTGGCATTACAAAGCTTTTGCTTTCATGTCCAAATTGAGCACTCTACTGGGATGAGTCATCGCCGCTAGCAATTGCGCATGCTCACTAGCTTGCTAGTTTGAGCACTCTGGCATGGCTTAGATGTACCTCATGTGTGGGACATTTGGGGTGGCTTCATAAGCTTAACCTCCATCCCAGACATCAGCACTGCACTGATGAGGCCCAGAAGGCCGAAACAGTACTGTCTGCAGTTAGATACAGCTCTTTGGCATTACAAAGCTTTTGCTTTCATGTCCAAATTGAGCACTCTACTGGGATGAGTCATCGCCGCTAGCAATTGCGCATGCTCACTAGCTCGCTAGTTTGAGCACTCTGGCATGGCTTAGATGTACCACATGTGTGGGACATTTGGGGTGGCTTCATAAGCTTAACCTCCATCCCAGACATCAGCACTGCACTGATGAGGCCCAGAAGGCCGAAACAGTACTGTCTGCAGTTAGTTATATATATATATATATATATAGTTTGTGTAGAAAGAGTAAACAGTGAACTTCTTCCGTGGCCAAAACTCTTTAATAAACGTTTCGCCCTTCGGGCTTCTTCAGTATAGAGTTACAGGGTTAAAAATACTTGGAATAAGAATCTCTGTAAGACTAAGACTTAAATAGGCTAAAAAATATACAATGCAATCAAAATAACAAATAAGAACAATAAAAACAATGATATGAGAGGAAAAAGGTATTAGACCACTAGGGTATTGCATGATAGTGTAGAGAAAATGATGCAACAAATTCCCAAGTCAAAGCCTTTGAACAAAGGCGCTTTCTAGCTCACAATGCCATTTTCGGGACAGGATCCGAAAAAAAGGCCTTTGAATGGATCATAAACAAAATTCTAGTCATCAGCACCCGAACTTAAGCATTGTGTGCTATACTCTCAGCCCCGTAACAAAATCCTTGATTGAGCCTTTGAACAAAAGAATCCCTAAATTTATAAAATATAAAAAATAAAAAGGACAACACTTGTGAGTGGTGAAAATAAGGTGTTAATTGTATCTTATTCTATTCCTAGAGTGGAATTCAGATCTTTTATTCAAACCATAAGGTTGAAGGGTGCAAAGTTGTGCACTCCAGAAAGCTTCTCTTGTAAGCAGACGATGGTCGAGGCTATTTTGATCGCTAAAATTACCAATTTGTTCAATGATGACGAAAACGAAATCCGACAAAACATGAGTTTCTTTATTAAAGTGTATTGCCACTTCACAAGTGTTCTTCTTTGTGCTCATGGCCGATTTGTGGTTTCGAAATCTGACTTTAAACTCGTTAGTGGTTGATCCTACATACTGAACATTACATTTGTTACAGGTGATCAAGTAAACAACATTTTTAGATTTACAATGAAGGTGTTGTCTGATGAAATATTTCCTGCTTGTACAAGTGCTGGAGAAATGATCCGATTCTACTAGAAAATTCTTACAGAGATCGCATTTCCCCTTACATTTATAACAACCTTGTATATCTGTGTATATGGTGTGGCGAGGTCGTGCCAAGATTTCTTTAATGTTTTTGGCTCTTCTAAAAGAGGGAATGATAGATCCCTTAGGGAAAATTAAATGTAAGGGGAAAATGCGATCTCTGTAAGAATTTTCTAGTAGAATCGGATCATTTCTCCAGCACTTGTACAAGCAGGAAATATTTCATCAGACAACACCTTCATTGTAAATCTAAAAATGTTGTTTACTTGATCACCTGTAACAAATGTAATGTTCAGTATGTAGGATCAACCACTAACGAGTTTAAAGTCAGATTTCGAAACCACAAATCGGCCATGAGCACAAAGAAGAACACTTGTGAAGTGGCAATACACTTTAATAAAGAAACTCATGTTTTGTCGGATTTCGTTTTCGTCATCATTGAACAAATTGGTAATTTTAGCGATCAAAATAGCCTCGACCATCGTCTGCTTACAAGAGAAGCTTTCTGGAGTGCACAACTTTGCACCCTTCAACCTTATGGTTTGAATAAAAGATCTGAATTCCACTCTAGGAATAGAATAAGATACAATTAACACCTTATTTTCACCACTCACAAGTGTTGTCCTTTTTATTTTTTATATTTTATAAATTTAGGGATTCTTTTGTTCAAAGGCTCAATCAAGGATTTTGTTACGGGGCTGAGAGTATAGCACACAATGCTTAAGTTCGGGTGCTGATGACTAGGATTTATATATATATATATATATATATACATAACTAACTGCAGACAGTACTGTTTCGGCCTTCTGGGCCTCATATATATATATATGGGAATTGAGACAATGAAGTCGTCTTCTATTGTGATTGACCATTTTGGTTGGGATTTTTCATGCTCTATTGGGGGCAAACATTTGTGACTGGTTTACTTGACCAATACTTCGGTTTACCTTTACATTGGTTGAAATTGTTAAATACGGTGGGTATCTTCTGCTGATCTGTTAGCAGGCATGGAGTTTTTGTGTTTGGTGTAAATTTCCCGTTAAAATCTTCTTAGCTAGACTTTTCCAAAAAAATCAATGAGACCTGAGAATTACTGCGAACTTAAAACAAATCTATAAATACTGCCAACTTTAACAAAATCAACCAAAACCGCTTCGGGTGAAACGGTTGATCCCAATAGAACACGACTTAAGTCTACCGATCTTTCAAAGCTGTGGTAGCATCATTATGCCCAGCACCATAATAATGAAATGCCACATAAATGTATCTGCTCGTTTTTGGATCATCAGGTAGAAATCGCACATAACGATAGTTCTCATTTCACGTCACAACCATGATAGGGAGCTTGAGGATATAAGCACAGGCTTTCATTATTACATCGCCTAGTGACCAGTCAAATACGCCGGTTTGCCTGAATTCTTCAGCTGTCAGAGCGAGCGAGTCTTGATCTTGATCGGAAACAAATGCCATGAATTCATCATTTTCTTTCAAAATTTCATCTGCAAAGAGATTACGTAGTATCTTAATGTCTTCCTCTTCATTTTTGAGAAGACCAAGTGTTATAAGATGCTGCCATATTTCTTTATCCTCACTGGAAAAGGTGCTCCTTAGCATCCTTGCTACGCTGCGAAATGCGCAGTCACCGTCCTTAGCTATAGCGTCGATCTTCAGATTAAAACCAGCTAAGTTTCTATCAAGGCGCGTCCTGTGTTCTGTTATTGTCGGGTTCGTTTTCTCGTTATTGCTTTCGTTATCATAGAAAATGTGATGCACATTTAAACTTTGAGGTTTGTCTGCAATCAACAAAAGATCATCAGTGTGAAAAATCTATTAACATTGTCATTTGATAGACTTGTCATTATCCGCGAAGCCGAAATTGCGGCCTTAAGTACGGATTCTGCAACAGTTTCACAACAAACATCTTTGATGGACTCTGCAATCAGCCAGTGGTCGAGACCTTTACCTGTTCCTGTGTCCGTTGGTGCTCCCTTGTCGCATACATTTTCCTCAGTATTGTGATTTGCTTTTGTTTTAAATGCCGACCAACTCGAACTTAAGTCATTATCAGTAAGGAAAGGTCTTCTTCGTACAGCCTTTACATATTTTATTTTAGAGTTACACTGGTGTTGCAAACAAGAAGACGCTTTGTTGCTATAACTGTAAAAAAGCATTGTTAATAATGCGACAGCTAATTCTAGACTGATTCTTGTCACACCTGTTAATAGTGATCTGTTTAATAGTCTATGCAGTTGCTCATTTTGTTCGGTTCCAAATCCGGGTGGTATTCCAGAAAGGCATCCTTTTTTAACGTGTTCACGGATGTACTCAATTTGTTTAAATGTCGCCTCTGTTAAACAGGAAGAAAGGACATTCCTCCATCTTTCAAGTAAGCGATCTAGATTGGCTTCAATTTCCAGTGGATCAGGAGTAACCATCAGCCGATTTTCCCCAAGATCGGTGCTCTGTCTGAAAACTAATCCAAATTTCTTTCCCAATTGGTGTCTAAGAACGGACTGACAGTTTCAAGTGTTCTAAGTACACGCTGGCATGCGTGAAAAATATCCAATTTAATTTGAGCTTTTGGAAAAAACAGATTGATACTTGTGTCTGTTCTTACAAAAGTCGTCGATAGCTATCAAGGCAATTGAATGTTTTTTTACTCAATCTCTCAATCTCTCAAAAGAAGATCAACGATCGATTTCTTGAAATGCAGTCGACTTTGTCAATCTCCAGTCCAGAATTTGACCGTTTTCATTTAAAACGATGAACAAGTTTTTAAACTTTGTTAGAGATTTCTGCTCTTCTCCTTCAGTAACGACTCCTATATTTTTACTTATTTTAAACGTGTGGTCACATCAAACTGATGTTGCAGAAATCCCTAACATTTCTCTAGCATACAAACCCTTGTACCACTTGAAATCGTCCAAAAGTATCCTTGTAAGTTGATCATTGCTAGGAAATGCAAACAAGTCGTTTGAATAGAAGTCTTCAAAATCAAACGCTTCGCCTTTCGCTAGTCCATCTCTTACGGCTGCATTGAAAGTTTCTCCAAGTCTTGTATGATGTTCATGATTTAGACCTACAATTCCTTCGCTGATTTTCAGAAAGTTCACACCCTGTGTGATCATGTTCTTTATGTAAGAAATAAGTCGTTTCGAGCATCCACTTCTTTGATATAATTTCACGGGAAATAGCTCTCTTGCTGTTTCCAGTAGACTATTCAGCAAATCAGGAGAGGCTGCAAAAAGTTTATGCGTCTTTCTTCCTTGCTGACACAGGTAAATTCTCTGTACAAGAATAATATTTCCAAAAAGGTCATATATTAGCCGCGGTCTCTTTTCTTTGTTCCCGTCAAGATTATTTGTCCATTGCCTGGGTCTCAAAACCACATCAGTGTGGATAGGACATTTCAAAGAGCAGGCAGCGTGCTGCTCCTGAGGACTCCATAATAACACCTTGGGTAGTAAAAAATCTCTATGTGTTTTGCCTGCCACTGAAGCTGGAGGATGAACGACATCGCAAAACTGTGTACTTGTGGGATCCTTTTCAAAATTGCCAGTCAGTTTGTTAATGTACTTCATAACTTCCTCAGCATTGCTTAGGTTGTATTCACTGCTCAAATGTGACCTTAATATGAGAAGGGAACATAATACAAAAAAGCACTGTTTGAATCCCATGACATGAGTCGGTGTCTTTGTCTATTTCCACATTGCTCGAACTCAAAGGCTTTTGCTCAGTAAGAGACGGGTCAATATCAAGAGAAACGATCTACATGTATACGCTTTGGGAGCCTTCATGTAGGACGGTGTTGACGAATATCTAACTGTAAATTTTTCGTAAAGAGGTGGTATGTATATGTGATCCACCGACACTGAGGCCCACACACCCACAACCAGATCAATGTTTTCACACTATGTTGATAGGTTGACAGGTTATTGGTACCGACAATTGTTGTTTCTAAACCTGTAGCTTGGAGAGCAGGTGAGTAAAAACGTGAGGTATCACAGGTTGGGTCCAATGAAATGAGCATCATAGAGAACCTGAAACACATGACCTTAAAGTGACTGCCCGTAAGTTGCAACTCTTTTCCTTGAAACAAAGCTTGGGAGTTTTTGGACGCACAAGAAACTACCTCCAAATAACGAAGTTTTTAAACTCGAATGAGAGTTGAACCCTTCAAGGTCATGAAATTCTTAGAGAAGGCATACTCAAATTTCTGAGGATAATAACAATATTGTTATCAACGTCCAGTCTGGATTTGGTAAAACATAGAAAGAGTTGATATATCATACTGGCACGAATGAGAGACTTGTGATTTTTTTCCTTGGAAACATAATATCTTAGCGAAAAAAGTAGGATAGTCGACATTTTTACAGAAATGTCAAGGAAAAAATCAGGAGGATCTTTCAAATTTCAGAAAGAACTTAAAGTTGCACATAAGTTTTATTGACCCTGCCCATGAAAAACCACTCCTTTTTTAACATCCCTTACACACAAAGGCCTGTTTATTCGTCGCATCCCCTTGCATGGTTTCCTTTGTTTCTAAGTGATGCTCAATTTGTCAGAATACGAGGGAGTGTCAACTGAATGAACGGTTTTTTGTTTATCCTCCGATAATTGCGAACAGGGCCTGTAAGAGAATCTCACAAGTTTCTAGATACTCAGGGAGAGAAGATGTCGGCCAAGGAGGGGCCGTCGCAAAAGAAAATCCTGATGAGTCAAATACTCAATTATATGACCAGCAGAAATCACAAATCGAGGACAAAACGTTGACGGAAATGAATGGAGAATCGGCTACTACGTCAAAAAGGGAACCTGGTTTGTTCCATTGACAAACTTTTCAGTCGTGTGTACTGGTTATGTCACAGAAGACCCTGCGTGTGGTAGTTCGGACAGATTCCTTTTTAAGGTCCTTCCCAAAACTACCCTTCACAGTGAAGAGTAAAATCGATTGGAGGAGAGGTTAGTCAGACTAAACATTGACTAATTAATAGTAAAACGCTGCGATAATTTAAAACATTAACCGGTTGATTGCCACTTTAGCTGAGACGCCCCTAAATGATATCGATCCTCCCCACATAAACTTGAGTCGATCTCCTTTAGATTTTCAGGCGCCATTTCGGTGAGAGGTTTGTGGGCTTCTGCTGAATATAATTTTCTTTTCTTTTTGCATTAAACGAATGCTCTACTTGTCGATCTTATCGCAAGGTTGTCAGGTATATTTCACTAATGGTGGGGCGTAAAGGAAGTCTATTGAACCAGTGTCAAATGATATTTTTCCAGAATGCAATAAATTTTGCAAGCATACCCTGCTAGATTAATACATGCAGCCGTAAAAAGACAAGCAAACCGAAACGATCAGCTAAAGAAACCTGTGCCAGCAGGGTAGTGCATACACAAATCGATGTAAAAAAATACAGAAGCACGGGTACTAATCAGCAGTATGAAATTATTCAATAAATTTTTGAATTGTTAAAGAAATAGACCTTTTCAATGGTTTGTAGGCATGATAAACCGTGAACACTCAGTGAACTCGTGTGGGGAGTGATTAAACGTTCTTCGAACATCCCGCGAGTCCTGCCTGGTTTATCCACAGGCAAGCCAGACGTAATTTTTTATCAAAAGAGCGAATATCAAAAGGTCATATTAAAGCTTCATAAAGCATAATATACTTACGAAATATAGCCTAATTACAACAAATAATCACTTTTTTTGGGTTGCCAAAAAGTGGAAATTTCTCAAGCTGTTGAGGGCGGGGCCCTACTAATTCTCAGCAGGGGCGACTTTTGTGGATGCCCTGTGCGCTATTTTGAATCGAATCCAGAAAGTCTCTACCGTAGACTGATCAAGTTTCAATCAAACTGTTGATTGGCAATTTTTGTTGAATTGTGGTGCTGTTGGGTCTCAACTAAGATATACATGAGAGGGTTCTTAGCGGTTAAAACACTTCTCGAATGCATATTCAATATTACTTTATTCTTTCCGTTTTAGCATGCAATATTATCTCACATGGAGGGACATGTCTACGCAGACCGGTATTGTGTATGCATTCAATTTGAAGAAATTGTGAACTGTGCCGTCCAAAGAACAATACTTGCCTGCCTATTTCAAGAGGCTGTGTGATGCCTACTTGAAGGAGACCAACCCACGGTGCTTGTTTCCTCTGGAGGTTAGTCCTTTTGAATATGTATAGTTGGAAAGGATGGTGTGACCTTCTTCCTCTAACCCAACTTCTTGTTTGTGCATGAGAGAAATAAATTTTGTTAACACACATTAATTTGAGAAGTGTATCGTCCAGAAAATGCTGAAAACTATTTAATTGTTGGCTCAATTTAATCAAGAGATAGAGGAGGTGTGTGACAAATTATGTGGTAGTAATCTCTTTCTTATGCCCATTTCAATTTTATTTTAATCAGTGTTTGTTTGGCATAAACCCATCAGAAAAGCTACCTGATGATGATGAAAGACAAAATACAAGGAGTAAAGTTGTTGAGGGGGTTGTAAAACCCCCTCCCCCCTGCCTTTGAGGAATTTTAGAAGTTATCTTAAATTGTATTCCCTGCATTTATCCTTTTTGATACTAAAGTTAGCAGTATAAAATTGGTTAATACATAGCTGATAGCTAGGTTCTGTAGAAAAGCGACAAACATTACACCAAGTGTCATTACCGTAATTACTAAAACGAGTAATGACATAAAATGATCAAAAATGACCCACAATGAGCTACAACGGTATCTAAAATGAGCTAAAACGGTATCTAAAATGATCTGAAAAACGCTAAAATGACCTAGAGTGACCTACAATGAGTATGTTATTGTAGGTCATTTTACATCATTTTAGGTCATTCCTCGTATTTATAGTAACTACGGCGTCGTTACACAGTACTTTTAGTCGTTATTAATATTGCATCAAAGCAATAAAGGTATTTTTGACCTTGTTGCAAATTATGAATGTCTCGGTTGTTGCTGTAGCAAGGGCTATAGAAAGCTTGTATACTCTGGACCATTTTCATTTCAAAGTTAACATAATGATCAGGAGAGGTCTTGAAATTTGAAATTGGCAAAAGGTGAATTCCATAGAAATTATTGCAAAGTGAACATTTTAACATCTCAATCTGTCTTTGATTTTCCCTGGGAAAAGAGAAGCATGATATTGCTTTTGTGGTTCAATCAAGAGGCTAACACATTGAACCCAAACAAGAACAGCAAGTTGCGTTTGAAGCTCTCCTATTGGGCAAGTCGGGCAAGTAAGTTTTTGTTGCGCTACCAATTGGTTTCAAAAAGACTATTTTTTATGAGAGCTTAGTAATCTCAAAGGATATAAGTGACCCAAATCAGACGCCATACATCGTGGCAATAGTTGCTTGTTGCCTCATCACCTAACACCAGATTTGGTCAAATGATTATCGGTAGTTTTCGAGAAGGGGAATTTTTTGAAGGACATGGCTTCAAGCAAGTATTGAGTCATCTTTTCTGCAGAACAAGCTCCGTAATCTGACTTTACTGATTTAACGACAGATGATGACTTGTCCGTTCTAAACAAGAATTTGTCCGGAACATCACACCGTCGAAGTACAGTACTTTTTCTGTGGTTTCCTTGCCGAATACTTGACGAAATTCGACATTCACATAAATAATTATTACCATGTCATTTAGTGTTTATTTACATTAGCAATAAGAAGCGGAACCATCTGTCATCACATTCACTAATTAGATTTGCAGATTCTGAACACGTCGGTTACAGAAGATCGTGCTGTCCCTATATCTTTGCTCAATCACAAATCTCCATTCTCCAGGCAGTGCCTCCCAGTGGTGAGGATGCTTGGCACCTGAGATCTGAAGTTCCTGGGTGCAAGACTCCTTCTGACCACTTGTTGAATTTGTACCTGGTAAATAGAAAACTGGTTTGCCTCCGGCCAGTTGCAATTCTTAAAAGTTGTTGCTGTGTTCTGTTGTTTCTTTCATTGTTTTTATTTATTGTTTCCTTGGCCCTGAAAAGGCCCTCTGGGGATTGTTCAATTAAGTACATGCATGACCAAAGCGGGTAGTTCGATTAACTCAGAAGGGACTGTGAGCAGTCTCAATATATTTAGTCTTTCTTTTGGTTTTCAAACGTTTTTTAAAAGAGTAAATGTATATGGTCATTGCTGCCATAATAACAGTTGATAGAGACAGACAGACTGAGTTGGTATTAATTATTGGTTTTCTGGATTCTTAGTATGTAGTTCCCACTCATGATCAAAGATCTTAAGTTATTGTTTCCCTTTTCCCTGTTATGTTATGCCGATCCTTAAGTGTTTGACATGTGTATTTCCTCAACATATGTTACATTTGTTGTTTTTAGTGTGTTAGGCTACAACAGCGTAGTGACCCCCCTACATGAGTTCTGGAGTCAAACCTCCATGTTTGTAACAGTGATGGAGTTGCAGTGAGATTAAATGAAGTGAATCGCCATATGCTGTCCTTGGCAGTGAGTTGACCCCTTTACCTGTGATCAATATCAAAGGTTTGTGTGCTAGTCATTTGATACTGTAATGCAGGCTAACAAAATTACCATGCATATGAGGTCAATCACCTAAATGATGTTGTCATCTGCATATTTTAGGTACAGAGTTAACTGAATAGAGTGTAATGTGAAGCGCTAGATTTCTATCCCATATGAACCATGTGAGCGTTAGCCCTACTGATGGAAATGGGCCCACACAAGGACAGAGAAAAACTCTGACCAGGGTGGGACCACATAATTTATACTGTAAGTGGGTAAAAAAGGGCCATGAGAATCGTAGCCATAATGCGACATGTTTCAAAGTGGCATTCAGTTATTCCTGCATTTCTGTGTTGACAGTGGTGGATATCAAAGTTCAATGAACAGAGATTTTCTCCTGTTTCAGATGATGATAATCTTGACAGAGGGAATGTGTTGAGAGAGATAATTCAAATAGAGCACAAGTTTATGGGGAACAACTTTGTTCTATCTGTACTCGTTATTGGAGGCATGGGTCTTGCCTTGCATTATGAGGAACTGGCAATCCATTACGATGAGGCTCCTCTAGTTATGGCCTATGGATTGCCTGTTTCTGGCAAATCCCTGGCTGTGTCCATAGCTATGGCCTTGATTGGAGACAAGACAAGCATTGGAGGTTAATATTTCATTTACTTTGTTAATAAAAAAGGAAAAGACCAGTTCCAACTTCTCCATGCAAATCCCCCCTTAAATCGACTTTCATGTATCTGGATTTTAATGCTACAACAAGTTGCAAAATTAGTGGAGACACTTTACCGTCTTGGGGCGTTATTAATTTACCTACTCTCTCCCACACTGCAGCCACCCCCTCCCCCCCCCCTAAAAGGAAGGGGAAGGGGGAAGTGGGATACGGCAGTTATCAGAAACTAGAAAAGGTTTTTTTTAAAAGGAAGTGTCTCATCAATTTTTAACCCGTTGTACATGTATCTCCATAATGTGTACACATATATCATATAAATTTAACCAAGCATTCTTTATTTCTTTTTTTCTGTCAGATTGTACCCAAGCAGGCATCCTCAAGTTGTCCTGTTTACGAACCCTCCCATTCTGGTGGGATGATGTATCGGATCTTAACACTCTAGAAGCTCTGGCAGTGCAAGCTTATAACCAGGTGACATATTCATGTACAGACAAGAATGCCAGTAACTTGTGGATAAGGGCCTTGAGTGATATTTTGTCCTGTGATATTCGTCCTGTGAAGTCAGAATCCCCTTTTGAATTTTTGGTTACTAGAAAAAGGTTTTGGCAAACTTAAGTGGGTGTGAGTATGCAGATCAGTCAGAAGAGGTAAGCTGCCTGTGGATAAAAGTAATGACTGGCTTTTAATTAATCAGATATGATAAAGGAAGAGATGCTATCCATGGTACCACTTGTCAAACAATATGATTGAAAAAAGTCTTTGGTTGAATGGCTTGTTGCCTTAATCTATTTTGACAGAAAATGGCTTTATTACTAAGAAAATTTTTGTGGGAATTTTTCATTGTGTTAAATTCTCTATTATTAGTCCCAAAGGCAAACAGCGAAGATTGAAAAGGCCTCCTTCCCAACGTCAATACCAATCATGACAATGAACCCTCAGTGTGTATACAGAAAGGGGAAAGTAGACAAAGAAAAATATCAAGGTAACAATCAACATTATCAATAATAATATTGATAACACAAAAACCATAGTTCTTTATAATGACTGGGGACTAATAAATTGATTTTGTACAAAAGAACTATTAGAATAATATACATGTACATAACATCCTCTTGTCACGTTAGCATTATCTTTTTGATAGTGGTCAAACCAACGTTGGTTAGATAGAGGGGAAATAAAGGCATGTTCCTTACGGTGGCAATAGCTCCCTCTTATTTTGAAATACAGTGGAACTTCAGTACAGTTGTACTTCGAAGTCTTATAATAAATGGAAAAGGCTCAAAAAAATAGGGAATTCAACATGAACTGATAGTAAAACAACCAACAGCATTAACCTAGGGTAATCTAGCATTTCCTCTGACATACAGTCCAACATCGATTATCCAGATGTTTCAATTATCTGGTCAGGACTCTCTTGTTTTTTAACTGAATATTGCTTACTGAAATGAATCATATGCAGAACCCATACTGAAATATTCTAAATGATGGGTCTGAGCCTGAAACGCTCTCTCTCTGTGTGAAACATGATGCAAGAGCAATCATGTGAAAAATGGTTCGGGTTTTTCGGTGCTACACCCAAACAATTATTTGAAATAGGGGTCCCCAGTCACGGTGTTAAACATGATGATCAAGTATCTTTTTTTTCCCTTTCATCTTAGGGTTTTCTCAAGAATTGCCATGATCCCCTTTAACAAAGTAAGCAGGATCCAGACATTCCAAGGAAGTCTTTCCCTAACGGCATCCCTGCAACCTTTGATTAAAAAAGCCGTATTGAGTGTTGATGTTCTACTTGAACTCCAACAAGAAATCAAGGTCATGCAAAAGAATAATCTCTTCAAAGAGATTTGTTCAATCCTGGAGTCGTCAAGGTTGGACATGCGGTCCCAGATGAACTACACGTTGTTGCTATTTTCTACTGGAATCGTAATTAAGAAAGTACCTTATTACATGAAATTTTGGTGAAACTTTAGTTTAGTGAATTTAGCGATTTTTCAAAATATCGCTAAATTAAAATGTACCAAAATTAAGTGTCACTTAATTTAAATCATCGCTAAATTAAAGTGACTACAATGGGAAATTCTGCCATCTGGTCCGTTTCACACGATCACGCTATTTTACGGTCGATTATGACGTGTATTGGATGTCTACTGAATACATTTCAGCTTCACAACTGAAATGGATTCTTCGCTCGCATTAAATCTCACTTTCCCATGTGGACTACGCAGTTTCCATGTTTATAAAGAGCTGCGGAATCCTAGACTAAATGAAAAGCTTGACACAATTCACAAGGAAAATAATCTGCACGACTGGTACGCAGTTCCTGCAATAAGAGAAACTGTTAGTCAGCTTAAACCAGTCGTAGTTGGACACTTACCACGGGAAATCTCAAGGTTTACAAGATTTATCATCCTACATGGTGCTACTGTGAAAGTAAAGGTTAGTGACACGAAATATTGGAGATCCCCACTCATTCAAGGCGGACTAGAAATTCCAATTGAAGTTGAAGTGCACATGGAAAATTCCTCTGAAAACCAGCAAGCGCTGAGTAAATATAAAACACTTATAGCCGAAAATTACCATGAGCCAGTTAATGGAAAGTACGTAGATGCTACCCCAGATATTCTGAAAGCATTGTATTCTGAAGACGAATTAACAGATTTTGAGGACGAAGGGGACGAAGAGGTGGACACGAATACGGTAGACCTGGATAGTGTTGTTTTGGAGACTGGCTGCGAAGATGTTCCTTTGGGATATACTGACGTCATTACAATAGATTAGCCCTTTTCTTGACAGTTCAAGCGTGCTGCTTGTCCATCGGATATCATCTTTTTTTATATCATTTTTCTAAGTACAGTGAAAATGTCCTTATTCTAGTTTGGTCTTTCAATTTCATCGACTCAGCAACAGACACCACATGAGCCCGAAAATATAGCGTTAGCTGCAACGCATTTGCCTGATCAAGAAGATACAATTTTAGGACACAATGAATACAGTCAAGTTGCGGCTGCAGTTGTTGATCTCGCCAGACCACAGCCTTTACAGTCGCGGAGTAAGAGGAGAAAATGTCATCAGTATAGTGGAGAGGACGGTGCCAAAATTGCCAAATATTCATGTGAGCATGCAAACAAGAAAGCCCTTCAACATTTTTCTAAGGAATATCCTAATCTGAAAGAAAGCACACTGCTCAATTATAAGAAAGCCTACCAAAATAAATTGTTAATTCAGAGACAGCAAGGAAATGTACAACAAGTTACGTCGCTTGAGAGACTACCGTGTGGTCGTCCCCCTTTGCTTCTTGAGCTTGACTGCAAGCTAATTTCATTTGTGAAAAAACTCAGAGTCAGAGGAGGAGTCGTAAATGGCAGCGTGATATTGGCAGCTGCAAAAGGGTTGATTAGAAGCCATCCATCGTTGCATCAAAGGTATAATTCCTTTGAGCCTACACGTGGCTGGATACAGTCAATATATAGACGCTGTAACTTTTCTCGGCGGGCAGGAACTACAACAAGGCCACAAGTTCCCAGGGGCATTTATGGAGAGTGTAAACTTTCCTTTCTCACTGACATTGACAAATGCATCAAAAAGCATAAGATTCCACCAGAGCTCGTACTGAATGCAGATCAGAGCCCAAGTTCTTATGTGTCTTTAGGTAGAATGACAATGGCTGAGAAGAATTCGCAGTCAGTGCCAATCAAAGGACTAACAGACAAGAGAAATATCACACTCACTTTCATGATTTCTCTGGCTGGCGAGTTTTTGCCGATGCAAGTGATATACCAGGGCAAAACAAAAGCAAGTCTTCCTCCAAACTTTGTATTTCCAAAGGGATTTTGTCTTTTTTTTTTTGAAGAGGAAACTCTTAAAGTGATTGATTCCATTATCCACCCATATCTGGTACAGACGCGCCACCAGTTGAAGTTACCACTAACCCAGAAAGCAATACTCATCTGGGATGTTTTTAGTGGCCAGAAAACAGTCGAAAGAGTTATGTCGAAATTGGCTTC
This sequence comes from Montipora foliosa, assembly GCF_036669935.1. Lineage (NCBI taxonomy): Eukaryota > Metazoa > Cnidaria > Anthozoa > Scleractinia > Acroporidae > Montipora > Montipora foliosa. The sequence continues at coordinate 30,734,946 of NC_090871.1, read as the reverse complement.
TTTAAACATCGAAATCGTATCTGTCCCTGTGAACATGACTCATTTTTTTCAGCCTTTAGACCTAAAAGTTAATGGCCAGGCCAAGAAATTCTGCAAAGAGAAGTTTACCACCTGGTACTCCGAAGAGGTTCAAAGGCAGTTAGACAGTGGGACAAGCTTTGAAAACATAGAAGTTGATCTCCGGATGTCTGTTAGCAAGCCACGACACGCAGGCTGGCTTGCAGCATTGTACAATTATCTAACCGGCGCTGACAGAAGGAGATGTATCCTCAAGGGATGGGAAAAAGTGGGAGTCAAGGGAATTGCCAACAGCAACAAACCACTACCACCTGCTGATCCACTTGAAGAAATCTACCTGTCTTGATCGGTGTTTTTAGAACGTTAATGGCTAGGTACTCATAAAAGGAGCATTGACTTTGTGTGACAATGTAAATATGAGTGAGGACAGCGTGAAGCTGAAGATATGACATTATAGTTGCAGTTTTATTTGTTTTGTTAAGTTTTATAACGTTGCATGATTTTTTTTTAATGAACCCATTGACGTTTATGATTTTGTCAAATAAATTTTCTATTTCGCAAGAAAAATTGTGTTTGTTCATCGTGGTAAAGTACAATAATAATAATAATAATCAAGATATTATCGTTTGTCTCACGATGTGGTCACTTGTGATCTATGAATCTAACTACATCATGACACAAACGATTAATTATTTTAATGTTCTATTGTCGTCGCAAAAGTTTTGAATACCTTAATTCGCCAGAAAGTCTCAGCTTGCGAAATCGCGAAACTTAAGTGGCTTATGTTCCAAAATTTACGAAAAATCGCTAAATTAAGGTGTCGCTAAATCTGGATTTTTCAAAATCGCTAAATTAACGTGTCGCCAAAATTTCATGTATAAGGTACTCTCATTAAATGGTTTTAAAAATGATTTTAAAGGGGCTGTGTACTTGTAACAATATTTTGGTGTCTTTGCAAAATGAGGAGCTACATGTAATATCGCCATCAAATGCCTTAAAATCCACAGAGAAATTTACAATGCCATTTACCGGTATCTGCATTTTAATCTAAAATATTGGGGTTTGTGAACAAGAAATTATGCTTGGGTTAAGAAAGTGTTGACACACCAAATGTAGTATTATATTTACTTGGGAAAGTTATTGATACAGGCCCTAACTTAGATTGTTATTTTTGTAGCAATAGTTCGACAAAAAGTCTATACATACAGTAATTCTATTTTGATCCTCTTACTGAGTGCAATAATAACCAATTTTCAGCACTTACTTATGTTAACTTTATTTGTTTATCTTGCACATTATCATATGTTCAGTGCATCTCGAGATACTCAAGTTTCGTTCCTATTACTGATACAGGGATATTTTTGTGCGGTTTAAAACTATGCGGAGAAAGTAGATCTTAGCAAGTGCTCTTGGTATCCAAAAAGATAATTGGGGGTAACCATCCATTTTTCAGAGATAATTAAGCTTCCAATTGAGAAAGAACGCCATATATTGCTTTGTATTTTAAAGCTGTTTACAAATAATATTCACGAATTTACTTTGGATTTCAATAACACTTGTTAAGATCTACATTTCCTTCATAATCATAAACTGGGGCAAAAATACCTTTGAATTTGTAGGCACCGTCCTTAATAAGGTTCTGAAAATAAAATGGAGACTTAAGTATAATAAAGATGATTGCCAGTCTAAGTGGAAATTCTTTCTTCGACAGCTGGGGGTAAATTACTTTTACTAGCAATTTGGCAAGAAAAGATGCTAAAACCTTTGATATGTAAAGCACTTATCTCCAAAGACTTGCTGAGCTGTGGTCGGATTTAAATTTTAAAGATTCTTTTGTTTCACGAGTTGTTTATAAGCATTGGTTTGAGGCAGGTGCGCACAATATTAATGATCTCTTGACGAGCAATTCCAAGTTAAAGACTTGCAGTTTCTTTAGAAATAAATGGTACCCTACAGTTTCCTTTCTTGAATATTACCGCGTGGCTTCAGCTATGCAATGTGTTTTTAAGACATTAATTGAGGCTGCCAGATGACACAAACCCAAAAAATGTACTGGCACAGCTAAATTCTTCAAAAAAACCGAGCCAACTTGTCTACAAGATCTATAGAGATAATAAATGTACCTGCCCTAAGAAAAGCCAAGCAAATTGGCTAAGGGACTGCGAATCTGAAGATGTCTTGAATTATGATTGCAGGTTTATTTATTACCTAGGAAATATACATTAAGCTCGAAACTCAGGAACTTCCAGTTCAAGTTACTTCACAGGCGAATTGCAACCAATTCATTTTTAATTTGAAATTAAGTTCTCTGACACAGATTTCTGTTGCTTCTGTCAAAATGCTCAAAAAAGCCCTAATTCACTCGTTCTGGGACTGTCCTGTTACAAATGTTTTTTTCGAACAACATACACATTTCCTGCTTTCAGTTAACCTGATCCAAACCTCTCACGTTCTAAGGAAAACTGTGTGTTTAGGTCTTGATGAGGACAAATTAAAGGA
>NC_090871.1:30692429-30717429 GCF_036669935.1 Montipora foliosa | reverse complement strand
GCTTTTAAAAAACAGTTCTTTTTAATGTACTCAAACGCGATAATCATCTTCACTTATTTAGACGTCTGTACAAAGAGCGTTCTGGTTTGACACCTGAGACAAAAAAGCACAAGGTGTTTATAGTTTATAAAATAAAGAAGGTGTTTTAAGATTTGGAAAAATATGAGTTTTTTTTTTTTTTTTTAATGGCTTTTCAACATCGGATCGGGCCAAAATTGGCACGAAAGTGGAAAATCAAATCTTTTTAAAACAACAAACAACAGCTTGAAAAAACATGAATTGTCTTATAGCGCACCTCCTCCAGAACAGCCTAACACCACTCCTCATTGGCCATTGGGTCGCAGAGGGACAAGTAACTGCACGAAGTTGCAACTTTCAGGATGCAAACGCTTCAAACGTCTTTCCCTGTAAACGTGGGAATGAAGGAAAGATTCCTCTGGAGCTTAAGCAGCTACAATAATAAAGAAGTTCAGCTTTGAAGGCCAGTGGGTCTTAGACCTAACTTGCTCAAATGGTGAGTTAAGCTAAAGGTCAACATGTAGGTGGTGATACACACAACGTCTAAGTGTCATCTAAAAGTGTATTGTTATTTATTTAACATGGCATCTGACAGGATGCGGCAATGCGGATCCGCGTAATTCCCTAAACTTCGAATCCTCTGCATAATTACAATATTTTCCGCATAGAACTGAAGAAATGCCTGATATTAGTGATAAAGCAGCTGCTTACCATCCTTACAAACATAAAAGGAAAAGAGATTGGCTATTTTTAAACGCCTATTTTCCTGAAAATTAAAACACACAGATTACTAGTTTTGTAGAACGAGCCCGCAATATATATGTGAAAGCAACTGATGAAAATAGTGATTGATCGAGGAAATGTAAGATCTGGTTGCAAATGTTTGGTGATTTATCGAAGAAATGTATGTTCTGTTTGCAGACAAAGCGGAATTTCATACATGTAAATTTATGCTTGGTTTGAAAATCAAGATGAGTTGCATAAACTTTTGGGCTGCTTGTGGGCCAAGTTTTATTTTATGAAATTATGAGATGATTTGTTTTATGAATTTTTTAAGAAAAATTAAATTTCAGAGATAAAGCATATTAAAATAACAATTATCGTCCAATCTCGTTTTCATTTTTCTTCCTGCGCTACTTTGTTTACAATACTTGTTGTTTTTCTTCATATGCTCATTTTATCATGTCTGAAAGAACCATGGGAATTGACAATTAATCGGATATTTTTAGAAGATCTGAAGTGTTAGGTGATGCCAGTTCTCAATAAAGGGTCAATGCAAATGACTATGTGATGCTTATCTCATTCCTTTCTTCCCCAAGAAATCGCCAAGTAAAAATGCTTTTCCATGCGCTTGTGCTTGAAAGGCTTCTCATAAATAAATGTAGGAACCTAACACAAATCTAAAACAAACAACTTCCAATTGCAATGCAGACAACATTTTAGCTTGTCACACACTCACGCAATGCAACGATCAACCTAAAAGAAAGTACCTAACCCGAGTACGCACTTACCTTACCAAGCCAAGAATTCAAAAGTAAATCACACATCTTTTAATAGCAAAGTAATTAATTTTAAAATGCAGAAAATCTTTACATACACAGTAGTAACATACATAGTTGACACCTTTCAACACTTTTCAGGGGTCAAGTTAAAGCAACTTTGTCACACAAAAAGCTATAAAATTATGGCAAACTACAATCGTTTGAAAAGAGGGCCCTGGATTTAGCTATTAGACTAGCCTACACATTTTTGCCACTGGAAATGTGGTTTGAACAAATTAATTGGGACAATGGCATTAAAATTGTACTCCCACATTTTTCAGTACCCTCTCAAGAACAGCAAAGGGATCAGTTTGTGTCTGATTTAAACACTATTTTGTGACATTTCATATTGATGGCTCCTCTGAACTCAGAAGTATTTGCTACCTTTGCAAATTCAGTGGGGTAACGTAGTTTGGCTGCCTTCAAAATATTTTTCACTCTACTGGAAGACGAGCTTGTTTAATAGATCTAACTCCTTTATACTTTTGAACACCCCCACTCAAACTAGAACTGGCCAATTCCTGGTCCTTAAACATACCATCCATTAACAAAAGTTCTGCAATTTGTTCAATTAGCAGCAGTCAAATTTATCAAATCGCACAAAATTGGCCCATTGCAGGTGGCAAGTAAAGGATGCGTATATTCTGCTGGGGGACCCCCTCATTCATCAGGTTGGATGAACTAGAGTTATTAGGATTACCCGCAGAGGAACAGAGACGTCCCCCTATTTGCTGAAATCATGGGAGAGTCCTCGTTACTCATAACGTTTGGTGGACTTTGGTTATAAACAACACCAGAGAAAGATGGATTTTCCTCGACGCCAGTGGAGCTTCAATGGTTTTAAGGTGCCATCTGCGATGAAGGAGTAACTGGAGGGGTTGACACGTGGTTGACTAAAGGGGCAGTGGAATCTTCCCATGACAATGGGGTCATTGAATCACTTGAGCTTGGCCTGGTTGGAACCGAAGGCCAGGTCACAACTTGCAGGGCTTGTTTTCTCTTCTGAAGTCTCTTGTTTAAGAGCGGTTCTATGGTGGTTAGCGACTTTTGAATCTCGTTCTGATGTTCCAACAGTTTTTTCTTGGTTTTCACAAAGTTCTTTCAAAGCATCCTCAAACCTCAGCTTTTCCAGTACATCGTCAATTTCGTCCTCGCCCCATATTTTTTCCTGCATAAAGGCAACAACATAGACCACGAGGTGTATTTAGATAATAGATCACAAAGTACTTTTTTTTTCTGTAGGTTCCATTTTCAATTGGTAAATCACAAGAATTTCAAATAGGGCGAAAAATAGTGTAATCATTTATTCCTTAAGAAAGGCTAAATCTACATCTACATGCGATATCTAACTACAGCAGTCACTGATTTCTGACTTTTCACAGCAGCACTTGATGCTGAAAGTGATTCTTCTGATTTCAGACTTGGATTATTGAGGCCAGAATGTAGCTTTATAATAGTACTGCGTTCGCATTTTAGCCACAAAATTGCATATTTAACTCAATAAAAGTAACTAAATGGATGATTTCCTTCATCGCAGCTGCCTTTTTCAGCATCTTCTTTCAGGTATTCATACCTCACTACCCTTCCGCTCACCAACGTTACCTATAATTACTTTTTCGTAAATAGTGATATACACCATCCTCAATTCCCTCAACCTTTCCCTCACACTACTATGCTAAATTGTGTAAACCATGTGATAATGGTATTCCTTGATCACAATACAAAATATTTAACAATTATTCTTTGAAATCGAGGCGAATAGTGGTAGAATATTTACCGAACTGCAAAGCAGCGAGGTAAATATTCTGCCACTTTTCACCGAGATTGAAAAGAATAATTGTTTTAGTATATACTCACGAAGTGATCTCAACAACAATTGCAAGTAACAATAACAAGTATAAATGTCAAATAGCAATTCTGCACAAACTTAAATTTGTCCTTCACTTTGGTCGAAAGGGTACATTTTATCAGCTCAGTGCACGAAAAATGTACTCTCTGCTAAAATGTCATTTTATCAAGGTACTCTGTCTCCCACTGAATTTTCCAATTTTTGACACACTCTCCTCGGCTTTCTCCAAAATGTTGCTCTGATATTAAGTCCAATTTGTTACATTTTTGTTGATTGTGATCAGATGGCCTTAATCTTAGCTGCAGTAAATGTCTAGAACTGCATTTCTGTAGCATTGACAAATGCTTCTTGGTTTTTGTTATGTCCACCTTTAGGGTATTTTAAAATACTGAAACTTGTCTGACTCTTGCTTAAAACATAATGCATGAAACAGGGATTTTTTTTCCTTTTTTTTTTGTTTCATCCTACAATTGTACATTTTTAAGGTTTTGATGAAATTACACATTTATAAAGGTTAAAATGTCCCACTCAACGAAAAATAAGTTTATTGCCTGTCAATATTCTGTTAAAATTACTCAACCTTCCACAATTGACGAAACAGAGAAGTAACACAATCATCTTTACTTCAACAATGTCAAATAATGGCTTTTTGAATAAACTTCAATTTACAGCATCTGCTTTAAAACCAAAAAAAATTGGATGTAAGGTTCTTAGAGTTTTGAATGTTACTATTTCTTGAAAAACAAAGTTTTATGACTCCCATTGACTATGATGCATCAATATGCCAGGAAGAAAATCATAAACCTATGAAATATTACAACTAGTTCAGCAACCAACTCATAAGTTTATGAAACCAGCTAGCTAATGAAAAAACTCATAAAATTACGAAACACAATTTGGTTGCTTATAAATAAATGACATTCAACTTGGTCTGTTTACAGCTTATAAACTTTACATAAGTTTATGAAATTCAACTTGGTCAGCAAACAGGTCATAAATTTATGACATTCAACTTCATCAGCACTGAACTCATAAATTTATGAAATTCAACTTGGTCAGCAAACAGCTCATAATTTTATGACATTCAACTTGGTCTACAATCAGCTCATAAATTTATGAAATTCAACTTCATCAGCAATAAGCTCATAAATTTATGAAATACAACAACTTGGTTTGTGAACAGCTAATAAATTTATGAATTCAAATAATCATTGGTCTCCAAACAGCTCATAAATTTACGAAACTCAATTTGGTCAGTAAACATCTCAAAAAGCAACATTTGATTTGATTTGAACTCTCCCCAAGTGATGATGATGATTATTACTATTATTAATTGAGGAAATCAACTTGGTCAGTGAAAGCTTCACATAATTTTTTTTAAAATTTGAAATACTAGGTAATCCACAAACAGCTTAGTACATGGTGAAATACAACTACATGTACATATCCACAGTTGCTCAAAAGCTAGACAACTTTATCTGACGATGGATAAATTACTATCAGACAGTTTCCATATGCGCAAAGATTTCAGTAAGCTACTGTAAGATTACTTTCCCATGTAGGCCTAATTTCCCATGAATCAAGCTCGTGATTTTGAAACGTACGTGAATTTTACTTTATTCTCTTGATAGTTTCCCGGCCTTTGAACAACTAGCGCCTTTGGTCTGTAAACAAAATATTTGATATGCAGTCAGATTTCGCACGACATGTACATGCAACGTTTACGACCAATGCGAATCAGTTTACCTGAAAAACAGATGGCGCGTAAAAATAAGCATTGGAATTCAATGCATGCGTGAATGTTGAATAGACTCGGTTTGCTTCAGATTGTTCCCATTTCGTGCACTATGATTCACATCGGCTTCTTGGATTCAATTCACGAGATCATCCTCTTTTGTCTCTTTTGTCGTGTCGTGAGCGCTTCAGACAGAAATTCTCGCCAACCAGTCCCAATAGAGGTGACTGGGGACGAGTCAGGTGTTCAGGCTTAACTGACCACACAATGACCCCCACGCGATTGGGGAACAGTTCGACTTTCGGTACCGAGCGCGTAACAAACCAAAGGGTTGGCACGGTTGAACAAAGCGCATTTAAATAGAGGTAATCATTAAAATCTTTGAACGTTTTATCGTGGTATGTTTGGTGAGAACTCAAGTTTAACTTGCGTACTGTAAAAAAAAGTTGGCAGGTGTGCAGCTTACGAAACGAGGACGACAACGGTTCCGAGGATTCATTTAAAAATACAAGTTCGCAGTATTCATATCACTACGAAACTATTTCACGTCGTTACGCATTAAAAATTTGTAGTAACTGTCTAGGAATTAAACTGGTATGAGTGAGTTGGAAGGGTAGAGAGAGAATCGAAAATTCATCGTCGTGTGCTAACGTCCTCAACAGAACCTTGAATTTGGTCATTTTACGTTGTCATTTAGGAGATTACGGCAAAGAAAAGTACCAAGATGTAAAACGCATGTGCGTCTATTGTTTTGTAGCGTCGTCATTGTCCTGGGCGTCGTTGTTTCGTAAGCTCCCTAATGACAATAGAGACTACGCCTACGAAGTCTCTTCAAAATGTACATTTACACTTGTTTGACATGCTAGACCTTTTAGATGGCATTAGAGAAGAGAGAAATGTTTGTGTGGGAAACAAAGATTTTTGTTTTTTGTTGTTTCTAAAACTGCGTAAGTTCTACTTCTGTTTATGAAAAGAGCAATTGAAGCTTCCTGTTTTGTCTTTTGCTTAACATTTTGCGTAGCAAGCCCTTTCATTACACGTTGCCAATTGGCAATCCAAAATTCTACTAAACGCCGACACGACGGTACAAGCTATAGTTCAGTAACAGCCCCTCGTGTCCTAACATTGTAGTCGCAGTCGAAGTTTTAGTCGGACCTAAAGATCTCTAATTACAGTTTGCCATTGTAACAATTTTGACTCTGAATCCAAGATTTGCTGAAGGCCGTAAACCCTTTTCAGCTCGTGCACAGTTGCCAGTCGAAGCTTTCCAGACAACGTTAACTCGAAATCAAACAACACCACTGCAGATTTGTCTACATTCAACCATTCTTTGGCGTTCCCGTTTTTTACATATGGACCAGTTTGTGGTCCAGTGGCCATACATCCAGGTTAGATGCAGCTTTTCACCAGACACCTCGTCAACCCTACCAATTAATGGTTTTTCTGGATACTTCCAGTACAACCGCCACCAACATTCCTGTCCCTACATGTATGTCTCCTTTGCTTTCATTTCTGAGTACCTGCCGTTGAACTTGTCCAGGCCTCCGGTAGGATCCCGTATACACCTTTGGTAAGTAACAAAGGCTTCATTAAAGTGTGGTTTATGTATGTATTTTATTTGCAATATTGTTTCCTCGAACCTGCTTTCGCTCGAGATAAATGCAGGTGTAATGTACCTTTATAAAGGTAAAATAAAGTAACTTTATTTAACGTCAGTAGTTCCTTCAGCTACGAGTCTGGTATCAATGGAAGCCGACGGTGCGCTCTTTACTGTCTGTCTCTGTCAGTGCTCTGTTTTAAGGGGATTTTAAGCTATAGCTACACGGATCAGAGGAAAGTCGAAACAGACATTTAAGTCACCGAGGATTGAACCGGGGACCTCTCTCTCCGAAAGCCGCGCACTAGCCAACTGAGCCACGACTGCTCCTATACTGTTGGCCTCAGTCACCCTCTGTCAAAATATTCCTGCGTTTTTCTCCAAATTGACCTCTTAGGAAAACACTGTATTCCTTGTATGAACGGTCACACGTTGCCATTTTGAGGCCAAGTACGAAAGTTGTACAAGGATCACCATGGGTGATGATTGATAATTGCCATTTGAGAACACGCCCCTTTCAGGCAAGCCTTTCTACCGGTTTAGTGTATCGGCTTTCAGATCGCTCTACGTTAGCTTCGAGCAAGACATTGCTTCATTATCTTCGATCTCATTCCGGGAACAAACGCCCTCTCAACTTTTATAGTCAACCTCTAGCGTTTAGTTGTTTCCTACTCTCAGTCATGTTGCAAAAATCCAAGCAGAAATCCCGGGACAAACCCCAACTGGAGGATTACGCATTTCCACCGTCGCAGCAACCTCAGCTATTTGAGCATTACGCTCAATTCTGCGACGATGAACCAGCCCTTGGGTCTGTCCTCGGGCATCCTTCGCCTTCAGAAAAAAGACAAAAACTTCTGGATAAAGAATTAGAACTGCTTAAGCAGGAAAAAGAAAAGTTGGCGTTAGAACTGGAAGTGCTCCGTTTACGCCAAGCTCTCGGACCTGCAACGCCCCCAGCTGCATCGGCAGCGCCATGTGCGACTGGAAAGTCTGACACAAAGAAAAAGACCATCGACTGGCCGCAGGACTTTGTGCCAGATACGTCAATAAATCCTGAGTTCAATTCTTTAGATTTTCCATCTTTTGTGGCCGGCTATTTGGCGATGATTCGAACCTATGACACGGCATCGAACGCGCACATGGTCGCCATACTACAAGTTCTTATGGCCAAAGCCATTAGTTACACATGGGCAAGCGTTCGAGGTTTCTATTCCTATTTGGCAAGGCAAGTCGAACTGCATAGATTGGATTGGGATCGCATTGCTGAAATTCGTGACATGGCATCCACATTTTTCAAGCATTCGGATTTACGCTCGACCACTTCCAAGAATCTGAATTCATCTGCTTCTTCTTTGTCTTCTTTTGGATCTTCTTCACATGAACTCACGGCTAAAGGTTGCCAAGCGTGGAATTACAAGGGTTCTTGTTCTTGTGATTCCACTGCTGGTAACTACGCCTCACATCATTTGTGCCGGGTTTGCAAGTCAAACGAGCACCCTATGTTACACTGTCCCAAGCGGAAAATGCCAATTCCCAACCAGCAGTGACTGAACAGTCAGACTATTGGCTTAACAGTATATACGGATTGTGACACGGACTCGGACACCGACACGAAAATTGAACAAAATATGTTATCCCAACATGCATTTTTCTCAGCCAATTCATCGCGTGCGGTTGTGGCTTATATTCTTGCCTCAAGTCTCCACAACCCAATGCCTACGGAGCCAAAATACCCATCTCTTCGCAACTGAACATTTCTGTTTGGAGACATTTGACAGATTATGTCGACCACGTCGTTGTTGATTTCCTACAATTCGGTTGGCCCCTTTACAGACAGTCTACAAACGTGGTTCTACTAAGTGCCGGGTCGTGATGGATCTTAGTTTCCCGCATGCAGCCTCTGTCAATAGCGGTATTCTGAAAACTCATTATTTGGACAATGCATTTCAACTTCGTCTTCCAGGCACAGACAGACTGCGTGAGTTCATTATCAGCAAAGGCTCAGGTTGTTACGTTTACAAGAAAGATCTAAAGCGTGAATACCGACAATTCCCAATTGACCCCAAAGATTATAAATATCTCGGTTTTATGTGGGATGGTCTTTTGTATTTCGATACTAGATGCCCATTCGGTCTGCGTTCATCAGCGTTAGTGTGTCAGCGAACTACTCGGGTAGTAATTCATGTTTTTACTAAGGAAGGTTATACTGCCGACGTCTACTTAGATGATTTTTACGGAGCCAAACACCCCGCAGATTCTCATTTCGCCTTTGCACGTCTTCAAGATCTATTAGATGAACTAAGCCTACAAAAATCTCCCGAAAAAGACTGTTTTCCTTCTACGAGAATGATATGCCTTGGGATTTTGGTGGACACCGAGAAGATGCTCTTTGAAGTTCCGGCGGATCGCTTATCAGATCTCAAAATAGAATTATTGCAGTGGACACAAATCTCAACCTTTACACGGCATCAATTGCAATCGTTACTAGGAAAACTGTCATTTGTTACAGCTTGCGTCCGGCCAGGCCGGATATTTATGTCCCGCCTTTTAAACCGCTTGCACAGTTTGCCTTCTGAGACGTCACGTTATCCAGTGACCAGTGATATGTTATCTGACATTGACTGGTGGTTGACCTTTTTACCACACTTCAATGGCTCTGCCATGATTGCGTTACGCCCGCATGACTTCCATGACGTGTTATTTACCTGTGATTCTTCTTTACATCGAGGCGGTGCTACGTGTTTTGACGAATGTTAAGACAACTTTGGCTCACATCCGCTCGTTATGATTTGGACTTAACATGTCTCCCATATTCCGGGGGTCCACAATGTCTTTGACGATTGCCTCAGTCGCTGGGACGCCAATTCTACGTTTCAAAGAAAGTTATATGAACTTGCTTCTCAGCGTAATCTTTGTTTTCACATGTTATCCATCGACAGCGCGGATTTAGCCTTTGACCTTCCTTAATGGGTGCTTTGTGCCTTTTGTTGCAGATCGCCGCAGGCAAGTTCAACCATCACCAGATCTTCGGGCATTGGATTCTCTCGGACGCGACTTGATTGAGAGAGCATATGCAGATTCAACCCGGCGAAATTTGAACTCTCACATAAGAAATTATTTGACCTTTTGTGAGGCGGTTTCGTCCGCTCCGTTTCCAGTGACTGTAACATTAATTACGCGTTACATAGCTGATTTAGTGTCACTCGGCCGCGTTTATGGTACTATCCTGAATCATTTAAGTAGCATTAAGCATATGCATAAGTTTCTCGGTCATGATTTGACTTGGGATAGTGATTATCGTTATACATTGTTGCTACGCGGCGTTAAGCGTTATTTAGGAACAGCAGTTCAGCGCAAGGCTCCCATCACTCCACGATTGTTATTACGCATGGTACACTTTTTCGATTTTGATAAGCCTTTGCATGTCGCTATGTGGGCGCTTTTTCTAGTAGCTTTTTACGCAAGTCGAATTTAGTTGTTGATCGCGCAGCTCACATCTTGCCTAAGGTCCTTTTGCGGTCCGATCTTTGTTTTGATGTATCGTTCGCTTATCTCACGGTTCGCGCGTCGAAAACTATTCAGTTTCAGGAACGTCTTTTTTCTTTACCATTGCCGCCATCCCGGGTAGTTTGTTGTGCCCCGTAGCAGCTTTGGTCAACCACCTTCAGATTAACCAGGTACCCCAGGACATGCCATTATTCTCGGTTAGGTCCGCTAGTTCATTGAGTCATATAACCACTTCGCATTTTAGTTCTTTTCTGGCCAGAGTTATCAAAGCTGTTGGTCTCGATTCTGCTGGTTACTTCCCTCATAGTTTTAGGCGCGGTGGCGCTACCTTGGCCTTTGAAGCTTAAGTACCATCTGAGTTAATTAAGGCACAAGGCGACTGGCGTAGTGACTGTTCTTTAATTTATCTTGAAATGACTGATCGACAAAAGAGGGTGGCTGCTACTCACACGGCTCCCGCTATTTCTACATATTGCTGCTTAGTTTTACTCTTCCATTTCTTCAAGTACTGTTAATTAATTTCTCTAATTATAACACTCAATCTTAATCACATACTACCATGTTTGGGCCTTGGCGGTTTTGTTCATTGACCTCTCACTAGCGTCTTGTTCCGCTAGTCAATAAACTGTTTTGCCCAAAAATCGTAGTCTGTGTTTGATATTACTAGTAATTGTACAAGGATCACCACGGGTGATGATTGATAACTGCCATTTGAGAACACGCCCCTTTCGAGCAAGCCTTTCTGCCGGTTTAGTCCATCGGCTTTCAGATCGCGCTACGTTAGCTTCGAGCAAGACATCGCTTCCCCGCCCACTCCACCCTGGGCGGTTTTGTTCATTGACCTCTCGCTAGCGTCTCGTTCCGCTAGTCAATAAACTGTTTTGCCCAAACATCGTAGTCTGTGTTTGATATTACTAGTAATTTGATTTGCTCTTTAGGGTTAAGATCAAGGCTCTTACCGGTAGTAAGCCATCTCCACGGTCAAATGCCTCGCTTCTCTTGAGGACATCGCTTAGTTGGGGTGTGTTTCCTGATGGTCGTTCTCGAGTTCTCAGGTCGTCTACTATCTACTTCTCGTCACTGCACGGCAAATAAACGAATTCCTTTTTGTGATATTTTGACCCATCTGTTAAATAGAGATAAATGTGTCAAAAAGACCCATTTTGTTACAACAGACCGATAAAAAAAAAAAAACTTGCACTGCTATTTTGATAAAATAAGACGACAGTGGGAACTTAAAGTGGATCATTTAAAATTAGAATTCATGTAAGACAAACAGCAAAGAATCCTTCCCAAAAATGTTGAATGCCCAAGAAATCTGAATAGGTACAAGAGGTACAAGATTTTATACGTTTCCCTTCATGCTGGGGCCAGGTTACACGCTACGAATTGTTGTTAACGATTTGCCGACCCAACCTGGTATCGGGGCACGAATCGAGCATGAATATTTTGACAGACTTTCTGTGTGATTAAGGAATGAAAATCGGCTCTATTCTTAATACTTGTTTCAGTGCAAAAGACTTTCCACAAGAAGGGCCGAGATCTAAAAGAGAACTCACACTGACCCCTGCTGTCCAAATAAACGTACGTTTTACGCCCCGATAATTTTGAGCTGACAGATCGGACCAACAAATAGCGAGTGTAAACCGGACTTCACAAGACAAGTGTAAGGCTATTCACCAATATTTCTCTCCTCCAGGCTATCGTAAACGTCGGCTTGCTCCTGTTCCATTTACAGAAAAGCCATCCACTCTTCTTTCTCCGCAGTATTTAAAATGCCATTGTTAGCGCATTTCTCTACCATACTTTACAGTTTCAGTAGGTCTACCGTTCCGTAATTTGGCTTTATTAGGTCTGGCAATCCAGTAGGTGTTGTGCAAAGCAACCCAATGGGCTCATACGCTTCCGCCTCCCACTGGCTTGTAGACTACGCTTTAAAATGTAAAACAGCTTTCCCCTCCGTGTTTCGCAATATTGCAAAACTGTGAAAACAATTTAGTCCATGCAGATTTTGGAGGTGAGGAAGGAGCCATTCTCTCACTGCGTACAAGTGAGGGGTAGTAGCGTATTGCGCCCGGGCACCTTCTTGGGTTGTCTCCCCTGGCGCCTGTTTGTAGCATAGCCTAATAATTCTGAGCAAATCCTGAGGCATCAAACAACCACACTTTTCTGTAGCTACTGATATCCTGGAAAACATCTGGTCCACATTTTTATCTTAAGAAATAAAGATTACTATTATTATTATTATTATTATTATTATTATTATTATTATTATTATTATTATTATTAAGTACTGCAATATTATCTTGCATTCAATTTGACCAATTTGATTTGTTATGTTAGGAAGAGGCTTATTTACCACAAAACCATTCATGAAAGGAGATTTTTCTTGTAAAGGGGAACTAATCTCACATAAGGATGGAGAAACAAGAGAAGAATTATATGATCCATCTCTCGGAAGTTTCTTTTATTACTTTAGGGATGGTGCAAAGTGTTATTGGTAAGTTTATCCAAAAGATTGAATATTAATAGAATTAATTGTGTATTTCAATCTGTAATTTTCCAAAATAAATAAATGATTATCTTATTTTGCACTTCGTCTCCTACATGTACATTGCCCTCTCATGTCATAAAATTTGTTACAGACAGCTGTAGGGGATGAAAGAATGCTTGGAAGAAAGATTAGTATTTCATGACCAACAGAAGGTCATATACATGTAAAACATTGTGATAGGTGGAACAGAGAAATGTTGTTACTTGGCGAGGTTGTATTTCTATAGTCAAAACTGAAAATGGCTGGAGCGTCCATCCTCCACACTACAGTGAAGGCACTGAAGTCAACCTTTTATTTTATTTTTCAAAAACTTCCCAGTTGAGATATGATCTGATTTGATTGGCTCCTTCAGCTGTGGGAATATGGTATCTCCCCTGGGAAGTATTCTGAAAATAAATCTTCTCCAGGAAGGGACTCAAGAAATTAAAGGGCATGGAGACTCCTACTTGGGGCTCCTGGTGTTAAGTAGTCTCTCTCGGTTTGTTCACAGAGAATTTTTCTGCAAGCAATTTTTTCTGATTGATTTTATGAGCCCACTGACTCCTGAACCACCAGTATGCAATTGACGAGTAAAATCGTCTGGCATTAATTCTCACTCCCACGGGTCAATAGGTTAACTATGCTATAGTATTTGACCTTTTTACCATATGCGGCTGGTTTTGGTGAGTTAATGTGTCAATCATTTACCAAGCATCATTTTTTATCAACTTGTTTGGCACATTTTGCAGGAGTTTCATAAAGAAAGGTCATATACTCATTGGAAGGGAATGGGACACCCAAGAATGGAAGCAGAACATTGCAGAGGGGACCCTTAAAGCAATACAATGGAATTTGATTGTGGAATTTTTATCCTGAAGGTGGGGTCTAACCCAATGTATAATGTAAGAAAAATTGAGGGCTAGTTATCTACTCATCACACACTCCAAGGAACAATCAAATGAATACAGTCAAGCCACATCATGACATGTATGCCATGCGCGACCAGTTGTTTTAAAATTTGAACAGATCGAGTATTCAAATCTGCGTGCCAGTTTTGAACTTTGCTTTCGACATTCTGAATTCCTTTAGTACTCTTGCCGCAATTTCTTCGGCCCCCTCTTTCTGGAATTTCTGGATCCGCCTCTGGGTCGTATCAGTTGACCCTGAGATGGGAAGGCAACAAAAAGTTGGTGATGAAATCAACAATTCCAGGAATCCATAACCCGACGATTCTTCGCTCTTTGTTTGACTTTGATAAAGTATAAATGAAGTTCATTGTTGTTATATTGTAACTCTACAATTCTTCCCTTTCACATTTTCAGGGTTCGTACGTGTCTTGTAAACCCTTGAAAACCCTTGAATTTTGAGAGTGCATTTTCAAGGCCTTGAAAATCCTTGAAAATCTCTGCTCTTCATTCCTGGTCCTTGAAAGTCCTTGAATTTTTTTCTGACCCGCATTTTTAATCTTTGAAAACTTCAGTGAAAATAATCAGCCACTCAAGTCATGTCATACAAACGTACATTATTTTCATGCATGTACGTTACGGAAAATGAGGAAGAATTGTACTGTCAGACCATTTCTATGGTAAATTAATCGACGTAAATAAAAAAGAGGTCCTTGAAATTTCAAAATTTGGCCCTTGAAAGTCCTTGAAAAGTCCTTGCATTTTTGGTCTGAAAAAGTGTGCGAACCCTGCATTTTGTTTTGTAACTTCAAAACTTCCGTGGTCGTTGATTTTTTTATGATCTTAACGACCTGTCATAAAGTTTGAGTTAGTTTAGACGGTACAATTACTTTGGCGCTCGCCATTGCAACAATTCGCATGTGAAAACGTCCTGGCGACTTGGATGTGAACACGTGTTACAAATTTGACAGGCAGCTTTTCATTTTCTAACGAACCAAGCTCTGATTGGCGGTGACTTGGACAAATGATTACAACATGTCGTCTTTCAACGCGTCTCTCATCTCAGTTCATGTGAACTACAAATGAGTCAACAGAGGTCAAGTACGAAACACCGCCAATGGTAGATTATGTCAGTACATGACAATGACAGAAGACCTGTTTCGAACCATCTTGACAGACAAATGGCATGTATTTGTGAAGGGTTGACTGATGTTCAAGACATTATAAAGTCAGAAATCTCAATTCACGCACTAGTTACAACTTTAAAGGATCACGCATCACAGTTATTATATTATTCACAAATCACAGCTGTATTTCTTCAGTTTTCCCGATTCACGGGTTTTTGGGCATCAACTCACGGATCACGTGAAAACCTCTTCCAGGCCGGTCGTGGACCACGGTTGGATGAAAGTGAGTTTCGACCCATGGCAGAGGTCTCTTTCCCATACTTGTCAGCCCAGTGAGTGCAAAGGGAAAGAGACATCTGCTAGCATGGAACAACTGAACCTTGCATGATTTTGCTTTTGCTCATAGTTTGTGGACTATGTTGTCTTTGGCAAGGGTTTATCCTTCAGTGAAATTTTTAACACATTGTGCTTTTGACACTTTGATTGCAATCCCAATCCACTGATTTTTATACACAAAATCTGCATAAAACATACATGTAACCTCTGGCTGTTATGAAGCTATTTTTGCTGTCTTTGCAGGATGAAGGGCAATTGCAAGTATCACACTGAGGTAAGGTACATGTTTTTGCAAACGTTGGCCATGTGGCACTTATATTTCAACAGAACTAACTATTGGACCCGTCGCCCACAAGGGCTATGGGTCAATAGCCCGTACTCATCAGGTCCTGTCTGACCTTGTAGCTCAGTCGGTAGAGCAGCGGTGATCTAACCTGAAGGTCGTGGGTTCAATTTCCACCCTGGTCAGACTTTTTCTGTGTCCTTGTGTGGGCTCAATTCCATTAGTAGGGCTAACGCTCACATGGTTTGCATGGGTAGAAAATAGCACTTCACGTTATCTTCCAACAGTTAATTTGGAAGGTAATGACGTTGACCACAGCGTAAACAGAGCGGTTAAAGATACCTTGTCAGGTGTGGATAATTGACATTTTTGGTGTGATGGTTCCTGATTTTCATTCTGCTTACTAAACCATCTGTCAAGACAATGACAAGTACCAGATTATCTTTTTTTTTTTTGAGCTCACCAGAGCCGGAATGTTTCTTTTGCCTGTTGTTTACAGTTTGATGCCAAGCCTTTGTTACCTTGATTGTTTTACACATAGATGATCTCAACCATGATGCAAAATCTTTCAGAATGTGGCCATGTTACTTTCTTTCAGTCTTTCTTTTCATGTTGCTGTTGTGATGGTTTCATCATCATCATCTCTTTCTTTACGGTCGGAGTTTAGAGTAGCTACATGTAATATCTCCAAAAATTTACTCTACCAGCCATGATATTCTTCAAAGGACAGACCACAACACCGGTAAGTCCATGCCCTACTCTTTGCGAATAGTGTGGATTCTTTTTTGTCCTAGAGGGTTGTGAAGAAGAGTTCTGAGACAGGGCCTACGGTTTGTCGTCCTAGAAAGTATAACCATTTGCAGATATCATTACAACGGTAGCGCTTTCTCCTCAGTTACCGTAAACGTCCATGTATAAGCCGCACCCCGAATTTAGAAGCGCGCATTTTGGGAAAAAATGTAGTAAAATAAAGTTTGAAGTTCCAGTATAAACGTTCTATTGCTATAAACCAACAAGGACAAACAATCAAGGCTTCACCCATATAAGTTGAAATACAAACGAGTGCTTAGTAGCCAAGCTTTAAATGCGGAGAGGAGTCTGGGCCAGGGCCTGGCTATCATGACCACGTCGAACCTCTATAAAGATGTTTGGAAACCTGCAATAGGCCAAAAAATTCATGCAGAAGAGGAGCTTGATAATGCAGTCGACAAATTTGCCGAGAAGGTGGTCAAGGACAATGAAACAGTTGGCCACTTACCTCGCGAGTACTCGCGAATTTTGTGGTATTTTATCACACGACGTAGAAAGATATGCGTGGAAGTGACTGGCCGAAGACGTCACTGCAAACAGCTGTGCGGAGGAATGGAGATTCCTTGTAGGTTGGTGTTTACTTGTTCGAGTAAAGCGAAAATTAATCGCATTGATGGGTTACCATATTTTCTTAAAAATGTTGTAAATGTAGCTTCTTCAGAATCCCAGTTAATAAAGAAGACAAACTCATCAACTGGCAATTCTAAAGTGGGGTCAAGAAATGGAAGAAGAGGAGGTGATGCTGCATGTGCTGCTGCAAAAGAACCAAAAGCAAGTCTTCCTTGCCCACGAAGCAGCTGTAAAGAAACCAGGAAGGAACTAGCTGAATGAGCTTCGAGAAAAATATGGAGAACTGGAAGCCAAATGTAGGAAAACAGTCAAGGAACTGCAGGAGGGTAAGTAACATGAATGCCTTTCAAAAAAGATATATTGGTAGAGAAGAATATTACCGGTATTTGCATAATAGTATGCAATACTGTACTGATAACTTCCTTACACAGCTTTCATCAGTACTGTTGTAATGTGTGACAGTATGCTTCTGACAAGAGTGCTCAACTAATGCATTTTCAGCCCTCCCAACCCCTTCCTGTTCCCTAAGCCCAACCATAACAATCACAAGACATTCTCTTCCCAATAGCACTTTTCGCGGTTTGCAACACCGCTGAATACATTACTGCAGACGAACGCGAACTCGAGGTAAATTTGGGCTGGAAAAACATGGCCGCCTCGTGTTCTTCTTTACAGACTTCAGATTCTGCTTCTAGCGATGGCTTTGGCATTTTAATGCGGAATCTCGAAGAAAAATCGTCCCAAGAAATGGATAGGAATTACTTTAGCCAGCAAAAAGGAGTTGTTTTAAGAAAATATTTAGCACTACATGGCGTCCAAACAAGTGATTTGGGCAAAGCGTACAACAAGGAGCAACTCTCAAATCTCGCATTCCAAGCCTGGAAATTACGCATGCAAGAAATTTCTGCGGACAGTGAAGATACGTCAAAGCTTATTTTGTCTAAACATGATACACCAGATCGGGGCCGTCTGCCGCTGGTGTCGTCCATTAAACAGGGATGATCGAAGGATTTTCAAATGCTCCAACGTTTATGTACGCAGATTTGTACTACTACATGATTATGAAGCCAGGCTACGATCACGATGGATTAAAAGCCTATAAAGGCTCACAGTGCTATAAACTTTACGAGGCTGGTCACATTGTGAATCTCCAGCATGTGGTTATAAAAGATTTTAACTATAGCTTTGTTAGATTTCAGGTTAGCTCAGATAGTTTTGAAATTTGAACCACAACATCAAAGAGGTGTTTAAGCTTCTATGTTAAGATAAAATGATTGCAAGTGATTTAAAGCTATTGTTGTCTGAATTGTAGTGTATCATGAATAATATGGCTAGGTTGCTATAAATGAAGCACTCTATTTAGAACCATTCCACAGCCTAACAGGTCCATTTATTTAGGTGTGTCCAACACATGGAATGATAAACCATATTATGAAGGGTGGATTATCCTGAAAATGTATAGAGAAGTTTTATCAGGTTTTTGTAACTGCTTTGGTGGAGCAGATGGAGCATGAAGACATCTGTCAGCAATTTGTTTGATCTTCAGAACACAATTGCAAAATAAAATGATTCACCTTCATGTACAAGCAAACCCTGTGTAGGGATTTGGCTTCAACTCCAGCCTTTAAATTAAATTTAGGAATAAAGGAAGACAACCCCCTGCTAGGTCAACTTGAAAGCCACCAATTTGATCCCAGGCCTCATTCAGTGGTTGGATCTTGTGAAAAGAGGCAAAAACTCCTTCAGTATGCAATTCATGACATTTATCCTGAAGCTGTTTGCCTAGATATACTTCCTGCAATTACCCCAGAAGCAAATCCTCTTCGAGAAGACTTTCCTATTGAGCATGACATCAATGTTATGAAAGAGGAGGAAGCTATCATTACACCACATACTCCTTGCATGTCTGATAAGGGCTTAAGATGGACACCAAGGAACAAAACTTAACTACAGGAGAATATTTAGAATTTGCCAAGAACTATGTTTTGAACTACAAATTCAGCAAAGACCAAAGAGAGGAAATATCATTGATTACTGTGGGTCAAAGCAGTAATTCAAATTGGTTTAAGCATAGAATTGGCCGTATTACAAGTTCGTTGGCCCATAGAGTGCTCACCAGGAGAGAAGGTACTGATCCTACAAGCTTAATTAATGCTATAATGGGTAAATGTTCTTTGGATGATGATAAGCTTCCTCCACAAATAAAGTATGGACGAATTCATGAAGATGATGCAATAGAACATTATGTTTCAATTGAGAGGTTAAATTCACCAAAATTGTCAGGAAGACTGGGCTTGTGCTTTTAAATGACTGTTCATTCCTTGGTGCCAGTCCTGATGGCATAACTTCTGATGGCAGACTTGTTGAAGCAAAATGCTTATGGAAATTCAGAGAAAAAACTCCTAAGGAAGCTGCAATTAGTTATGGCCATGTTCACGAAATCGAAGGTAAACTAACACTGAGGACAAACTCTCCATGGTACAAGCAGATACAGATTGAAATGGCAGCATGTAAACTTGAGGAAGGTTCTCTTGCTATTTACACTGACAAGGGTGTTTGTATTGTGAATGTTTCATTTGATAAAGGCTTTTGGCTTCATTTGAGGGAGAAACTGAGAGCATTCTTCCTAGAGTTTGTTCTTCTTGTCTTGTTAACTTAAATGATATGTTCACTTTACTAGCTTTGGGTACAGGTTGCAAATAGCTGCACAAATCATAACAACATTGTCAATTGTGTGTTTAACTTTTAGCAGAATGACCTTTTGCAGAAAAGGGAAATTTTTCAGCCTCTCGATACCACGTTCAACATGAATTCTTGAGGAGGGAATTTGCCTTGCTTTTGTAACCTGCTTACTTGATAATGGCTTTCCCTTTGGAAAAGGAGGGATATTTAATGTACAACCCCTCGTATTGTGAAGCCACGGTCTGCCATGATGTCATCTCCAGCCTCCAGGAGATCTAAAATGCCACACTTCTTTGTCAGATACATTCCCAGACCATAATTTGGAAATAAATGTCAATGCACCCGAAGGTGAAATGCCAACCAGACACTTCATTGTATTTCCTTGTTTGTATTCACTCCATGTTTGAATTTGTGCTGTGGGTGTTTTGGATTTTTCTACGTGGAATTCAGTACAGTCAATGATAACTCTAGTATTTGGGTAATTCCTAAAGCACTTTGGTAGACAGCTCTTAATGTGATCTCTTGATGGCCAGTGAATGAGGTATTCACTGGCCATCAAGAGAAAAGCTGTCCATGTGACAAAGATTTTTGTGACCAGAGTATTTGATACACCAAAGATGTCAGCCACAAACCTTCCTGTCAAGCCATGTTTTATTTTGACCAGAGTCATAATAAATTCATCAACAAGGGTAACTTTCTTTTAGGCCCAGATTTCTGCTCTGTATCACACTCCTAAGGATATAAATTAAGAAATTTTATTTTAAGATAAACTGAAAGCCAAGTTGTACAAGTATATTATTTAGTTTACATGGGGACAGCAGCTGGAGATTAGCCTCTCCCCTCACCACCCCCCCTTACCTCCCCCCTCTAAAAAAACTAAAATAACTGAAATACTGGTGTTTCAGCTCTCTTAAGGTGGCTCAAAACAGGTCACATCACCTTTGGCTGCATAGTTCCCCGTCATTGATGTACACGTTATGAGTACCTTTTCGACCTAATAAACTCGGTGACCCCATTTTTTTAAATTGAATGATCAGCATAACGAGATACAGTTCTGCAGGTTATAAAATCTCTACAGGGATCAGAAACACCTTGAATTAGAAAAAAGGATAAGTTATTGAAATCCAAAATTTAGCCCGTCTTAAACGAGACTTAAACGTTAGACTTCTCGCCTCTTGTCCTGCCACACTTCTCGATCCTCTCGCCCTCCTTGCGGCCTTGGAGCAATTGTCAGACCATGCTAGGGAGGCGAACCACCCTCAGCGCAAGAAGTTCGATGCTATCTTTAAACAGTGTCGCCCCCTTACAAACTCCAACTCACTTGCTGAAGTGGTGCTGCATCTCCTTGGGAATAAAGAGGAAAGAGACGTGGCTTCCCAGACCTGAAAGGTTTTTAAAGGTCACTCTTCTCCTTGAAGTTCAGCTCCAGGGCAGGCCTTTGATTTTTGGGGAGACAATTTCGGCGTCCCGCGTCCAGGCCCCTATCCTGGAGGCTCATTTGGTCACGGTGGACGCTTCAGACCACAGTATGTCCGACCCGGAACCCTTCCTCAACGCTGTTTTAATTGCAGAAGAGTTGGTCATTTTGCTAGGAATTGCCCGTCTCTAAAGTCCCTAAAGCTGCTAAAAAGTGATGTTTCCTTCCAATATATTGGAGTTTCGCTGCCTTTGATCGTTTACCTTAGGTATCTCTTTGTTCTCCTGTAATGGAAGTCTACGCCACATTAAAGTTTGCTTTATCAATTACTTTGTGTTTGTTTCGCTTGTTTTTGCTAACCGCTGGTATGCCTTCAAAAGGGTCTTCTTATACCCTTAATTGCTCTGTCCCTGGACAGGGTATTTCGGGGCTGCTTGGCAGTTGGCTTTTCCCCTTTTGTATATTAGGTTTCATCTGATTGGCGCTTTTTTCGTTGTCCTTTTTGTTTTAGGCGCCCCCGTGCAAAAAACCTTGTTTTGATTTTCGCCCAGACGAAGTCTCTTCTAATTTTGTTCAGTGGTGCAGGTGGAAAGGGGAAAAGCCTCGCGTTCCAGGCCCGAACCCCTCGCCCTACATGGTTTCCCCTGCTGTGTGGCTTCTTATCTTGGAAGTTGTAAAGTTTCCAGTAAAGCTTTTTGCGTTATCAGGAGAGTTACGGTCATTTGTGTATTCTGTTGGGGCATTACCGCCCTGCCTAGCTTCTGGGAGTAGCAGCTGTAGGGCTCGCTTCTTCCCATAACTTATCCTTGCCTGGGGCGTTTGGGAGTGAGGGTTCCCAGTGGGAATTTGTTATGATATTGTTTGAAGTTTGTCCTTTCTAGCCGATTCTGGTTCTAAGCCAAGCTGGCATGTTTCAATGAAGTACATCAAAATGTAAATGATCTCGTTTTCAGAGATAAAGTGGAATAAATAAAGTACGATCTGTCACATCACGAGCAAAAGTACGTCTGTGATTTCTAATTTTAGCATGATTCCTATTCGCTGGCTTTTGACAGTGGACTCTGAAATGGCTTCTTTCCTTTTGCGTTCGGTTGCTGAGGATCTGCTTGTTTTCTTTCAAAACTCTTGCGATTCAAGAATAATTAATTGCCTAACTGGTGAATTCAACAGTAGATTTCGCTGGAAAAACTGATATCACACTCATCTCTTCGTGATTCATGCGATCAGTCGGTTTTCAGGTGAAATAAACCATAGAGTCAGCAGAGGGAAGGATGTGTATGGCAAGAGTGTCTCAAGGCAGTGCATATCTGTTCCACTTGGTTGTGTTCCCAAAGAATTCCTTTCTGCAATCCAAGGTAAATTGGAAACGATCTGTGTAATGTTGATAACGAATTGGCAAATGATCCATTCTCTAATATTACCTCTACATGTTGTCATTTTTTGCTGAAACCATACATTTGTTTCCAAGTGTTTCATACATGACATACATGTACATGTAAATTTCTATGAAATTTTTTCTCTAGGGAACTAAGTGCACTACAGCATGACTCAGCCAACTGATGACGCTGTTGGCATAATTAATAATGGTAATGAATGCTGTACATGTTGGAGTGAAAGACACATAAGTATACTGTTGGCAGATACAAAGGACGACAATTACTTGTTTTCATGGTCGATGTACCTTCTAGAACTAAACTATCATGCATGAGTTCGGATTTCACTGGATGAAGCATAAGAGGAGGGTATTTTTATTAGCTTCACTCGCCCAAAGGTCAAGAAGTTTATTCTTTTAGATGAAGAGAATCCACCCAAAGATGTGGAAAGTAAGTCCAGGTAATAGCAAATCTGCTGTAAGTTATAGAATGATACATTGTACCAACTTTACACAGTGTAACATATTGTGTCTGATTGCAACTAGTGTTTTCCTTTTCTTTTATGCAGGAGTTATTCATGAGGTTACCAGTGATGCTGGTTAGTAATGAAAATGCATTACTATTTGTAACTTCAGAAACTCTGGGCAGTTATGCTGACACTAGCACTCTTATCTCTGAAATAAAAAAGGAATCTTAATTATAATTCAATCATAAATTATTACATTTTTCTCACTTTTTTCCTCTTTTGGCATATTATGTATTCAAAATCGACTTTTTTAACGCCTCCAATTCGTAATTCGCATTTGTATGTCCTTCACACCGCCTGCCTAGATTACCTCACTATTTGCAGGCGGTGTTCATTGTAAGTAATTTTCAGTAATTTTGACAGTGGACTCTGAAATGGCTTCTTTCCTTTTCCGTTCGGTTGCTGAGGATCTGCTTGTTTTCTTTTAAAACTCTTGCGATTCAAGAATAATTAACTGCCTAACTGGTGAATTCGACAGTAGATTTCGCTGGAAAAACTGATATCACACTCATCTCTTCATGATTCATGCGATCAGTCGGTTTTCAGGTGAAATAAACCATGGAATTTACTTGTTAGGCAGCGAAGAAAATGACATAATTAAGCAATATCCAGGAAAACCAAAAGGCGGACAGTTCCAAAGCCTTTTATTTTCACTAATCCTACAGCCAGTAAGAATAAACAAGCCAGGAGCTCCGCTTTTAGGCTTGGCTAAATCTATATATTATATCTTTTTTCTTGAAGATAATGGAGCTAATGTTTCCTTAATTGCAAACCGTGATTACCGAAATTCATTACTAGCATATAATTTACTGGCCTCAAGGAATCATCCTTAATTGTTCAGTTTTCATTAGGGATTACAGTGTAATGTAATTGGTGCGTTTATTTTCATATCCATGTAAAAGGTCATGAAATTAGCAGGAATAGAGGATGACACAGCACTTGTTTGGGATTATCTGCAAACTACAATTGCCTCATTCATTGAGGCCCTTTTCTGTGCTGTCCAGGACTCTTCCAGTAATCTGATTAATCCATCTAAGACCCAAATTGTATGGGATACTTTGGCAAACTTCAGCCAACCTTTATCAAAGAAGCAGGTATTGCATTTTATTGCCATTCTTCGATTATATAAAAATTCAGTAACCTAACCAATGATCTATATGTTGCTGGACAAGACATGAGCATTTTATATCAAAATGACTGAGGTAAACAGCAAATTTGGTCCTGGTGTTGCCGTTTACTAAAACTATCAAGTTCTAAATGAAACTTTACAGTGTCATTGCTAATTAAGGGTTAACCAAATTGATATTATCAAATTTAAATTAAAACACTTGTAGTTGCTAATAAAAGTTTAACCAAATTGAGATTACCAAATTTACATTAAAAGCGTGACAAACTGCGAGTATAAGCCTAATAACCCATTTCAAATACTGCTTATACACAGTATTTAAGTCTAAGTACCCATCTTCAAACAGTTAGCTTTCAACAACTGCATGGCTTGCATATTATAAAAACTCTTTTTTGTGTCCCAGGTTGCTACAGCCTTCAAAACAACTTATTGTTAATGGAAAGGACTGCTTGGCAATTGCTTATGATATTGCTGCGACTTTTTTGAAGGATTCTGTGGACGGAAGGTTTCTTATGGCAGAACTCAAAAAAAAGCCAGAAGCCACGAAAGGAAGATTATTTTTTTAAGCCCAGATTTCCCTACTGACTCGAGTCAGCAGAGGGAAGGATGTGTATGGCACGAGTGTCTCAAGGCAGTGCATATCTGTTCCACTTGGTTGTGTTCCCAAAGAATTCCTTTCTGCAATCCAAGGTAAATTGGAAACGATCTGTGTAATGTTGATAACGAATTGGCAAATGATCCATTCTCTAATATTACCTCTACGTGTTGTCATTTTTTGCTGAAACCATACATTTGTTTCCAAGTGTTTCATACATGACATACATGTACATGTAAATTTCTATGAAATTTTTTCTCTAGGGAACTAAGTGCACTACAGCATGACTCAGCCAACTGATGACGCTGTTGGCATAATTAATAATGGTAATGAATGCTGTACATGTTGGAGTGAAAGACACATAAGTATACTGTTGGCAGATACAAAGGACGACAATTACTTGTTTTCATGGTCGATGTACCTTCTAGAACTAAACTATCATGCATGAGTTCGGATGTCACTGGATGAAG